>NC_140939.1:74925934-75525934 GCF_014529385.1 Adiantum capillus-veneris | reverse complement strand
GCCTCAACTTTTTTCATATTTTTTTGAGCTACGAGCTGTGAGCTATGATTTTATTAGTGGACCCCAGTTTTCCCATGCTATGCAGCCACACTCTCTCTTCCACTTTATCATTTTCCTCTTTCACACACACTTCTCCACTCATCATCCCCACCTCTCTCACCACTTCTCTCTGCACCCTACTCACCTTCTCCTCAACCTTGAAGAATAAGAGAAACCATGGTGAACTCATACCTCCCACACACAATTCCATTGCAAAATTGACCACCTAGTCTCATTTTTCCTCCTCCAAATTACCAATATCTATCAAAAAAAACACAAAATTCAGTCTCTTCTCTTAAAAGACAGCATCATGGTGGTTGATTAGTCAGCTTCAATTACCTTGTCTCTCAAGGAAGGTCAAGAGTGGAGAAAAAATGTACTGTCAAAGCTAGTGGACCGTCAACAAGCGTCAAAATTGGCCGTACTCAAGGCACTTGGAGCATCAGCCTTGTAAGAAATCCACCTTTTCTTACCTCTTAAGAGTTTTTCTTCCTTATTTGTATCCTACATGGATACTCCCATTGTAAATATCCAATTCCATTTGTAAATTAATACTAACTCTACTAACACTAACCCACTATGAAAAGTCCTATCACCTCCATTTCTCTCCTCTCTCTTTCCCCACCAACTTCTTGATAATTCCAAGCAAAAGAAATTAGATAAATTGCTGAAAATCTAACCCAAACATGGTTAGAGGTGTAACCCTAGCCTTCAAAATTTCTATAAAAGGAGGGTGTAGCTAGCACTAAAAAGGGGGGAGAAGAAAGAGCACTATGCTATAGCTTGAGAAGCCAATCTCAACCTCTTGAGAAGGAGCTCTTGAGTGGAATCTTATTGGCATTAGGCATATGTATGTGTTGTATTAGGGGTGATTAGCAAGGGAACTCTATGCCATTGTTAGAGAGAGTGATCATTAAATTGAGAGTAGGAAGTCTATTATTTCTCCTACTAGAGTAAGCCCAACATTTGCTGAATCAAGGAGGGTGAATTTGGACTAAGCATGGATTCCTTGTCTCCCTTCCAACGTCAAGTCATGGACAATAATGATGTGTAAGTGTCTTAGTGTTTTATTTAAGCTCTTGATAGCTGGTCTCCGGGTATTGTTATCAATTTAGCCATAAATCCCACATGTTGTAAGAGGGCGACAGGGTGGAGAGGACTCCTCTGGCTTTAAGACAGTGATTGGGGTGGTTTTTTTCTTGTGATGTGTTGTGGTGTAATTTACTCAGCCTATGATGAACAAATACTAATCTCACTTTGATTGGTCATGACAGATTTGTAAGAAGGCATTAGTGCAACAAGCACCCCCTTCCCCCTTCTCTCTCTTTCTTACATATATATATTTATGTTTGCTTGATCATTAAGGATACACTTCAAAGCAGCCCGAGCACCATCTCTCTCTCTCTCTCTCTCTCTCTCTCTCTCTCTCTCTCTCTCTCTCTCTCTCTCTCTCTCTCTCTCTCCCTCGAGTTTTAGTGTGTGAGAGTGTTCCATTGGTGTTAGGGTTAGTGTAAATTCCTTGCTTGTTTGTGTGTTGCTCTAATGATTCTCCTCTTTTGCGCCCTAGTTCGCTCTTAAACTTGGTGGTGCCCCTTGTGTGGTTGGGATTTGGCTGGGTGTTTGTTGTTTTGGTTTGTGTTGTGTTGTGCCCCCGCCCCATTGAGCAGCACGGGAGCCTTGAAGGGTGTCTAGAGGTTGCTCTTCTTGTTGCCCGCCCCGGACCGCTTCAAATTTGTGCCCCCACTGAGGACAGGCTTGTGTATGTTTTGTGAAGGCTCAACCTTTAGCATAATCAAGTAGCTTGCATGAATCACGAGAATTTGTATGATCCCTTCATTCCCATTGCAAGGCAAAAGGTACACATAATTGTTAGTACTAAGTTGCAATTTCAGTGAGTAATTCGTAGAATTTTAGGTCCTCTTAGGTTGGTAGAGTTAAACGCATCAATAAATCCTTTTATTTTGCCTCTCATTAGGTACGACCTTAGTTTGGATGTCTATATTTTTGTTTTGTTTTAAGAATTAGGTCATGCATAGACCATGGATAATGGCCCAGGAATACAGGTTTTTCCCTTTCATTTCACTCCACATTAGAGTAAACATTGCAATTAGTAGAAAAATCCATTTTCAGCAACGTATGGTATTCATGTTTGGTGCCCAAAGAGTAGGAGAAATTCTCGCATCACCAAACCGTGTCATTCTACCTCTTATTGATTATCATAGGTCATTTGATGTGAATATTTTTATTTTGTTGTAGAATAGATTGCAATTTAGAAAATATTATTGTGTAAATCTTTTAAAGAAAGAAAAAACAAAAGCGCATCACTTTGAAATCAATTCAATGGAGAGCCAACACCAAATGTTTGGATATCCTCTTTTCTTTGGAGAACCTGGAGAGGATGCATAATTATTTCTAGCGAATTTCAAGATGTCTTGCCGTATCAAGAGGATAGTAACTGATCAAGAACGTGTAGAAATGTTTGAGGTGGTCCTTAGGAAAGATGCTAGCACTTGGTTTGACTCTTTGGCTAAGGAAGTTAAAGGGAATTACACGGAAGTTTTGAATCGTTTCAAGAAATACTTCTTTGATCCCCAAAACACTCAGAAATTATGGCAAGACATTGTTTCTCATAAGCAAAAAGACTTAGATGACTACTACTTGTACAAGCAAGAGTTTCTACGTCTTTGGGATCTATGGATACGAAATGTTGCTAACCCTGGTGATGGTGCAGAATTTTTAAAGAAGGAGAGGTTCATAGCCGGACTCTTTCCTGACCGTAAGGTAAAAGTTGAGGTGGGTGCACCTGCTACTTTTGATGCAGTGGAAACTAGGGCTGCTGAGAAGTATAGGAAACTCAAGTGCTTAAGGGGAGAGGTTCCAATAGAAGGTCTTAGACCCAAAGGTAAGTCACAAGTATCAACATCTAGGGAGCTTCCTGAGGTAACGGCTGAAGTGATTGAGAAGTTAAATGAATCTTTAAGCAGCCTGTCAATTCACCTTGCACAAGCTGTAGGTCCAAAGGGACAAGCAAAGAAGTCAGAAGAGAGAGAGCCACGAACTAGGAGAGTCTTGCAATGTTGGAATTGCGGAGAGTCTGGACATGGGATGTATAATTGTCCTTGGCCCCGTGGAGAGCCAGGGAGACCTAACTTGAACTACCCAGTGATGAATGGAGGAGAAGGAGCTGGTCAACAACCAAGGCTTCTACAAAGGCCAAATGGACCAAGACCACCTCCACAAGGGGTAGAAGGAGTTCCACCTTTGCCAGATCCAAATGTGCATGTGGTAGAGGTGACAAATTCAAATGAGGTTGACATGGAAGCCAATGGCATTAAGCGTGGCCGAGGAAAAGGTAAAGAGAAAGAAGGAGTCACATCACAGAGTGACCATGGACAAGGCAAGAAGGCAAAGGAAACCAAGGAAACCAAGAGGACTCGACGTCGTATCAACCTCCAAGACTTCCCTCTTGGACATGGTATGGCTCCGTACAACTTGTTGGAAGACATGAGAGGTAAGGGTCCTGATATTTCATGGCCTCAATTTCTTGCATTATGTCCACAAGTTAGGAGGGATTTAACAAGGGCAGTTAGCACTAGGAGAAAGATAAAAGAGAGTGTGCCTGTTGTAAAAATGTCTTTGTAGAGGCCTTTGGCATTAAGAAAGCGGTGGATTTTTATGTTATGTCGACCAACGGAAGTGGTTATCCATTTATCCTAGGAAGACCATGGCTAATGAAAATGCGAGCTTTGCAGGATTGGGAGAGTGGGAAATTAATTTACAGGAATGACAATCATAAGAAGGTTGTCTTTGACATGAAGGAGCAACGCCAAGAAGAGCTCCATGAAGAATCATCTCAAAGTGAGACGGAAGAAGGTTGGACCGATAGCACTTCAGAAGAAGAAAGTAGCGGCAGCATTACTGAAGAGGAGTCTTCCATTGAAGTCATGGGGGTAAGGTTTAAGCCAAGCAACCAAGAGACCTCTTGTCAAGGCTTGGAGGAGGTAGGTCCTCAAGAGAACGAAGGTGTTCAAGATTAAGGGATGCTGGAAGGTATGCTATCAACAACACTTACAAAGGATGAAAGAGAGGAGTTCAAATGTGTGCTAAGGAAGTTTCCTAGGCTTTTTGCTAAAGACTACACCGACGTGCGTGGGGTAGATGTTGTTCAACACAAGATTGAGTTAAAGCCTGAGGCCACACCTAAAGCTCATAAGCTACGAAGGCTAGGAGTTATGAAGGAACAGGCTCTACTTAAGGAAGTAAGAAAGCTTCTAGCGGTAGGTTTCATTTATCCAGTGGAGAATTCAGAGTGGGTCTCTCCTATTGTTGTCACTCCTAAGAAAAATGGCAAGTGGACGGTGTGTGTGGATTACCGTCCCCTCAATGAGGCAATAAAAAGAGATCACTTTCCCCTCCCATTCCAGGATGAGATACTAAATGAGGTAGCTGGTCATGAGAAGTACACTGTGTGCGATGGTTACTCAGGTTACTTTCAAATAGGGATTGCATTGGAGGATCAATTGAAAACAACCTTTATCACTCCTTGCGGTTGCTATGCTTTTAGAGTCATGCCATTTGGTCTGACAAATGCTCCTGCAACATTCCAACGTTTCATGAATATGGTGTTTCAAGCATTCTTTGGAAAGTCAATTAGGGTGTTCATTGATGATTTCTGTATTTATAGCTCAAAATCATTGCATCTACAAAGGGTAGAAGAAGGTTTAAAGAAGCTCTACGACATGGGAGGTCAACTCAACCCCGACAAGTGCCATATAGGTGAGGATGAAGTATTCTTGCTTGGTCATAAAGTTTCTTACAAAGGCATTGAAGTGGATCCTTCAAAGGCAAAGGCTCTTATTGAGCTACCATCACCCAAGAGTCTTAAGGAGGTCATCTCATTCATTCAAAAGGTGAAGTATATGTCACTCTTCATTCACTTAGCCTCGGAGTTACTTCACCCTTTGCACAAGTTGACACAACAAGTAGAATTTGCATGGTCTGATGAGCTTGAAGAGTACTTTTGTAACATTAAAGCCATTTTGTTAGAGCTACCAACACTCATGCCTCCTTGTTGGGAGTGCACATTCTTTGTTAGCTCTAGTGCTGGGAAAGAAACAATCGGTGCAGTTTTGCTACAACAAGATCCCTATAGTACCAGGATGCGGCCCATCTACTTTGCTAGTAGGGTCATGAATGCTTTAGAGAGAGGCTACACGGAGTCAGAACTCATGATGCTTTCTCTCATGTTTGCGATAAGGAAGTTTAGATCCTACTTGCTCCCAAAACCTTTTGTAATCCTCACCGCAAAGAATTTGTTCCCTTGGGTGTCATCTCAAATGAATCTTAGTACTAGGATCTCAAAGTGGATTATGGAGTTGCAAGAGTTTCAATACTCTTTCAAGGTAGAAGATAGTGTGCGTGCACAATTGGCAGGGATCCTCACTTATAGGGTGCATGAAAAGGAGATTAAGGTGCCTGAAGTAAAGACCCTACCATTGCCACCACCAAAAAGTATTCCTAATGCTTTTACCTTGTTCTTTGATGGAGCTTTTCGTCGAGCCACAGGAAAAGCAGGGGGAGGGCTAGTGTTGCTCAACCCAAGTGGAGAGGTGGTCATGAAAGAGAAGTTCAATCTACCAAGTTCAGCTAGCAACAATGAAGCAGAATATGACACACTACTTCATGGTTTAAAAATATGCATTGGCCATGGTATACAACGTCTCATGGTAAAAGGGGATGCACTTCTCATTGTGAAGCAGATTTTAGGCATTTGGGCATGCAAAAATGAAAGACTAAGGGCCAAAGTTCATACCATCCGTAGGCTATTTAATCAATTTGAGGAGGTGCAATTATATCATATTCCTAGGAAACAAAATGAAGATGCTGATTTACTTGCACAACAAGCCGTTTCATGTGTAAAGAAAGAAGTGCAGGTCATCATGGTGGCAGTTGCTGTGAAGCAACCGAGGTACCAAGGATTGGAGTCATTGGCTCCCATCATTGGCTACATTTTGGAGGGTGAGTTTCCACCAGACTCCACAAAAGCTCAGAAGAGGAGACTCATGAAGAAGGCAAGCATGTATCTCTTCCTAGAAGGCTCCCTCTATCAAAGAGGGAAGGATAAAGTGTGCAGAAGAGTACCAACTATCGCGGAAATTCCAGCCATTCTAAAAGGTTTGCATGAAGAGGCATGTGGTGGTCATTTTTCCCAAGAATTAACTGTGAAGAAGATTTTGCTTGCGGGGTATGTTTGGCCAAGTCTGCATGTGGATGTCCAACATTGGTGTAAAAGTTGTCACAATTGTCAGGTAAATGGGAATAGAAGATTGATTTATGGTCCAAGGCAAATTGTGCTTGCAAATGGACCCTTTGAAAAGTGAGGCATTGATGCTATGGGTCCTCTGCCTAGGACAAAAAATGGTAAACTCTACATTCTAGTGGCTGTAGACTATATGACTAGGTGGGTGGAAGCACAAAGTGTGGCAAAGGTAAATGAGAGGACAATGAGCAAATTCGTCTACACTCACATTTGTTGTAGATTTGGCACACCTTTGGAGATTGTTTCTGATAATGGTCCAGGGTTTAGAAAGGGATTGCTCACAGAATTCTGTGAAGAACTTCGCATCTACATCGTCACAGTACACCCTACTATCCCCAATCAAATGGTTTGGTAGAAAAAGCTAATGGTGTCATTGCAGGCATCATTAGAAAGATGGTGAAAAACAAGACAAAGTTGTTGGATGACTTCTTGGATGGTGCCTTGTGGGCATATCGAACCACATATAGGGAAGCCACGGAGTTCACACCATTTCACTTGGTCTATGGTCAAGAGGCTTTACAGCCAATTGAACTAAACATTCCAACAATGCGACTTCATGGAAAATCAGCACAAGATGATCAAGAAGCATGGATGGATCGACTTCTTACCTTAGCTGAGCTTGAGTGGAAAAGAGAAGCAGCATACGAGTGCTATAAGAGGAAAGCCACACAGACAAAGGAGAAGCTTGACAAGAAACTGAAGGACAAAGGCATCAATGAAGGAGATCTTGTGCTAAGGTATGAAAATCGACTCGATAATCGTTTTGATGCAAAATTTGAAACAAGATGGCAGGGGCCATACATAGTCAAGAAGTCTTTCAATTCAAGTTACTATCAACTTATGGACTTGAATGGGAAAGAGCACTCTAGGAAGGTAAACGGCTATCGCTTGAAGCCTTACTTGAGTCACCTTCTACCAAAGGATCTACTAGAGCAAAAGGCAACTATCCCATGTAAGTATTGTTCCATGAAGCATGAGTGTAACACAAACCAAAATTCCAAGGGGCCAAACAATGAAGATCTTGTCAAGGACTCTCAAGCACTCTCTTTGGAAAAGATTCTTTATGATGGTACATAAATTTACCATCATCCTGGGGGAGGGCTAATGATAGCCGTTTTTCCACTCTCTGTAATTTCCATAGTGAGTTATCTCACCCTATCAAATCACTCAAACACTGTGGTTACCCTCACCCTTTCACTGTATATAGGTGCGTGTGAGTTAGGGGACTTTTCCCATATCTCCTTACTGAAATGAAAAACCCTCAATTAGCTAGTCATTGGGCTAGTTGAGCCAAAAAAATAAAAAATAAGTATATTATGGCCCATGCGTATGTAAATATTTCTTTGTATATAGGGCCTAAATAAAAGATTTTTTCATAATTATTTTGGTATTATAATATTTCTACCTAGGTGTATGTTATTTATGCTCTGTACATTGCATCACCATTACCACAATTTTTCTTACCATTTTTCATACTCTTTATTCCATATAGAAATATTTTCATGTAAGCTTCTCTTATATTTGGTGTAACTCCACCCCAACAAAAATCCAAAAAAACTAGTTTTATTTATGTGTATATTTTTTCACTATTGTGATTTTTCCCTTCCTACATCTATTTTGTTTTTTTTCTAAAAAATTAGAGCACCAAAAATATTTATCTTTTTATGGTAGCCTCATAATGAGAGAGATTTCTTTTGACCCCTTTATATTTTTTCCACTTATATTATTTATATTTGACATGTACATATTTTTTAGACCCCTCAATATTTGATTTTCTTAGTTGTACTATTCACTAATATCATGATCTCAACAATATCTTCAATTATAGACCTACGAAATAAGGTCAAGGGTAGGTGGCATGCATACATGCACTATGGAGGGCTCACTCTTGGAGGTATTCAAAAGAATCATCCAAAGAAAGACCCCACAAGGACCTTGTGCAGTGGAAAAAAACGGTCGGTTTTGCTGAATTTTTAAAATTCACTTGCTCTCGGAATTTGAAAAGGTGATACAAACAAAAGTTGTAGCTTATGGGCTGAAATTTTGCCTAAAATTTTTTCATATTTTTTTGAGCTACGAGCTGTGAGCTATGATTTTATTAGTGGACCCCAGTTTTCCCATGCTATGCAGCCACACTTTCTCTTCCACTTTATCATTTTCCTCTTTCACACACACTTCTCCACTCATCATCCCCACCTCTCTCACCACTCCTCTCTGCACCCTACTCACCTTCTCCTCAACCTTGAAGAATAAGAGAAACCATGGTGAACTCATACCTCCCACACACAATTCCATTGCAAAATTGACCACCTAGTCTCATTTTTCCTCCTCCAAATTACCCATATCTATCAAAAAAACCACAAAATTCAGTCTCTTCTCTTAAAAGACAGCATCATGGTGGTTGATTACTCAGCTTCAATTACCTTGTCTCTCAAGGAAGGTCAAGAGTGGAGAAAAAATGTACCGTCAAAGCTAGTGGACCGTCAACAAGCGTCAAAATTGGCCCTACTATAGACACTTGGAGCATCAACCTTGTAAGAATCCACCTTTTCTTACCTCTTAAGAGTTTTTCTTCCTTATTTGTATCCTACATGGATACTCCCATTGTAAATATCCAATTCCATTTGTAAATTAATACTAACTCTACTAACACTAACCCACTATGAAAAGTCCTATCACCTCCATTTCTCTCCTCTGTCTTTCCCCACCAACTTCTTGATAATTCCAAGCAAAAGAAATTAGATAAATTGCTGAAAATCTAACCCAAACATGGTTAGAGGAGTAACCCTAGCCTTCAAAATTGCTATAAAAGGAGGGTGTAGCTAGCACAAAAAAGGAGGGAGAAGAAAGAGCACTATGCTATAGCTTGAGAAGCCAAGCTCAACCTCTTGAGAAGGAGCTCTTGAGTGGAATCTCATTGTCATTAGGCATATGTATGTGTTGTATTAGGGGTGATTAGCAAGGGAACTCTTTGCCATTGTAAGACAGAGTGATCATTAAATTGAGAGTTGGAAGTCTATTATTTCTCCTACTAGAGTAAGCCCAACATTTGTTGAATCAAGGAGGGTGAATTTGGACTAAGCATGGATACCTTGTCTCCCTTCCAACGTCAAGTCATGGACAATAATGATGTGTAAGTGTCTTGGTGTTTTATTTAAGTTCTTGATAGCTTGTCTCCGGGTATTGTTATCAATTTAGCCATAAATCCCACATGCTGTAAGAGGGCGACAGGGTGGAGAGGACTCCCCTAGCCTTAAGACAGTGATTGGGGTGGTTTTTTTCATGTGATGTGTTGTGTTGTAATTTACTCAGGCTATGTTGAACAAATACTAATCTCACTTTGATTGGTCATGACAGATTTGTAAAAAGGCATTAGTGCAACAAGCACCCCCTTCCCCCTTATCTCTCTTTCTTACATATATAAATTTATGTTTGCTTGATCATTAACGATACACTTCAAAGCAGCCCAAGCACCATCTCTCTCTCTCTCTCTCTCTCTCTCTCTCCCTCGTGTTTTAGTGTGTGAGAGTGTTCCATTGGTGTTAGGGTTAGTGTAAATTCCTTGCTTGTTTGTGGGTTGCTCTAACGATTCTCCTCTTTTACGTCCTAGTTCGCTCTTAAACTAGGTGGTGCCCCTTGTGTAGTTGGGATTTGGCTTGGGGTTTGTTGTTTTGGTTTGTGTTGTGTTGTGCCCCAGCCCCATTGAGCAGCACGGGAGCCTTGAAGGGTGTCTAGAGGTTGCTCTTCTTGTTGCCCGCCCAGGACGGCTTCAATTGGAAAAGTTACTAAACTTTCACCACACTATTGTGGACCGGTATACCATTCTGAAACACAGAGGTCAAGTGGCCTATAAGTTAGCTCTTCCAAAGCATTCAGGAGTTCATCCTGTTTTTCATGTTAGCCGTTTACGAAAACAACTAGGAAAAAATGAGAATGTCATTGACACATGTGTGCTAGTTGAACTTATAGAACCGCCAAGAATCCCTCATGAGGCCGAAAAGATTTTGGATTCTCATAATCTTTGCACCGAAATCATGTCAGACGACAGGTCTTGGTAAAATGGCTAGATAGACCTAAAGAAGGTTCTACATGGGAGAATGTCTCCCCACTTAAGAAATGTTTTCTTACCTTTCTTTTCGAGAAACAAAAATGATTCTCCGAGGAGGGGTAATGTAAGGACATGGTTCCTACGCGCAAGGCCACTGCCACACGGGCAGTGTATACGCTAGGGGGGGCTATAAGATAGCACGTTTGGGTGGAGACTAGCACACGCATTACCACCTACCTTTCACACTATCTTCCAATGGACAGTCAAAAGGTTCTTTCCAACCTTTCACCAGGGGGTTGGTTTTGCAAGCTATACCCAAGGGTTTGGATTGCCACGGCAACACTCAAGGTTACAAGTTTCATTTCTTTATCTTCACTAATCTCTAATTTTAGTGATTAGCAGGTCAAAGAAATTGTGATATGGTATGCTTACAGGTGGAGGGATATACCTGACTTCCGAGAAAGTATGAGGTACTTTTCCACCTCATTGTAAGTATATGTTTTTTTTGTTTCTTTTCCTTTCCAATTACATTTGATTAAGTTCTGTACAAGGAATGTTTGAGCTAGAAGGCTTTCATCCAGCTTGCTCTTTAGCCACATGACAAGGTCATGAAAGAGCACATCATTTTGAGAAAATAGTGTTATTTTCTCTCTTTCCTGTTCCTCAAGATACTGTGATGGGTTTGATTCTTGTTGAAATAGTTATAGACCTACATGGTGTGGTTCTGTTTGGCACATGTTGTCACATGGGATACAACAGGGTCTAGGAGCTCAAGGAGTTTGGTTTACCCAGTGTGGAGGAATGATAATGAGGGTCCCTCTCACTCTCATCGTAGAGTGTTTGCAGCTACCTCCACACACAAGTACATCTCGTGTTTGATGGATGTCACTTTTCTTGATGTCCTTCTTTGAGACATATTCCACTTGTGGAGATTATGAGTCTTTTGGGACTGACACTAGTGCCTAATTCCTAATGATGTGTTGCGTGGAAGTCCTTATGTGCTGGTCGCATCCGTTTACTAGACCATTTGGAGTACACTGTATCAGGAACAATTTCAGTGGCCAGAAATTGTCACGTACTACATACAAACTTGTTGTGATTACAAGTGCTGTGAAACCACCTTAACGGAGGGTTGTTTCTACATATTACCAAGTATGCTACGTTCATGAGAACGTACCATGGAAAGTCTCGTCATGGAATTGCGGTTTGGATTTGTTTGTGTTAAATGCATACACACTAGGTGCTATAGGACCTAGTGTTTAACACAAATTTGTTCGGAGAGGCATGCAAATTCATGGACTTACAAGGTAATGGCTCAATATGGGTGTCTGTGGTTGTTTGGTCTAAACTCTATGAGCTTACTCCACTCCAACCCGCTTTCAACCTACCATTGACATATCATCCGTTTCTTTTGCTGATATGGAAACACAGCGATCATAGAAGGGCTAGAAGCAAGTTAAATTTTCAAGTACCAATCATTGAAGCCGAGCAAGCGTCAATGTTCTAGCTTTCCAAAACTGAGGACCATGCATTAAAAGAGCAGATTGTCCAAGAAGAAAATGTTGAATGGTAAGCAACAATGGATTGGGAGTTGAGAGTTATCCACTCAGTAAATGTAACTCAACTCACTCCCAACCAGAACAACGCTCGATGGCATCAGAAATCATTGCCCTACCCATTCATAAAGGTGGATCTACTGCAGGTTAAAAAAAGACTTTACAAGGATAAGTAGGCAGAAGGCTCAGATGATATCCACCCAAAATGGAGAAAAAATTGGTTGAACAAGAACTCCAGATACCTAACTCTGTTCACAAAAGCACATGTAGCCCTACAAAAGGACCCAACATTCTATCCCGTACCAAGGGTAAGGACATGGCAGGCACACGATGCATTGAAGAAGAAGAGGCCAACATGTCTAAATTACCCACGACTACTAGCTTCAGTGCAGGGACCATCAACTAAAGAACACATGGTGAAAAAACCCTAGCGGGTGCCATGACCTTCTTCAAGAGCCTCCCTGACCTCTCATGTGCAATGCTTTATAAGATCTGCAGAATTTTGCTCACTTGCATTCAAAATTTTCATGAGTTTGAGCAAACATGAGCACCATGGATCTCTTTCCTCAAAGGAAACAAAGGTCTATGCTACGATTAAAGTGGATAGCCTTTAGAAGAAGTCCTCTACCACTTCTACACCAGATGCATGTTCCTGCCATCTAGCAATATGTTGGCAGTTCAAGAGGCATTCTATACATGTTTCTACACCTAGTGAGCGAAGATATTTGGGCCAGTGATCATCAATGTTTGTTGGCTATTTAGCCATTGAACTTAAGAACAGAGTCACCATGCAGTTTTTACAAGTCCCACAAAAGAAAGACGAATCAGATATGAAAAAGCAATCCATGCACTTAAAGACTACCTTGCCAACCATCAACCCGAAGACTAATTCAGTCCATGAAGCTATGTCAAGGGACCACATAATCAAGGAGGGGGGAAATGTTAGCAGTAAGCTAATTCGGATAACATTTTTCAGAGCTTTTATTGTAAAACCATTTATTATTTGATAAATTGGAAATGTGGTAGCTCCTACTTTCTAGATAAACATTGTAATTGATGAGCTGGGGCTACAAGCTTCCAGATTGTATCAACCTATCTTTAATTAGAGCTCTAGACTATTAGTTTTGACCACAGAACCTTTGTTAAGGTATAAAAGCCAATTTTTGTACGTATTTTGTAAGTTTTTGGATAATAGAACACAACGTGAGCTAACGGCGCTCACTTCTCTCCTTCTTGCGCTTCTTACTCCCTTCTCGATTGTCACATTGCAGTGTTGTCTGTTGTGTTGCAATTGCAGGTAAGAGCTCTACACATTGACGTAAGCATTTCATGGTAATCCATACCTTTTGGCGTTGCCGAGCGGCGGCCTAATTTAATCATACATAGAAATTTAAGCTTAAAAATCATAAAATAAGTATAGGTGGGGTATTGGGGCATCGTTGTTGAGCATTTAGATACATGCTGGGTCGAAAACAACTAGGTCAAAAACTCACTATTGTTAATAATTGTGATTTTTGCACTTGACCTAAAGTGATATTTGACACCATAAGCATGTGTGCTTAGGTATTATAAACATGCCCTAGAAGTTTCATAGTGTTTGGATGATTTTTGATGTTGTAAGGACGATGATTTGTTTATTGATTAGCGACTAGCTTTTGGTGATTTCGGTCATTTGAGTGTAGCTTGAGTTAGATGCAAGTTGTTTGTTGTTTTCCAAGAGATTGAAAACCTCTTGTAGCCCCTATGCACTAGTTGAGTCAGCTTCATCCCATGAATTGACAATTATATTCGTGGTTCTCGCTATGTCTTTCACGTAGACAAAGAGAAGAGGCTCATAAGAATGTACAGCCTTAATATGCATGATTGGCACTATATAATGCAACTAAACTTGAATCATGGTTTTATGAATGTTGTGCATAAAATGTTTAGTGTCTAATCATTTACCTCGACTACATGCCGATAGTTTATTCTATCTATTTCTATTAGTTAGCGTGGATAGTTTATTCTAGCTATTTCCATCTGTTAGTGTGAAGGAAAGGATGTCCGTGTGACACCTTCTACAAGATAGGAGAAGTTGTGAGGTGGACACTAAAATTATTCTACCATTCTCCATTAATTTTGAATTCTTTTTCTTTTTATGTAAATTTTGTAGCCCTAGTTGAAGGATGTAAGGTTATAAGCATAGATTTGTGAGTTCCAAAGATATTGATAAACCATCTCTTCAGAAGGCACAAATTGCTGTAGTGGATTCTTTGTGCATGATTGAGGACAAAATTCCACAAAACATGTTAGTCATATGAATTTGGTGGTACAATTGATAGAGGAAATATCTATTTGTTGCAGTGTAGTGCATGCATAGTGAATTTTCTTTCTAGAATGGTTCTTAAATATTTTGAACAATTTTGTGTGGCAAAGAGAATGCCCAGAGGGAGCATGATAGAAGGGTGGTTGGATCAAAAGTCATTTTTATACAATTAAGAGTACCTTAATGGGGTGGATGCATCCATGCCACACCTATGGAGCAATGTGGAAGACAAATTATGGTGTTTCATGTACCACATGGCAAAGGAAAGTAGTCTACTATGACTCAAAAATGTAGCAAATTGTGAATAAATTTTTTGTATAAAGAATGCCAAGGTCATGAAAGAGTGGTTGATTCAATATAGCAAAGTGAGGAATCAAAGGGAGGTAGACTAACATGCATACAAAGCAAATGGCTCGTGAAAGAGGAGCCATGTGGATCACCTTTCCACCCAAGGAGTGGACCATTGAGTGAACCATTGAGTGGATACATGATGAGCCGAAAAGTTATCATGTCATAAGCAACACGATGTACTTTGGTTGGGGAAAAACATTGCCTCGTAGAACAACCATTTATTTAATGTCCTTGTTATGGTCATTGTACTAGAGTTTCTATCCTTCATTGATTACAAGTGGAGAACTATATATTATTACGTGAGAGGAGTTAGTGTTGATGATTTTTAATCCAGAGGAGCAATTCAAGTCCTAGGTGAGATTGAAATCTTGTGATTAATTGAGGCTTTGGCTATACAAAATTTAAAGAAAAGCACCAGGTTGGATGAAGTGAGCCATGTTCCCATAGTATCAAATACCTTTCGAGTAGAAGGAGCATTTTACTTTTATTGATTAATTGAGGATTTGGCTATAGAATTTAAAGGAAAGCAGAAGGTTTGATGAAGTGAGCCATGTTCCCATAGTATCAAATACCTTTCGAGTAGAAGGAGCACATGACTTCTTCTCATGGTTTGATGTACAGTATGAGACCATACAAAATAGGAGTTATATTCGGAGACAGATTAGTAGTGTAGACAATGAGGGGTCTATGGTGCTTATTGTAGATGGCTCATGCTTTATATGTGTGTCATCTTGGGTACCACATCTTGTGATTGTATGGGCTTTGCAGACTTGGCATGATGGTTGTATTTTATGATCACAATGTGTGAATTTGAAAAGAAATCTTTGGATCATAAGTTAGAGGGGGTATAGTGGTGTGTCTATTGTACCAACTTGATCCTCTTCTTTCATGTTTGTCCCAGGCAAGTCAATTTGGACAAGATGTTACATGGTGTGCCCATGGATAGTGGTTTCATTCCTGTGGAGAAAAATTACGCTCCATTTGACACAGGATGGATGGTGGAGATACCCAAATGGATATGGGTTACTCTTTGAAGGTTAAGCATGCTAGATTTGCTACTACGTGTGAACCAATGTCGATACTCATCACAAATGCCAATTACATGTACATAGTAGAATTGTTTATGGAGAGAAAATGGAAACATGCTTTTCCTTGTTTACTTCTTAAGCATGGAATCAATGACCTTCTTCTTCAAATATTGTAATATCCCATACCACTAGGATAAGCAATATATGTCATATCCGGATGTATCAGGGTATCATTCGTCGTCATAGTTATCATCTAGTATCCAAGATCAATTCCAAATCCATGAGCAATGTCATTATCATAAAGAACCATATCTAGTTCCACTTCAATGTAAACCACATCGACAAAATCATCCTAGTAGAAGTGGTTGCCAACCACCACAATGTGCCTAAACTATCAAATCAACACCAATATGACATGCTTCCTAGACCAATAATCTGTACTAAATTGGTGAATCTGCATTAACTTTTATGTTGTTTAAACCATTGAAGTTGCACTAGTAGTTGGTGTTGCTTAACCCCGACAAATCTACAACAGGATGGACATATGCACAATGCCTGAACTAGCAGATTTGTGTGCATGTGACCAATGGATTAAGCAAGGAATAATACATATACACAAAATGAAAGTAGGGATGATTAGTAAAGTACTTATAGACTATTTTTTATTATGCTAAATCACCTTAGCTCATGTGAGTAGGTTTATAGCTCAATCATAAATCTCGTCACTACTAATTCCACAATTACCCTATGTGCGGTAGTGATGTGTGTGAACACGCATAGGACCTCCGAGGAAATGATATTTGAGAAAAAACTTCAAACAACATCAAGACTTACATTCAAAGGTTATACCCACGTTGAGATTCACAGATGCATACACTAGCGTAAATCTTCTTCTATGGTAGACACGCAGACATGGGCTTGAAGACAGAGAGAGAGAGAGAGAGAGAGAGAGAGAGAGAGAGAGAGAGAGAGAGAGAGAGAGAGAGAGAGAGAGAGAGAGAGAGAGAGAGAGAGAGAGAGAGAGAGAGGCTATCGCTTTGCAATCAATCATTATCAATGGTGACTTAGAGTTGGATTTCTTTAAGGATTGACTACACCTTTCCCCTGGTTCCTCTGTGTGCGACCCAACTCTTAATTACTCTGTCTATAACGTACCATAAGGAGAAATTTGTGATTAAGACACATCGTGGTCACAAACGATCGAGGGCCCATATTTATCAATGCGGGTTTTCATGTTTAGTTGGGATGTAAAAATTATGGTCAGCTTGCTTTTTGAATTGGGGGAAGTCTCCATACCAAACCACCTGGCAGAACTCATCTTTTCCAAACCTCCATCCTCATCGCATTCACAATTACCAGAGGCAACTATTGCTTACCACTGGTTCTTGTTGCTTGCTAGTTGTGCCCTTAAGCTCGTTCCTCATACTTTACGTTGAGAAGTAGGTTGGGAGACTAACCATCCCGAGGGGGGAAGGAGTATCATCCAGCTTTTAGAAGGTCTGAAAACTTGCCTCTGCTTGTTTCACCAATGAGAGCCGATCATGCACTTTGCACATCCCTTTTCATCCTTCCAATCTATCCATTTTGAAAAGAATGGTTTTGCATATGGTAGCCAACAAGTTCTCAGGTCATAAGTAAGAAGATCTACTTCGGTTTGGATAAAACACTGCCTTGGAGAACAACCATTTATTTAATGCCCCGGTTTTGGTCACTGTACTTGAGATTCTATTCTCCATTGATTACAAGTGGACGACTAAATATTATTACCTGAGAGGAGTTCGTGTCGATTTTTTTATATGGGGAGGAGCTATTCAAACCCCTCATGAGATTAAAATCCTCTGATTACTTGAGACTATGGCCAGAGAACTTAAAGGAAAACAAAAGGTTAGATGAAGTGAGTCATGTTCCCATAGTGTCATATACCTTAGGAGTAGAAGGATCATTTTACTATCCTGGATTCTAGAGACTGAAAAGTAAACAGTGGTATTGTTAATCACATAACTTCTTCTCGTGGTCTAATGTACAATATGAGACTTGGCATGGTGGTTGTATTTTGATGAGCACAATGTGAAAAAAAAAAAAACTTTGGATCCAAAGTTAGACAGGGTATAGTTGTTTGTCTGTTGTACCAACTTGACTCTCTTCCTTCATGTTTGTCCCAAGAAAATTAATTCGGAAAAGATGTTACATGGTGTGCCCAAGGATAGTGGCGAGATTCAAGAAAAGAAAAATTATGCTCCATTTTGATACAGTATGGATGGTGGAGATGCCCAAATGGATATGGGTTACTCCCTGAAGCTTAAGTGTTATATTTTCTACCACATATGTGAACCAATGTCGATACTCTTGTTAGGAATAGAGCTAGGGAGGATGTAGCCAATGTGGAGCCATGGTGAGTGAAAGAGAGAGTGCAGAACAAGATGGAGAGAGAGAGACTCGGTACAGCAAGATACATGCTATATTCTTGACTGATGCTACTCATAATGCAATTGGTGTGATACTTCTCCAAGAGGGAAGACCTATAGCCTTTGAAAGTAAGTTAGATAGAGATCAATAGAATTATTCTGTCTATGAGAGAGAGCTCTATGCCATAATTCACGCTTTACAAAAGTGGCAAAAATATTAATATGGTGCCAAGTTTGAAGTAGTATTTGACCCTGAGAGTATCAAATGGCTTACTACTCAAACGGACTTGAAGGTCCGTAAGCTAGATGAGCCAAAATCCTTCAAGATTATGATTGTAAGCTACAATATCGCAAGGGACAATATAATGTAGTAGTAGATGCACTAAGTCGGATGCCTCAAATAAATTCACTTGCTTTCATGGAAATAAAGAGTGGAGTTTTAGATTCATTACGTGGCAAGTGTGCACAAGATCAATCATATGCTAAACTGTGGGGTGCAGTTTTAAAAAGGGAACTCTCACACTCACATGTCTCTAAACAGCTAGATCAACATGTCTCTGCACTTGTAGATAGAAACTCCAACACACAGAGCTCCACCCCTACTCAGCAATATTTTTTCCATTGATGATGGCTACTTACTCAGACACTAGGCGCCAAATCTCATTTGAGTGTCACGATAGTTCAAGTGCTGGTCATCTAGGTATTCGTAATACATATGCCTTAGTTCGATGGAAATTTAGTACTGGCTGGGCTTACATCATGATTTTCAAGACCACGTACTAAACTGCCAACAGTGCCAAGTTAATAAGGTAGAGAATTTCAAGGTAGGTGGCCTTTTACATCCTTTAGAGATTCCACAAGGTAAGTAGGAGAGTATCTCTATGGATTTTGTAGTTGGACTACATACTACAAATCGTGGCCATGATTCCATTTGGGTAATTGTAGACCGTCTCACAAAGATGGGTCGATTCATTTCCACTAAGACTACGGTTAAGACATCGGAATTAGCATGGCTATTTATAGAGCATATATATAAACTCTACGGTCTTCTAGCTAGGATCATTAGTGATAGAGATTGAAAGTTCGATAATCACTTCTGGAGAGATGTGTTCCAAAATTTGGAAACTAAACTTAATCTAAGAACGGCTGATCATCCAAAAAGGGATGGTCAAACCGAAAGCCTTAATCAAGTGCAAGAGCATATGCTTTGAGTGTACGTTAGCAAGAAGAAAACCAAATGGAAAGACTACTTACTTATATTGGAATTTTCTTATAATAGTTCAAAGCATGTGACTATAGGGTTTAGTCCATTTATGCTTTTGTATGGATTTCAACCTAGATCACCCATTACGGTGGGGTTGGCTAAGGAGAAGATACAGCAAGCGAAGGATTTTCTCCAAGACCATTTTGACATGCTTCAAGTTTGCTCGACAAATTGTTAAGCAAGCTCAAGATGGATATAAGAAGTACGCAGATGAGCATCGTCTTCTCGCTACTTTGAAAGAAGGAGACAAGGTTTTCCTCAAAGTTCCGGAGTATTCAGAAAGCTTGAAGACGGGAAAAGTTACTATACTTTCACCACACTATTGTGGACCGGTATACCATTCTGAAACACAGCGGTCAAGCGGCCTATAAGTTAGCTCTTCCAGAGCATTCAGGAGTTCATCATGTTTTTCATGTTAGCTGTTTACGAAAACAACTAGGAAAAAATGATAATGTCATTGACACATGTGTGCTAGTTGAACTTATCGAACCGCCAAGCATCCCTCATGAGGCCGAAAATATTTTGGATTCTCATGATCTTTGCACTGAAATCATGTCAGACGACAGGTCTTGGTAAAATGGCTAGATAGACCTAACGAAGGTTCTACATGGGAGAATGTCTCCGCACTTAAGAAATGTTTTCCTACGTTTGTTTTCGAGGAACAAAAATGATTCTCCAAGGCGGGGTAATGTATGTACATGGTTCCTACGGGCAAGGCCACTGGCACACAAACAATGTATACGCTAGGGGGGGCTATTAGATAGCACCGTTGGGTGGAGACTGGCACACGCATTACCACCTACCTTTCACACTATCTTCCAATGGACAGTCAAAAGGTTCTTTCCAACCTTTCACCAGGGGGTTGGTTTTGCAAGCTATACCCAGGGGTTTGGATTGCCACGGCAACACTTAAGGTTACAAGTTTCATTTCTTTATCTTCACTAATCTCTAATTTTAGTGATTAGCAGGTCAAAGAAATTGTGATATGGTATGCTTACAGGTTGAGGGATATACCTGACTTCCGAGAAAGTATTAGGTAATTTTCCACCTCATTGTAAGTATATGTTTTTTTTGTTTCTTTTCCTTTCCAATTACATTTGATTAAGTTCTGTACAAGGAATGTTTGAGCTAGAAGGCTTTCATCCAGCTTGCTCTTTAGCCACATGACAAGGTCATGAAAGAGCACATCATTTTGAGAAAATAGTGTTATTTTCTCTCTTCCCTGTTCCTTAAGATACTATGATGGGTTTGATTCTTGTTGAAATAGTTATAGACCTACATGGTGTGGTTCTGTTTGGCACATGTTATCACATGGGATACAACATGGTCTAGGAGCTCAAGGAGTTTCGTTTAGCCAGTCTGGAGGAATAAATGTGAGGGTCCCTCTCACTCTCATCGCAGAGTGTTTGCAGCTACCTCCACACACAAGTACATCTAGTGTTTGATGGATGTCACTTTTCTTGATCTCCTTCTTTGAGACATATTCCACTTGTGGAGATTATGAGTCTTTTGGGACTGACACTGGTGCCTAATTCCTAATGATGTGTTGCGTGGAAGTCCTTATGTGCTGGTCGCATTCGTTTACTAGACCATTTGGAGTACACTGTATCAGGAACAATTTTAGTGGCCAAAAGTTGTCAGTTACAACATACAAACTTGTTGTGATTACAAGCGCTGTGAAACCACCTTAACGGAGGGTTGTTTCTACATATTACCAAGTATGCTACGTTCATGAGAACGTACCGTCGAAAGTCTCGTCATGGAATTGGGGTTGGGATTTTTTTCTGTTAAATGCATACACACTAGGTGCTATGGGACCTAGTGTTTAACACAAATTTGTTCAGAGAGGCATGCAAATTCATGGACTTACAAGGTAATGGATCAGTATGGGTGTCTGTGGTTGTTTGGTCTAAACTCTATGAGCTTACTCCACTCCAACCCGCTTTCAACCTACCATCAACATACCATCCGTTTCTTTTGCTGATATGGAAACACAGCGATCATAGAAGGGCTAGAAGCAAGTTAAATTTTCAAGTACCAATCATTGAAGCCAAGCAAGCGTCAATGTTCTAGCTTTCCAAAACTGAGGACCATGCATTAAAAGAGCAGATTGTCCAAGAAGCAAATGTTGAATGGTAAGCAACAATGGATTGGGAGTTGAGAGTTATCCACTCAGTAAATGTAACTCAACTCACTCCCAACCAGAACAATGCTCGATGGCATCAACAATCATTGCCCTACCCATTCATAAAGGTGGATCTACTGCAGGTTAAGAAAAGACTTTACAAGGATAAGTAGGCAGAAGGCTCAGATGATATCCACCCAAAATGGAGAAAAAATTGGTTGAACAAGAACTCCAGATACCTAACTCTGTTCACAAAAGCACATGTAGCCCTACAAAAGGACCCAACATTCTATCCCGTACCAAGGGTAAGGACATGGCAGGCACACGATGCATTGAAGAAGAAGATGCCAACATGTCTAAATTACCCACGACTACTAGCTCCAGTGCAGGGACCATCAACTAAAGAACACATGGTGAAAACCGTAACGGGTGCCATGACCTTCTTGAAGAGCCTCCCTGACCTCTCATGTGCAATGCTTTATAAGATCTGCAGAATTTTGCTCACTTGCATTTAAAATTTTCACGAGCTTGAGCAAGCATGAGCACCATGGATCTCTTTCCTCAAAGGCAACAAATGTCTATGCTACGATTTAAGTAGATAGCCTTCAAAAGAAGTCCTCTACCACTTCTACACCAGATGCATGTTTCTGCCATCTAGTAATATGTTGGTAGTTCAAGAGGCATTCTATACATGTTTATTTCTTCACCTAGTGAGCGAAGATATTTGGGCCAGTGATCATCCATGTTTGTTGGCTATTCAGCCATTGAACTTAAAAACAGAGTCACCATTTACAAGTCCCACAAAAGAAAGACGAATCATATATGAAAAAGCACTCCGTGCACTTAAACACTGCCTTGCCAACCATCAACCCGAAGACTACTTTAGTCCATGAAGCTATGTCAAGGGACAACATAATCAAGGAGGGGGGAAATGTTAGCAGCAAGCTAATTCGAATAACATTTTTCAGAGCTTTTATTGTAAAACCTCTTATTATTTGATAAATTGGGAATGTTGTAACTCCTACTTTCTAGATAAACATTGTAATTGATCAGTCGGGCCTACAAGCTTCCATATTGTATCAACCTATCTTTATTTAGAGCTCTAGATTATTAGTTTTGACCACAGAACCTTGGTTAAGGTATAAAAGCAAATTTTTGCACGTATTTTGTAAGTTTTTGGATAATAGAACACAACGTGAGCTAACGGTGCTCACTTCTTTAATTTTGAATTCTTTTTCTACTTATTTAAATTTTGTAGCCCTAGTTGGAAGCATGTAAGGTTATAAGCATAGATTTGTGAGTTCCAAAGATATTGATAAACCATCTCTTCAGAAGGCACAAATTGCTGTAGTGGATTCTTTGTGCATGATTGAGGACAAAATTCCACAAAACATGTTAGTCATATGAATTTGGTGGTACAATTGATAGAGGAAATATATATTTGTTGCAGTGTAGTGCATGCATAGTGAATTTTCTTTCTAGAATGGTTCTTAAATATTTTGAGAAATTTTGTGTGGCAAAGAGAATGCCCAGAGGGAGCATGATAGAAGGGTGGTTGGATCAAAATTCATTTTTATACAATTAAGAGTACCTTAATGGGGTGGATCCATCCATGCCACACCTATGGAGAAATGTGGAAGACAAATTAGGGTGTTTCATGTACCACATGGCAAAGGAAAGTAGTCTACTATGACTAAAAAATGTAGCAAATTGTGAATAAAATTTTTGTATAAAGAATGCCAAGGTCATGAAAGAGTGGTTGATTCAATATAGCAAAGTGAGGAATCAAAGGGAGGTAGACTAACATACATACAAAGAAAATGGCTCGTGAAAGAGGAGCCATGTGGATCACCTTTCCACCCAAGGAGTGGACCATTGAGTGAACCATTGAGTGGATACATGATGAGATGGAATGTGAAGAAACTGTGAATGGTACACCAACTTTTTTGAGGAATGGGATTAAACAAAAGATTGTCTTCTAATTCTGGCATTTCTCTATTTTCCAATGGGATTTATGGCTTCTTTATTGATAATTGTATTGTCTTTGTCCCCTTGTAATTCCCATCGTATAATTCTATGTGGTCATGTGGAAGACACTTCCGTATTGAGCACATTGATGTAAGGAGAAGCATTCAAGGAACTCATGTTATTTTTAGATTTGAGAGTACAAGTGGTGAAATGGAGGAATATTGTGATATCTTGACCAATATAATGAAGATAAACTATCACACATTTCATGTTTTTGCAATGGATGTGAAGTGGTTCAAAAAAACTATATCTTGAGGTGTAGCATAAAATTTGTGGGGATACCCAAGTGGAATATTTGCAATCAACTCTCTATGGATGTGGGAGGGATACAAGGGCTCACTGATTTTGCCACAACACTATGAGCAAAGAGATCTACTTTTGGGAGGAAAGATATGAAAGAACTAAGCCATCGCAACTGCACACAAATTGTCCTCTTGTACTATTTCAAGCAATTCAGGTAGTCTAGGAACCTGCGTATCTTCAATGCGACCCCTCGACAGTCAACTTCATAGAGATTATTCAAGAAAGCAAAGAAGTGATCCCATCTATTGGAAAATGCAAGAACTATGAAAAGTGGATACAAGCAAGCGAAGCCATCAAAATTCTAAGATCAATCAATCCACAAAATGTAGCTATTTAAGTACCTTTCATGTCCTAGGGGCTATGTAGCTCCAAAACATGTGTTATGACTCTTCAGAGCACCAAGCGTGCTTGAGGAGAATTGTACATTTTGTTGAGTTAATAATTGTTACAAAGTGTTGGAAAACCTAGTCAATTTATCTCTTAAATTTTCCCCACAAATTTTTAAAGGTTTTATATAAAAGGCACTAACAAACAGAGGAATGAACCCCACACAGATTATGAAGAGACTTCCGTTATAGACTCTTTCATGTTAGCCAATCTTGTATGAAGGAAAGAGAAGAGATCCTCACCTTGCATGCATGTCTAACATGCGACAAAAGACAAATGTTGGATTTTGCAGTGATATTTGAGAAAAGCCTTCAACTCCTCGATGTTTGCATATTTACAAGATTAACACAACCATTTCAAATGACATGAAGACTTGCATTCGAAGGATATACCCACATTGAGATTTGTAGATACACATACCAGCTTAAAGCTTCCTCTATGGTAGACACACACACGTGGGCTTGAAGAGAGAGAGAGAAAGAGAGAGGTTCTCACTTTGCAATCAATGGTGACTTAGAGACGGTTTGCACCCTGGGGCTTGAAGGATTTCATACGCCTTCCCTCAAAACTATATGGCACGAGCCTATTCAAATTGGATCAAGGCCTATTCCCCCTGCTGCCCCTGGGTGAAACCCATCTGTTAATTACTTTGTGTATAACGTACACCAAGTAGCAATTTCTGATTAAGACACGTTGTGGTCACATGCGATCAAGGGCATGGGTTATCATTTTTAGTTGGGCTACAAAAATGATGGCCATCTCACCTTTTGAATTGGGGAAGGTCTCCATACCGGACCACCGACAGAACACCAAATTTTCAATCCTCTATCCTCATGGCATTCACAATTACCAAAGGCAATTATTCCTTACCATTGATTCCCATCGTTTGTCGGTGGGCCATCAAGCTCATTCCTCACACTTTATGTTGAGAAGTAGGTTGGAAGATGAGCCATTCCGAGGAGGGAACGGGTATAGTCCATCTTTTAGCAGGTCTGAAAACTTGCATCTGCTTGTTTCACCAATGAGAGCCGATCATGCACTTTGCACATCCCTTTTCATCCTTCCAATCTTTGCATTTTTTAAATCATTTCTTGAATATGGTAGCCAAAACTTTATCATGTCATAAGCAACACGATGTACTTTGGTTGGGGAAAAACATTGCCTCGTAGAACAACCATTTATTTAATGTCCCAGTTATGGTCATTGTACTAGAGTTTCTATCCTTCATTCATTACAAGTGGAGAACTATATATTATGACGTGAGAGGAGTTAGTGTTGATGATTTTTAATCAGGAGGAGAAAATGAAGTCCTAGGTGAGATTGAAATCTTGTGATTAATTGAGGCTTTGGCTATACAAAATTTAAAGAAAAGCACAAGGTTGGATGAAGTGAGCCATGTTCCCATAGTATCAAATACCTTTCGAGTAGAAGGAGAATTTTACTTTTCTTGATTAATTGAGGATTTGGCTACAGAATTTAAAGGAAAGCAGAAGGTTGGATGAAGTGAGCCATGTTCCCATAGTATCAAATACCTTTCGAGTAGAAGGAGCATTTTACTTTCCTTGATTTTAGAGATTGAAAATCAAAAGTGGTATTGTTAAGCACATGACGGTCTGATGTACAGTATGAGACCATACAAAATAGGAGTTATATTCGGAGACAGATTAGTAGTGTAGACAATGAGGGGTCTATGGTGCTTATTGTAGATGGCTCATGCTTTATATGTGTGTCATCTTGGGTACCACATCTTGTGATTGTATGGGCTTTGCAGACTTGGCATGATGGTTGTATTTTATGATCACAATGTGTGAATTTGAAAAGAAATCTTTGGATCATAAGTTAGAGGGGGTATAGTGGTGTGTCTATTGTACCAACTTGATCCTCTTCTTTCATGTTTGTCCCAGGCAAGTCAATTTGCACAAGATGTTACATGGTGTGCCCATGGATAGTGGTTTCATTCCTGTGGAGAAAAATTACGCTCCGTTTGACACAGGATGGATTGTGGAGATACCCAAATGGATATGGGTTACTCTTTGAAGGTTAAGCATTCTAGATTTGCTACTACGTGTGAACCAATGTCGATACTCATAAAAAATGCCAATTACATGTACATATTAGAATTGTTTATGGAGAGAAAATGGAAACATGCTTTTCCTTGTTTACTTCTTAAGCATGGAATCAATGACCTTCTTCTTCAAATATTGTAATATCCCATACCACTAGGATAAGCAATATATGCCATATCCGGATGTATCAGGGTATCATTGGTCGTCATAGTTATCATCTAGTATCCAAGATGAATTCCAAATCCATGAGCAATGTCATCATCATGAAGAACCATATCTAGTTCCACTTCAATGTAAACCACATCAACAAAATCATCCTAGTAGAAGTGGTTGCCAACCACCACAATGTGCCTAAACTATCAAATCAACACCAATATGACATGCTTCCTAGACCAATAATCTGTACTAAATTGGTAAATCTGCATTAACTTTTATGTTGTTTAAACCATTGAAGTTGCACTAGTAGTTGGTGTTGCTTAACCCCGACAAATCTACAACAGGATGGACATATGCACAATGCCTGAACTAGCAGATTTGTGTGCATGTGACCAATGGATTAAGCAAGGAATAAGACATATACAAAAAATGAAAGTAGGGTTGAGTAGTAAAGTACTTAAAGACTATTTTTTATTATGCTAAATCACCTTAGCTCATGTGAGTAGGTTTTTAGCTCTATCATAAATCTCGTCACTACTAATTCCACAATTACCCTATGTGCGGTAGTGATGTGTGTGAACACGCATAGGACCTCCGAGGAAATGATATTTGAGAAAAAAATTCAAACAACATCAAGACTTACATTCAAAGGTTATACCCATGCTGAGATTCACAGATGCATACACTAGCTTAAATATTCTTCTATGGTAGACACGCAGACATGGGCTTGAAGACAGAGAGAGAGAGAGAGAGAGAGAGAGAGAGAGAGAGAGAGAGAGAGAGAGAGAGAGAGAGAGAGAGAGAGAGAGAGAGAGAGAGGCTATCGCTTTGCAATCAATCATTATCAATGGTGACTTAGAGTTGGATTTCTTTAAGGATTGACTACACCTTTCCCCTGGTTCCTCTGTGTGCGACCCAACTCTTAATTACTCTGTCTATAACGTACCATAAGGAGAAATTTGTGATTAAGACACATCGTGGTCACAAACGATCGAGGGCCCATATTTATCAATGCGGGTTTTCATTTTTAGTTGGGATGTAAAAATTATGGTCAGCTTGCCTTTTGAATTGGGGGAAGTCTCCATACCAAACCACCTGGCAGAACTCATCTTTTCCAAACCTCCATCCTCATCGCATTCACAATTACCAGAGGCAACTATTGCTTACCACTGGTTCTTGTTGCTTGCTAGTTGTGCCCTTAAGCTCATTCCTCATACTTTACGTTGAGAAGTAGGTTGGGAGACTAACCATCCCGAGGGGGGAAGGAGTATCATCCAGCTTTTAGTAGGTATGAAAACTTGCCTCTGCTTGTTTCACGAATGAGAGCCGATCATGCACTTTGCACATCCCTTTTCATCCTTCCAATCTTTCCATTTTGAAAAGAATGTTTTTGCATATGGTAGCCAACAAGTTCTCAGGTCATAAGTAAGAAGATCTACTTCGGTTTGGATAAAACACTGCCTTGGAGAACAACCATTTATTTAATGCCCCGGTTTTGGTCACTGTACTTGAGATTCTATTCTCCATTGATTACAAGTGGACGACTAAATATTATTACCTGAGAGAAGTAATGAAGAGGAGCTATTCAAACCCCTCATGAGATTAAAATCTTCTGATTAGTTGAGACTATGGCAAGAGAACTTAAAGGAAAACAAAAGGTTAGATGAAGTGAGTCATGTTCCCATAGTGTCATATACCTTAGGAGTAGAAGGATCATTTTACTTTCCTGGATTCCAGAGACTGAAAAGTAAACAGTGGTATTGTTAATCACATGACTTCTTCTCGTGGTCTAATGTACAATATGAGACTTTACAAAACAGGTGTTATATTCGAAGAGAGATCAGTGGCTCATGTGCACAATGAGGGGGCTATGGTGCTTATTGTAGATGGAAAAGGGGAAAAGTATATCTCCCACGCTTCATATGTGCCTCGTCTTGGGTACCACATCTTGTGAGTGTGTGAACTTTGCAGACTTGGCATGGTGGTTGTATTTTGATGAGCACAATGTGAAAAAAAAAAAAACTTTGGATCCAAAGTTAGACAGGGTATAGTTGTTTGTCTGTTGTACCAACTTGACTCTCTTCCTTCATGTTTGTCCCAAGAAAATTAATTCGGAAAACATGTTACATGGTGTGCCCAAGGATAGTGGCGACATTCAAGCAAAGAAAAATTATGCTCCATTTTGATACAGCATGGATGGTGGAGATACCCAAATGGATATGGGTTACTCCCTGAAGCTTAAGTGTTATATTTTCTACCACATATGTGAACCAATGTCGATACTCTTGTTAGGAATAGGGCTAGGGAGGATGTAGCCAATGTGGAGCCATGGTGAGTGAAAGAGAGAGTGCAGAACAAGATGGAGAGAGAGAGACTTGGTACAGCAAGATACACGCTATATTCTTGACTGATGCTACTCATAAAGCAATTGGTGTGATACTTCTCCAAGAGGGAAGACCTATAGCCTTTGAAAGTAAGTTAGATAGAGCTCAATAGAATTATTTTGTCTATGAGAGAGAGCTCTAAGCCATAATTCACGCTTTACCAAAGTGGCAAAAATATTAATATGGTGCCAAGTTTGAAGTAGTTTTTGACCCCGAGAGTATCAAATGGCTAACTACTCAAACGGACTTGAAGGGCCGTAAGCTAGATGAGCCAAAATCCTTCAAGATTATGATTGTAAGCTATGATATCGCAAGGGGCGATATAATGTAGTAGTGGATGCACTAAGTCGGATGCCTCAAATAAATTCACTTGCTTTCATGGAAATAAAGAGTGGAGTTTTAGATTCATTACGTGGCAAGTGTGCACAAGATCAATCATATGCTAAAGTGTGGGGTGCAGTTTCAAAAAGGGAACTCTCACACTCACATGTCTCTAAACAGCTAGATCAACATGTCTCTGCACGTGTACATAGAAACTCCAACACATAGAGCTCCACCCCTACTGAGGAATATTTTTTCCATTGATGATGGGTACTTACTCCACAAACGTAGACTATGTGTTCCAAAGGACTCAGACACTAGGCGCCAAATCTCATTTGAGTGTCACGATAGTTCAAGTGCTGGTCATCTAGGTATTCGTAAGACATATGCCTTAGTTCGATGGAAATTTAGTACTGGCTGGGCTTACATCATGATTTTCAAGAGTACGTACTAAACTGCCAACAGTGCCAAGTTAATAAGGTAGAGCATTTCAAGGTAGGTGGCCTTTTACATCCTTTAGAGATTCCACAAGGTAAGTAGGAGAGTATCTCTATGGATTTCGTAGTTGGACTACCTACTACAAATCGTGGCCATGATGCCATTTGGGTAATTGTAGACCGTCTCACAAAGATGGGTCGATTCATTTCCACTAAGACTACGGTTAAGACATCGGAATTAGCATGGCTATTTATAGAGCATATATATAAACTCTACGGTCTTCCAGCTAGTATCATTAGTGATAGAGATTGAAAGTTCGATAATCACTTCTGGAGAGATGTGTTCCAAAAGTTGGAAACTAAACTTAATCTAAGTACGGTTGATCATCCAAAAAGGGATGGTCAAACCGAAAGCCTTAATCAAGTGCTAGAGGATATGCTTTGAGTGTACGTTAGCAAGAAGAAAACCAAATGGAAAGACTACTTACTTATATTGGAATTTACTTATAATAGTTCAAAGCATGTGACTACAGGGTTTAGTCCATTTATGCTTTTGTATGGATTTCAACCTAGATCACCCATTACGGTGGGGTTGGCTAAGGCGAAGACACAACAAGCGAAGGATTTTCTCTAAGACCATTTTGACATGCTTCGAGTTTGCTCGACAAATTGTTAAGCAAGCTCAAGATGGATATAAGAAGTACGCAGATGAGCTCTCCAAGGCGGGGTAATGTAAGGACATGGTTCCTATGGGCAAGGCCACTGGCACACGAACAGTGTATACGCTAGGGAGGCCTATAAGATAGCACAGTTGGGTGGAGACTAGCACACGCATTACCACCTACCTTTCACACTATCTTCCAATGGACAGTCAAAAGGTTCTTTCCAACCTTTCACTAGGGGGTTGGTTTTGCAAGCTATACCCAGGGGTTTGGATTGCCACGGCAACACTCAAGGTTACAAGTTTCATTTCTTTCTCTTCACTAATCTCTAATTTTAGTGATTAGCAGGTCAAAGAAATTGTGATATGGTATTCTTACAGGTGGAGGGATATACCTCACTTCCAAGAAAGTATCAGGTAATTTTCCAGCTCATTGTAAGTATATGTTTTTTTTGTTTCTTTTCCTTTCCAATTACATTTGATTAAGTTCTGTACAAGGAATGTTTGAGCTAGAAGGCTTTCATCCCGCTTGCTCTTTAGCCACATGACAAGGTCATGAAAGAGCACATCATTTTGAGAAAATAGTGTTATTTTCTCTCTTCCCTGTTCCTCAAGATATCGTGATGGGTTTGATTCTTGTTGAAATAGTTATAGACCTACATTATGTGGTTCTGTTTGGCACATGTTGTCACATGGGATACAACATGGTCTAGGAGCTCAAGGAGTTTGGTTCAGCCAGTGTGGAGGAATGATAATGAGGGTCCCTCTCACTCTCATCGCAGAGTGTTTGCAGCTACCTCCACACACAAGTACATCTCGTGTTTGATGGATGTCACTTTTCTTGATGTCCTTCTTTGAGACATATTTCACTTGTGGAGATTATGAGTCTTTTGGGATTGACACTGGTGCCTAATTCCTAATGATGTGTTGCGTGGAAGTCCTTATGTGCTGGTCGCATCCGTTTACAACACCATTTGGAGTACATTGTATCAGGAACAATTTCAGTGGCCAGAAATTGTCACGTACTACATACAAACTTGTTGTGATTACAAGTGCTGTGAAACCACCTTAACGGAGGGTTGTTTCTACATATTACCAAGTATGCTACGTTCATGAGAATGTACCGTGGAAAGTCTCCTCATGGAATTGCGGTTTGGATTTTTTTGTGTTAAATGCATACACACTAGGTGCTATGGGACCTAGTGTTTAACACAAATTTGTTCACAGAGGCATGAAAATTCATGCACTTACAAGGTAATGGCTCAGTATGGGTGTCTGTGGTTGTTTGGTCTAAACTCTATGAGCTTACTCCACTCCAACCCGCTTTCAACCTACCATCGACATATCATCCGTTTCTTTTGCTGATATGGAAACACAGCGATCATAGAAGGGCTAGAAGCAAGTTAAATTTTCAAGTACCAATCATTGAAGCCGAGCAAGCGTCAATGGTCTAGATTTCCAAAACTGAGGACCATGCATTTAAAGAGCAGATTGTAAAACCACTTATTATTTGATAAATTGGGAATGTTGTAACTCCTACTTTCTAGATAAACATTGTAATTGATCAGCTGGGGCTACAAGCTTCCAGATTGTATCAACCTATCTTTAGTTAGAGCTCTAGATTCTTAGTTTTGACCATAGAACCTTGGTTAAGGTATAAAAGCCAATTTTTGTACGTATTTTGTAAGTTTTTGGATAATAGAACACAACGTGAGCTAACGGCGCTCACTTCTCTCCTTCTTGCGCTTCTTACTCCCTTCTCGATTGTCACATTTCAGTGTCGTCTATTGCGTTGTAATTGCAGGTAAGAGCTCTACATGTTGACGTAAGCATTTTATGGTAATCCATAGCTTTTGGCGTTGCCGACCGGCGGCCTAATTTAATCATAAATAGAAATTTAAGCTTAAAAATCATAAAATAAGTATAGGTGGGGTATTGGGGCATCGTTGTTGAGCATTTAGATGCATGTTGGGTCGAAAACAACTAGGTCAAAAACTCACTATTGTTAATAATTGTGATTTTTGCACTTGACCTAAAGTGATATTTGAGACCATAAGCATGTGTGGTTAGGTCTTATAAACATGCCCTAGAAGTTTCATAATGTTTCGATGCTTTTTGATGTTGTAAGGATGATGATTTGTTTATTGATTGGGGACTAGCTTTTGGTGATTTCGGTCATTTGAGTGTATCTTGAGTTAGATGCAAGTTGTTTGTTGTTTTCCAAGAGATTGAAAACCTCTTGTAGCCTCTATGCACTAGTTGAGTAAGCTTCGTCCCATGGATTGACAATTATATTCGTGGTTCTTGCTATGTCTTTCACGTAGACAAAGAGAAGAGGCTCATAAGAATGTACAACCTTAACATGCATGATTGGCACTATATAATGCAACTAAACTTGAATCATGGTTTTATGAATGTTGTGCATAAAATGTATAGTGTCTAATCATTTACCTTGACTACATGCCGATAGTTTATTCTATCTATTTCCATTAGTTAGCATGGATAGTTTATTCTAGCTATTTCCATCTGTTAGTGTGAAGGAAAGGATGTCCGTGTGACACCTTCTACAAGATAGGAGAATTTGTGAGGTGGACACTAAAATTATTCTACCATTCTCCATTAATTTTGAATTCTTTTTCTATCTATTTAAATTTTGTAGCCCTGGTTGGAAGCATGTAAGGTTATAAGCATAGATTTGTGAGTTCCAAAGATATTGATAAACCATCTCTTGGGAAGGCACAAATTGCTGTAGTGGATTCTTTGTGCATGATTGAGGACAAAATTCCACAAAACATGTTAGTCATATGAATTTGGTGGTACAATTGATAGAGGAAATATCTATTTGTTGCAGTGTAGTGCATGCATAGTGAATTTTCTTTATACAATTAAGAGTTCCTTAATGGGGTGGATCCATCCATGCCACACCTATGGAGCAATGTGGAAGACAAATTATGGTGTTTCATGTACCACATGGCAAAGGAAAGTAGTCTACTATGACTCAAAAAATGTAGCAAATTGTGAATTAAATTTTTGAATAAAGAATGCCAAGGTCATGAAAGAGTGGTTGCTTCAATATAGCAAAGTGAGGAATCAAAGGGAGGTAGACTAACATGCATACAAAGAAAATGGCTCGTGAAAGAGGAGCCATGTGGATCACCTTTCCACCCAAGGTTGCTACTCATCCAAAGGAGTGGACCATTGAGTGGATACATGATGAGATGGAATGTGAAGAAATTGTGAATGATACACCAATTTTTTTGAGGAATGGGATTAAAAAAAATATTGTCTTTTTATTCTGGCATTTCTCTATTTTCCAATGGGATTTATGGCTTCTTTATTGATAATTGTATTGTCTTTATCCCCTTGTAATTCCCATCGTATAATTCATGTGGTCATGTGGAAGACACTTCCGTATTGAACACATTGATGTAAGGAGAAGCATTCAAGGAACTCATGTTATTTTTAGATTTGAGAGTACAAGTGGTGAAGTGGAGGAATATTGTGATATCTTGACAAATATAATGAAGATAAACTAACGCACATTTCATGTTTTTGCAATGGATGTGAAGTGGTTCAAAAAACCTATATCTTGAGGTGTAGCATAAAATTTGAGGGGATACCCAAGTGGAATATTTGCAATCAACTCTCTGTGGATGTGGGAGGGATACAAGGTCTCACTCATTTTGCCACAACACTATGAGCAAAAAGATCTACTTTTGGGAGGAAACATTTGAAAGAACCAAGCCATCTTAACTGCACACAAATTGTCCTCTTCTACTATTTCAAGCATGTCAGGTAGTCTAGGAACCTGCGTATCTTCAAAGCGACCCCTCGACGGTCAACTTCATAAAGATTATTCAAGAAAGCCAAGAAGTGATCCCATCAATTGGAAAATGCAAGAACTATGAAAAGTGGATACAAGAAATCAAAGCCATCAAAACTCTAAGATCAATCAATCCACAAAATGTAGCTCTTTAAGTATCTTTCATGTCCCACGGGCTGTGTATCTCCAAAACGTGTGTTATGACTCCTCAAGGCACCTAGCGTGCTTGAGGATAATTGTACATTTTGTTGAGTTAATAATTGTTACAAAGTGTTGGAAAACCTAGTCAATTTATCTCTTAAATTTTCCCCACAAATTTTTATAGGTATTATATAAAAGGCACTAACAAACAGAGGAATGAACCCCACAGATTATGAAGAGACTTCCATTATAGTCTCTTTCATGTTAGCCAATCTTGTATGAGGGAAAGAGAAGAGATCCTCACCTTGTATGCATGTCTAACATGCGACAAAAGACAAATGCTGGATTTTGCAATGATATTTGAGAAAAGCCTTCAAATCCTCGATGTCTGCATATTTACAAGATTAACACAACCATTTTAAAGGACATGAAGACTTTCATTCGAAGGATATACCCACATTGAGATTTGTAGATGCACATACCAGCTTAAAGCTTCCTCTATGGTAGACACACACACACGTGGGCTTGAAGAGAGAGAGAGAGAGAGAGAGAGAGAGAGAGAGAGAGAGAGAGAGAGAGAGAGAGAGAGAGGTTCTCGCTTTGCAGTCAATGGTAACTTAGAGACGGTTTGCACCTGTTAAGTATGGAGCCTGATTTACCCTTGTAATTTTCTATGGTAAAAGTGCACATTTGTAAGGCCCCCATTATGAGGAGAAGCCATCGTGCGTGAAGGAAAATCACTCACTGAAAACCAAAATTTTCACGGACAAGAATCAAGGGCCGGAATATTCCGTTTCGTCGGAATAATATGGCCGGATGATGGCCGGAAAGTTGTCGGAAAACAACCGATCGGTTGGCCGTGGACAGTAGTCAATGGCCGGTGGCCGGTGGCCGAATTGAAAAGCGGACTTGTCTTCTCAAAGGCGGACACACATGGGCGGATTGGAGGGTCCGATTTGGACTTATTCACACAAGGGCGGCTACACATGGCTGCCTCTCATAAGAGAGGGTAGCCCTTTTAGCCTATAAAAGAAGGCCATTTCTACACACATTTCATAGTGTGTGAAGTTGATGCAACAAGGTGAGTGTGAAGCAAGGCGGAAGCTCTATCAAGGGTTTAATCCCTTTGTAAACTACTTCTTCTTTTGAACTGCTAAAGCCATTGAGTGGCTACTTTCCCGTGGACGTAGCCCACATTGGGTGAACCACGTATATCATGTGTACTCTCTCTCTCTCTACTCTATAATCTCTTGTGTGTGAAATCTATCTCTCTCCATTAAGTAATCTACTCAAAAAATCTATTTAGCTACGTCTTATTTTCTAACAATTGGTATCAGAGCAAGGTTTGCTTGTAGCTAAATTATCTCAAGGAAAGGATTCCTTGAATTGAGTGGGAGTTATGGCCGAGGAAGGGAAGCTCAAGATTTAGAAGTTCAACGGAAAAAACTACCAACATTGGAAGATGCAGATTGAAGACTATCTCTACCAGAAGGACCTCTATTTGCCACTAGGAGGTCTTGCGAAGAATCCCGCAACAATGGCATATGAAGCATGGATTGTCCTTGATCGAAAGGCACTGGGAACAATCCGGTTAAGCTTGGCGTCAACGGTGGCCTTCAATGTTTCGGAGATGAAGACCACGGAGGACTTGATGAAGTCACTTGACGACTTCTACGAGAAACCATCGGCATCCGATAAGGTATTTCTTATGAAGCGCTTGTTCAATCTTAAGATGGCAGAGAATGGTTCAGTTGCAGAACACCTAAATGACTTTAACACAAACATAAGTCAACTTCGATCAGTGAAAATCAATTTTGATGACGAAGTGCGAGCTCTCCTTATACTATCATCTCTACCGGATAGTTGGGACAGCCTTGTGATGGCTATAAGTAATTCTATCTCTGGCACAAATACTCTTAAGTTTGATGATGTTGTGGGTGTTCTCCTAAGCGAGGAAATGTGAAGGAGAAGCACAAGAGAATCATCAAGTGCTGCACTATCAGTGGAAACAACAGGAAGGCCTAAGGAGAGGTTCAAAAACCAAAAGGGTCGTGATCGCTCAAGGCGGAGCAAGTCACGCACAAAGTTAGTTCTTGAATGTTGGAACTGAAGCAAGAAGGGCCACATCAAGAAGGATTTCTGGTCAAAGAAGAAGAAGGAGACAGAGTCTCAAGAAAACAAGCCAACATCGGAGGCCAATGTGGCAGGTAAAGTAGGGCAAGATGCTCTAAGTCTCTCATTAGACAATGTGTCTAATTCGTGGATAGTAGATTCCGGGGCTTCATTCCATGCGACACCACACAAGCAACATTTCCAAGACTACACCAAAGGTAATTTTGGGTATGTATACTTGGGAGATGATGAAGCTTGTGAGATTGTCGGCAAAGGTACAGTTTCTGTCAAAACTGCTAACGGAAATGAATGGAAGCTTTAAGATGTTAGGCATGTTCCTTCTCTTCGCAAAAATTTGATCTCTACAGGACAATTGGACGATGAAGGTCACAACATTGCATTGGGAAACAAACGGTGGAAGATCTCAAAGGGATCTTTGGTGGTTGCCAAGGGAGAAAAAGTTGGTACACTTTACTTGTGTATTATTAGCACGCAACCTTCAGCTCGTGCAGCAACTACAGAATTTGACAGTGCGGTGTGGCACTACCGACTTGGGCATATGAGTGCCAAAGGAATGCAAATCCTTCAAACAAAGAAGCTTCTACCAGGTTTGAAAGAAGTGGACTTAGAGTTCTCTGAAGATTGTGTTTATGGTAAACAAAAGAGGGTAAAATTTCAAAAATCAGGAAATGAAAGAAAAAATAAAAAACTTGAGTTGGTTCATTCTAATGTTTGGGGTCCTGCAAGTACACCATCACTTGGTGGCTCATTGTACTATGTAACATTCATAGACGATGCGACTAGAAAAACATGGGTTTATGTCATTAAGAATAAATCCGATGTATTTTCCATATTTCAAAGGTGGAAAGCCTTTGTGGAGAATGAAACAGGTACCAAGGTTAAATGCCTTAGATCCGACAATGGAGACGAATATTGCAGCCAATCTTTTGAAAGCTTTTGTGCTAGCGATGGCATTCGGAGGAAAAGGACAACCCCAAAGACACCTCAACAAAATGGGATTTTGGAAAGGATGAACATGACAATCATGGAACGAGCACGAAGCATGCGGCTACATGCAGGCCTACCGCTTGAGCTTTGGGCGGAAGCTGTAAGTACGTCTGTGTACTTAATCAATCGGTCACCCTCAACGGCATTGGATGGGGGAGTTGCAGAAGAAGCATGGACAGGTAAACCGGTGAATTATGCATTTCTCAAAGTGTTTGGGTGTGAGGCTTTCATGCACATAGATAGAAGCCTAAGATCAAAGCTAGATGCAAAGTCCAAAAAGTGTTTCTTCATTGTCTATGGAGAAGGAGACTTTAGGTATCGCCTATGGAATCCTAAAGATGGTAAAATCTTAAGGAGTAGGGATGTAATTTTTAACGAACAAAATATGTACAAAGATTACTTGGAAAGAAAACAAACAAAAGAAACAGGTGATGAGTACATGGAGCTTGAGGACGGTGAAGACTCAAGGACTGCAAACGGTGACAATGTGCAACAACGTCAACCAAATGAGGAGCCTCAACCTATTCCCCGAAGATCTACAAGAGCAATTAGACCTCCAGAAAGGTTTGTTCCTTCCTTCAACCATCTCTTGATCTCAGATTCTGGAGAGCCGAAATCATACGAAGAAGCTATGCAACATGAATCCAAAGAAGAATGGACGAAGAGCATGCAAGTGGAGATGGACTCACTACATCGCAACCAAACATGGGAGTTGGTTGAGTTTCCTAAAGGTAAGCGGGCACTTCAAAACAAATGGGTGTACAAGCTGAAGGAAGAAGAAAGTGGGAAGAAAAGGCTTGTCTTAAGCCTTGTGGCCGCTCATGATCTAAATCTCGAGCAAATGGATGTAAATACGGCATTCCCTCACGGTGACTTAGAGGAGGAAATCTACATGCTTCAACCAAAGGGGTATGAAGTAAAAGGTAAGGAGAAAATGGTTTACACATTAAAGAAGAGCTTGTATGGTTTAAAGCAAGCATCAAGACAATGGTACTTGAAGTTTGATCGATGGATGTTGGATCATGGATTAACAAGATGCAACTCGGATCACTGCGTCTACACGAAGAATTTGGGAGATGGGAAATTCATCATCCTAATGTTGTATGTTGATGACATGTTGATTGCAAGTGCTAACATGCAGGACATCAAATACCTAAAAGAGGAGCTGTCCAAATCTTTTTCAATGAAAGATTTAGGTGCTGCAAAGAGGATACTTGGTATGAAAATATCAAGGGACAGGACGAAGAAGACAATAAAGCTATCTCAAGAAGATTACATCAAGAAGGTACTAGAAAGGTTTGCAATGCAAAATGCAAAACCAGTTTCTACACCTTTGGCTGGTCATTTTAAACTAACGAAGGATATGTGTCCAAAGACACAAGAGGAGATAGCCTATATGTCTAAAGTTCCATATGCCGCAGTGGTAGGTTCTCTAATGTATGCTATGGTCTGGACAAGGCCAGACATTGCACATGCAATGGGAGTTGTGAGAAGGTTCATGGACAACCCAGGTAAAGAGCATTGGCAAGCTGTGAAGTGGATACTTAGGTATCTAAAAGGGACAACAACAAATGCTTTGTATTTTGGAGGAACTGATATTTTTCTAGAAGGGTATGCTAATGCAGATATGGCAGGTGACAAAGATACTCAAAGGAGCACTACTGGCTATGTGTTCACGGTTGGAGGCACAACAGTAAGCTGGGCTTCAAAGCTGCAGAAAGTGGTTTCACTTTCTACCACGGAAGCAGAGTATGTAGCAATGACGGAGGCAAGCAAAGAAATTCTGTGGCTTCACAGATTCTTAGAAGAACTTGGATTCAAACAAGACAATTGTGTCTTGTACAGTGATAGCCAAAGCGCTATCCATCTTGCTAAGAACTCAGCCTTTCATTCAAGGACAAATCACATTGAGGTGAGATGTCACTTCATACGCACTCTTTTGGAAGAGGGACAACTAAAGCTAGGAAAGGTGCATGCAAGTGAAAATCCTGCAGACATGTTTACAAAGGTGGTCAACAAGGAGAAGTTGAGCTTTTTCTCATCTTCAATCGGCATTCAATGATAAGAAGCCAGAATGGAAAGTAGTCACCGGTTTGGTTTGGAGATCAGTCTCCAAGTGGGAGATTGTTAAGTATGGAGCCTGATTTACCCTTGTAATTTTCTGTGGTAAAACCGCACATTTGTAAGCCCCCATTATGAGGAGAAGCCATCGTGCGTGAAGGAAAATCACTCATGGGAAACCAAAATTTTCACGGACAAGAATCAGGGGCCGGAATATTCCTTTTTGCCGCAATATTATGGCCGGACGGCGGCCGGAAGGTGGTCGGAAAACAACCGGTCGGTTGGCCGATGGCCGGTGGTTGGAAGTCAATGGCCGGTGGCCGGTGGTCGAAAAAGGATATAGGACCTTCGGGGAAATGATATTTGAGAAAAAACATCAAACAACATCAAAGCTTACATTCAAAGGTTATACCCGCGTTGAGATTCACAGATGCGTACACTAGCTTAAATCTTCTTCTATGGTAGACACGCAGACGTGGGCTTGAAGAGAGAGAGAGAGAGAGAGAGAGAGAGAGAGAGAGAGAGAGAGAGAGAGAGGCTCTCGCTTTGCAATCAATCATTATCAATAGTGACTTAGAGTTGGATTTCTTTTAGGATTGACTCCACCTTTCCCCTGGTTCCCCTGTGTGCGACCCAACTCTTAATTACTCTGTCTATAACGTACCATAAGGAGAAATTTGTGATTAAGACACATCGTGGTCACAAACGATCGAGGGCCCATATTTATCAATGCGGGTTTTCATTTTTAGTTGGGATGTAAAAATTATGGTCAGCTTGCCTTTTGAATTGGGGGAAGTCTCCATACCAAACCACCTGGCAGAACTCATCTTTTCCAAACCTCCATCCTCATCGCATTCACAATTACCAGAGGCAACTATTGCTTACCACTGGTTCTTGTTGCTTGCTAGTTGTGCCCTCAAGGTCGTTCCTCATACTTTACGTTGAAAAGTAGGTTGGTAGACTAACCATCCCGAGGGGGGAAGGAGTATCATCCAGCTTTTAGCAGGTCTGAAAACTTGTAGCTTTTAGCAGGTCTGAAAACTTGTCTCTGCTTGTTTCACCAATGAGAGCCGATCATGCACTTTGCACGTCCCTTTCATCCCTCCAATCTTTCCATTTTTAAAATAATGCTTTTGCATATGGTAGCCAAAAAGTTCTCATGTCATAAGTAACAAGATCTACTTCGGTTCGGATAAAACACTACCTTGGAGAACAACCATTTATTTAATGCCCAAGTTTTGGTCACTGTACTTGAGTTTCTATTCTCCACTGATTACAAGTGGACGACTAAATATTGTGGTGTGTGGTCATGCAAGAGATTAGGCCCAAAATGAGTATGCCCTCCAGATCGATAGGCATCTCCTTATATTAAAGGTATTGCGTACATGCCAAGATAGGCTTATGCCAAGAACACAAGTAGACAACCAATGTCCTCCCACATTGGTCGGACACACACACCCCATCTACCTGCATGACCACACACCACATGGTCGTGCAAGTAGGGTCCGGCCACCTAGTGTGGTCGGACACGTTATGGTTGTAACCAACTCTCTAGCATAATATAAGGAGGTGCACTCTCATCAAAGAGGCAGACTCAGTTTGGTTCCGTCCTCCCGTGCACTTTACATTGGTGGAGGAGGCGGGCAACATTTCTTGATTGTTATTTCTTTCACTTCTTGCTGCACACTGCACGGGCGATGGCGTTCACCTTAGAGCCGGACTAGCCTAACTAGCTTAGGCTTGCCTTTGTAATCATGTAACTACTGTCAAGCCATACTTTCTAGGTGTTGCTTATCGTTTCCTCTGCATCCCCCCCCCCCCCCCCCCCCCCCCCCCCCCCCCTTCTTGCTCTACTGGTTGGCGACCTCTAAACACAAGTGCTACTGTTGCATTTAACAACTTGATGCACGCTCCCTCTGTAACCAGCGCCAGGCCGACACAACTCCTCGGTCAGTCAGCTTCGTCACTGAAAGCTCTCATCTTCCATAGCAAGCTCTAGGTGGAGCTCAAGACAACGTGCTTGACACTGGATAGAGAGCAAAAGCCATCGCGTGCACCTAACCCTAGCTTTCTCCCATGCTGTCGCTCATCATCTGACTGCAGGCTTTGGCTACTCGACGTACGTGTGTTCCAGCAGAAGTAGGCAAGCCTGTTGCCAAAGCTGGTGTTCTTCTCTGAGCCGAAGCCAAGCCAGCAAGTTCTTGGCTGGAAGCAGATGTGCACGAACCCTCTCATAGCTACTGTCCACAACACGCGGAGCCCTATTCGATCAGGCCGCACGGGATCAGCTTATTCATCAAGTCCTTTTACACGTATCCTTTTACGTTTGCAAATCGGCTGCAGTTCCCTGTGTATCCATCTATCCTCTCCTGCCTCTAAGCTCCCCTCGCCATGGCCAACCAATGAGCAGTGCCTTCCAAGTGAGTGACCACTCAAAACTAGGTGGGGCTTTCTCGTCAAAGACGTTGAAGCCTTCCAGTGTAGGTGTCTTTAACTCTACTTACAAGGTCCACAAGCCTCACTTGGAGACCCACCTTGCATCTTCCTCAGGAGCTGCAAATGCTATCCATCATGGGTCACTCTCGTTTGGCTCTTTCAGCAGAGTGGTCTTCTTCAATGGTTCTCACCAGAGTCTCCAGTATGATTTGGAGGAGCTTGAGGTGGCCACCAATTTCTTCTCGGTCAAGAACTTACTAGGCAAAAGAGCAGGGCACTCTGTCGTGTATAAAAGGGTGTTAAGAGATGGCTCTTCAGTGGCAATCAAGGCTCTTCACAAGGCAAGTTATAAGACAGGAATGTCGCAGTTCAAGGTGTCGAGACCAGTCCAATGGAAAACACAAAAGTCCTCATTCCAGTATTCTATGGGTGGAAGATTTCTGGTTAGCAAATTGAGTTGCTGTAGCATCACTATAAAGGTGCTTCTTGTCGACGAGAGAAGTCAAGAGATGCAGACTCACAACAATTTTTCTCCCTTCTCACTTTTAGTTAATTGGTTTTTATTGCAAAGTTCTAGTTTTCTTCTTCAATTTCTCACTCTTTCTAGCGAGTTTTTTTTCCCATTCAATTAAGCATCAAGTCAAGCCCACCAAACCCCTTATAGAGATGGATGTATGTCCCAAAAATACCGCCTCCACGCCTCAGTCCTTCCTCGTCTTGTCCATTTAAGTGGGATAGCCACCTAATGTTTGCACAAGCGAGATGTATGAGTTCCATGCGTTGACGATGTCGGCATGATGATGATTCTAGTCCCAAAGTTCAGTCCCTAGCCCTTAAGCAGTTGTATGATCATTCCCCCCGGATGAAGCGTTGGAGTTCATCCGTTCCTGTCGAGTCCATTCTCAGCTCAGATTGTAAAAAAGATGTCCATCTTTTTTCTCCCAAAGGGGGGAGGTGTGGTGTGTGGTCGTGCAAGTAGAGTCCGGCCACCTAGTGTGGTCGGACACGTTATGGTTGTAACCAACTCTCTAGCATAATATAAGGAGGTGCACTCTCATCAAAGAGGCAAACTCAATTTGGTTCCGTCCTCCCGTGCACTTTACAATATTATTATCTCAGAGGAGTTCGTGTCGATTGTTTTTTATCGGGAGGAGCTATTCAAACCCCTCATGAGATTGAAATCTTCTGATTAATTGAGACTATGGCAAGAGAACTTAAAGGAAAACAAAAGGTTAGATTAGGTGAGTCATGTTCCCATAGTGTCATATACCTTAGGAGTAGAAGGAGCATTTTACTTTCCTTAATTCTAGAGACTCAAAAGTAAACAGTGGTATTGTTAAGCACATGATTTCTTCTCGTGGACTAATGTACAATATGAGACTTTACAAAATAGGAGTTATATTCGAAGAGAGATCAGTGGCTCATGTGCACAATGAGGGGGCTATGGTGCTTATTGTAGATGGAAAAGGGGAAAAGTATATCTCCCATGCTTCATATGTGCCTCGTCTTGGGTACCACATCTTGTTAGTGTGTGAGCTTTGCAGACTTGGCATGGTGGTTGTATTTTGATGAGCACAATGTGAAAAAAAAATAAAAAATTCTTTGGATCCAAAGTTAGACAGGGTATAGTTGTGTGCCTCTTGTACCAACTTGACTCTCTTCCTTCATGTTTGTCCCAAGAAAATTAATTCGGAAAAGATGTTACATGGTGTCCCCAAGGATAGTGGCGACATTCAAGCAGAGAAAAATTATGCTCCATTTTGATACAGCATGGATGGTGGAGATACCCAAATGGATATGGGTTACTTCCTGAAGCTTAAGCATGTTATATTTTCTACCACATATGTGAACCAATGTCGATACTCTTGTTAGGAATAGGGCTAGGGAGGACGTAGCCAATGTGGAGCCATGGTGAGTGAAAGAGAGAGTGCAAAACAAGATGGAGAGAGAGAGACTCGGTACAACAAGATACACGCTATATTCTTGATTGATATTGCCTGTGTATAGAACTTTACAGTATAAAGGATTTTCCTTGCCACCATGCAAACTCAAAAGTTAACTACAGGTTTACTTGCATGCGATAAGTGGTGTTCCCATGGGGCAGTTGGGCTTGAAAACCTCACAACTCTTACTCTCTGAACCTTAAGCATGTTAGATTTGCTACTACATATGTGAACCAGTGTCGATACTCATCACAAATGGAAAATACATGTACATAGTAGAGTTTTTGATGGAAAGAAAATGGTGGCATGATTTTCCTTATTGACTTCTTCAGCACAGAATGGATGAGTTTCTTCTTCAAATATTCTATTATCCCATACCATTAGGATAAGCAATGTATGTCACATCCCAATGTATCAAGGTATCATTGGTCACAATTATCATCCAATTTCCAAGATCAATTCCAAATCCATAATCAATGTCATCATCATGAAGAACCAAATCCAATTCCATATTAATGTAAACCACATCAACAAAATCATGCTAGTAGCAGTGGTCGCCAACCACAACAATGTGCCTAAACTATCAAATTGACACCAATATGACATGCCTCCTAAATGTAATATTTCCAGCTATTGTAATAAAGGAAAATTATACTAAGCCTATTTAAAGAGAGTGTTCACAGGCAATCGAGGGCCCATATTTATCAATGCGAGCTATCATTTTTAGCTAGGATGTAAAAATGATGGTCAACTCGCCTTTTGAATAGGGGGAGGTCTCCATATCGGACCACCGACAAAACTCATCTTTTTCAATCCTCCATCCTCATCGCATCCACAATTACCAAAGGCAACTATTTCTTACCATTGGTTCTCGTTGCTTGCCGGTTGTGCCTTCAAGAACGTTCCTCACCCTTCACATTGAAAAGTAGGTTGGAAGATGAGCCATTTTGAGGGGAGAAGGAGTATCGTCCAGCTTTTCGTAGGTCTAAAAACTTGCCTCTGCTTGTTTCACCAATGAGAGCCAATCGTGCACTTTGCACATCCCTTTTCATCCTTCTAGTCTTTGCATTTTTAAAATCATGTTTTTGCATTTGGTATCCAAAACGTTCTCATGTCATAAGTAACAAGATCTACTTCGGTTGGGGAAAAACATTGCCTCAGAGAACATCCATTTATTCAATGCCCCAGTTATGTTCATTGTACTTGAGTTTCTATTCTCCATTGATTACAAGTGGATGACTAAGTATTATTACGTGGGAGGAGTTAGTGTCGGTGGTTTTTTATCAGAAGGTGCAATTTAAACCCCACGCAAGATAGAAATATTCTGATTAATTGAGGGTTTACATCAAGGTTATTTCTTGCAAGCCTTACTACAACCACTGTATGGGTGCCTTAACTCACTACTAGTTTCTTTGAACACTTGTTCCATTTATCTCTTAGAAATAGTTTGTGCTCAGTAAAGCATCAACTCAAGCTCACTAAGCCCCTTATGGAAATGGATGTACGTTGCAAAACATCATGCCCAATCCTCAATTATCTCTTCCTCGTTGTGTCCATTACATTGGGATAGCAATCTAATGTTTGCATAAGTGAAATGTATGAGTTCCATGCCTTGATCATGATCGGCATGATGATAAGTCTAGTCCCCAAGTTCGGTGCCTTGATGATGATCAGCATGATGACAAGTCTAGTCCCCAAGCTCCATGCCTTGATGATGATCAGCATGATGACAAGTCTAGTCCCCAAGTCCCGTCCCAAGTCCCTAAGCCGTTGTATGATCACTCCTCCCAGATAAGGCGTCGGAGTTCATCCCTCTTGTCGAGTCTCATCCCTCTTGTCAAGTCCATTCTTAGCACAAGTCCCTAAGCCGTTGTATGATCACTCCCTCTAGATAATGCGTCAGAGTTGATCCCTCTTGTCGAGTCCATTCTTAACGCAAGATTATAAAAGGATGTCTATATTTTTTTCCCTAAGGGGGGAGGTGTGGTGTTTGTGTGTCCGACCACTGTGGGAGGACACTTAGTAGTTCTTGATGTGTAGCCATCTTGGCATGTAGCCTTTGTTCCTAATATAAGGAGGTGCTCTCTCTTAGAAAAGGCACCCTCCTTTGTTCCTAATATAAGGAGGTGCTCTCTCTTGGGAAAGGCACGCTCATTTTTTCGTATCTACTCTCTCACTCGTGCACACCATAGTATTGCAACCTTTTATACATCATCAAATGTTTTTGGTCTTTTGACCTCAAATTCCAACTCAAATCAGGCCTCAAACCTCTCACAAATAGCTAGCATAATTCTCCAAAGCCATATGTACTTCAGTCCCCATGAATCATGAAATTGCATTGAAGGTGTAAACATAGTTTGGTCTCCACCTTGCATGAGATTCTCGATGAGAATCCCTACCTTCTTTTGATCCTCTAGCGTTTGAGAGTTCGCAAGCCTTGTTTAATGCATCATAAGTTTCAAATTGATATTGTTATAACTAAGCTTTTTAATCCGTAAACCAACACTTCCTTGCATCCCATTTCAAACAAGATGCACCTATTCTTCAACATGATTGTTGTTTCATACTTAATTGCACTCAAACGAGATAGATCCATTTTCTTTTCTTTTTTCTTTTTCTTTTCTCGATAAAAGGCGGCTTTGTTAAATTAATAGATAAGGAAAAATTACAAAAGTTATTTTGCCCCCATGGGCTTTAGATGTACTATTGGGGAGATTGAACTCAGATGGACTCTTGCAAACCTTCGGGTAGATTAGGTACAACCGTAATGATAAATACATTACACAGGCACCGAGTTCATGGTATCATCGAAAATGTGCATTAGCCTAGTTCCATTCCACCACAGCCTCCTAGTAGTTTCAAATTCTACCCGACACTTTTCCAACATGTTTCTGAGATGGTCAATCGAACCATTGACTATTAATTCATAAGCTTTGTTGATGTCATCTTTTGTGTAATACTCCCAACAGTTCAGCAAGACTTTATACTCAGCATTGTATAGGGTAACTTTGTCGAGCTTGAGTTGGTTTGCCTCGGGGTTTGCCTACAGATCAACAAAACAATTTTTTCTCTCAAACTTGGTGTCAGGTATGCCTGGTGAAAAATTTCGTTGTTCCAGTCAACCCACATGATCCAAAAGAATTCGGCTCTAATTTTATTGCACATACTAGAAAACGTGCCTATAAAGTCAGGTAGCAATTTTTTTTTCCAAAAGCCCATCTATGCTCTTCCCTTTTCCATAGATCCTACCATGTTCTGATGCCCTGAGATGCACCCTCTTCTTGCTATTTTGCACTCTCTTTGTGTGACTGGTGGGATTGGGGCTATGAGTAGCCATACAGAGTCTATGCTTCTAATGGGGAAAGAGTGTTTGTTGCCCCAGTCAACTCTGATGAGCCCTCTATGTCTATTCCATGCTGCCCACAGAGATTTGAGGAGGTTAGATCCTGAGGGCCAAAAAAGATTATGAACCAAGGAAAGTTCACCAACTTTTTGTTGTCTTTGAATTGTTCTCTTTGACATAGAACTTTGATATGTGTCTGAAGAGTAAGGCGGCCCACTTCTGCTCAGGCTCTTCGAGGGCTCTCACTATGGTCTTGATAGCCAGTTTTTCTACCCATTTCGTAATGTATGTGATCCCTAGCCCTCCAGATTCTTTTGGGAGACAACACACTTTCCACCCTACCTTGGTTGCTCCCTTCTTATTGGGGTCACCTGACCAAAGAAAATTTTTGCATACCTTAGTGATGTCTTTGAGGTGGAAATTAGGTGGCCTCCAACAAGAGAGGAAGTATAAAACATATGCCTTTAAGAAATGCTTCACTACCAAGGGTCTGCCTGCAATGGAGGCTTGGAATCCTAGCCATCTGTTGAGGTTGGTGGTGAGTAGATCCCTAACCCATGCCCATCTTTGGGATAATGTGACATTGAAGCCCATAGGTATACCTAACAATCTGAACATTGTTCCATCCTGAATTATCTCACATCCTTGACTTAGGATCCAATTAGGGATTGGTGTTTTCCTTGCTCGGATCCTAGTCTTGGCATGATTGATTTTGGAGCTCGAGGCTTTGTAGAAGATATGCAGACATTCCTATAAAGTTATCAATGAGGAGTCTTCATTGATCAACACTGCATTTGTATCATCTACAAATTGTGATAGGCATTACTGCTTTCCATCTACTAGTGCTATTTCTTTTATAAACCCTTTGTCCATTCGGTCTTTAACAAAGCAGTTAAATCCATCTACTGAGATTGCAAAAAGTAAAGGGGAAAGGGGACATCCTTACCAAATAGTTATGGAGAGATTAAACGGATCAAAGATACCGCTATTAATTGCAACTCTGGCTCTCATATTTCCTAGCAGGGTTTCCACAAAGCTAACTATAGTCCTACCAAATCCCATCATCAGCAATCTTTCTACGATAAATGACCATTCCAATTTGTCATAATCCTTGTGAAAGTCAATTTTGATGAAAACATAGTCATGTTCAGTCTCTTTAGCATGGTCAGTCCCCTCCCAGAGAGAGATTACCACTTCCAATATTCTTCTCCCCTTGATGAAGCCTTTCTGCTCCCTACAGAGCCACTTCATGAGAGAAGGCATTATCTTGTTTGCAACAGCTTTGGAAAAAATTTCATAGGCTGATGTTAGCATGGTGAGGGGTCTCCAATTGGATAGAAAATCCTTAGGGCCTTTCTTGTAAAGAAGTTTGATGATTCCAGTGTTGATAGAAGCAGGAAGATCCTTGTATTTGAAAGATTCTTCCCATACTAGAAAAAGGGATGGGGGATAGCATATCTTTAAAGGTTTGATAGAACTCGGCTGGCACCCATCAATTCCTGGAGTTTTGCATGGCTTTAGTGCTTCAATGGCCACCTTGATCTCCTTTATTGAGATGTTGGAGTCTAGCTTCACATACTCATTAGAAGGAATGACCATGTTCCAGAGCTCATTCCTAGTCATGATAATACCATTATCAATTATTTCAGGGGGGCTAAAGAGATTGGAAAAGTGAGTTTTAGCTACTTCTGTGTTCTCTTCAGCTGAAGTTGCAGTACCTAAGTCTGTGAAAGGGGACAGAGTCTTTCTGGTGTTTCTTTCTCACGATTTTAAACATTTCCTTGGTGGGTCTGTCAATCTTGCCCGCCCACCAGTCCCTAAAGAAGATTTTAGAGTGAAGAAGAGAAAGATCTTCTTCCTCTCGAGTTTGTGTCCGAGGGTTGTGATTTGAACTTGATCCTTAGAGTCAGTGCTGGCGGAGGTTTCTAGGCCGATAAGAACTTCATAGATATTGTCCTTTATTTTTCTTCTGATCTATGTGATCTCTTTCCTTATCCTAATAAGATTAATTTAAGTTTCTTTTAGTGCAAGACCCCAAGATTTAGCCGGTTATGACCTGCGGTTGGAGAACTGTTGAATCCAAACTGCCTTTGATGATATTCTAAACTTCCTCGAGTTTGAATAGATTAGGATTAGTGTGGAACCACTGGTTTCTAATTTTGGTGACCTTGTTTTCAAGATTGGCTATTAAGGGGTAGTGATCAGAGCAGCAAGATGTCATCCTAGTTTTCACCTTGAGCGTGTTGAACAGGTTGTCTACCGGGAGGCTAACATAACACCTTTCAAGTCACTGTTTCCGCTTGAGAGTAATTTTGCAAGGTGAACTCTCCTTGGGTTCCTATGTCTCATAGATCTAGATGAGACTTAAGCTGGTCCCACGCTACCTTCTCCTTGCTTGCCACTCCGAGTCCTCTTTTCTTGAATCTGTCATCTGTAGATTCGATCATGTTGAAGTCTCCCATCATGATAAAGTTTTCCCTGATGTGAGCCAAATAATCTCAGAGCTTGGTCCTATCATTTTGAGAGCCAGCTGCATAGATCGAGACAATTAAGCAGGGGGTTGGTTCCTCTATAGGGATAGAGACCTAATGGTCACCTCTCAGACTTTTATTTAGGTTGATCTTCCAATCGGGGGAGCACCTAGAGATGTGCCTCATGCTCCTTTTTGATGCAGAGAGTGCCTCCAAGTCTTGTCAGGAACTATCTTGATTCTTTGGTCCTACTCTGCACCTGAAGTTTTGATTTCCTTAAGGCTGACTATGTCTACAAGATTGTTGAAGAGTCATTGTCTCACTTTTTGAGCTTTGGTGGGGTCAGAAACCCCCTTCACATTCCAGGAGACTATCTTCATTTGATACCTTCCTTCTCTTTCCTTGGCTTCCCCTGCCCATTTTTTGGAGAGCTCTGAGACACTGCAGCGTGAGCTCACTTATTATCTTTTTGTATGTCCATATATTGGGGTTTGGGAGGAAGGCTTAGATGATGTAAGGTCTATGTTTTCTTTGTTGGAGTCAGACGAGGGGCTTACCTTGTTGAGGTCAAGTGACAATTCCAAGTCCATGTTGTTTACGTGTTTCTCTAGTCTCTGGGGATATTCATCTTCATCACTTGACTCGGTAGCAATAGATTCAGCAGCTACCGAGTTCTTCTCATTCTGGGAGAGTTGCTAGTAGGGCAAACCTATTAGCATTTTTGAATTTAGTCTTGAGGTTTGCATTTCTCTCTATGGGACTAGGGACCGTGGTACCTTTATATGTCTACCATTTCTCTTGTTAGTGTCAGGTCCGGGGTTAGTCGGAGCGTTTGGGGTTACTTCCTGGGGGGGGGTTTTAATGGGGTAGTCTCTAACAAAATTCCCCTTTGCTCCACAGTGAAAGCAAGCACTTGGCAGATATTTGTATTGCAGAGGTTTTCCAAGGTCTCCCCATCATCAAGCATTATAGTCATGCTCTCGGGTAAATCCTTTGCTATATCCATTTCTATGCAACATTTGTGGATGCCACGCTGGGATAAACTCCCCTTTCGGTCTACCTCCTAGCACCCTCCTGAGCTGGTCTCCAAAAGTTCTTAGATGACCATGATAATACATAGGTAAATTAGTGAACACTACCCATACAGGAAAATGAGTTAACGAATTCTTCTCCGAATTGTAGTCTTTGTCCCATTTAAATAGAGTAAGAGGCAAATTCCTTCTTAGCCACGAGCCAGAGCTTAGAATAGAAAAAGCCATTTTAGCAGACTTAAACACAAATATGTATTGATTCTTAGGTAATGCTTGGGTGGTTTCAACCTCGGCACCCAAGATTCCCCACTGATTTCTGATCCAACCTCTCAAGGATTCAACAGGCGACCTCGGCCCCGCTAGCAAGCCTATCAGAGCCATGTTCTCAAGATCAACCTGAGCTTTCCTAACTTGAACAACAGAAAGGACAACCCGAGGCTTATCTCCCTCAGTAGTTCCTTGGCCGTTAGCAGTAGAGTCCGAGACTTTGTTTTTGTCATCACCCTGGAGAAAGGAGGAAGGTTGTCCACCGGAAGACTCTTGAGCAACCCCCTGATACTGACGCACTAGCTCCTCGGTAGCGGGTCGTTTTGGGAGAAGAAGCCCTCATTGTGCCTGAAGACACAGGCTTCCTCGAGAGTTTATGCGATGTTCTTCGGGAGGCCTTGGAGAAGCTCGCGAAACTGGGCTGCAGTTAGTAGAGAGGACGAAGCTCTGTTCACGGACTGCGGAGAGGGGGATAAGGAGTTGTTGCAAATGAGAGAGGTAATACCCCCTGGCGGACTGGATGCCCATGCATTGAATGAGGGGGAGTGGGAGATATGAGTGTCCATGCAGGTGATTAGACGCTCGCCTCGCCAATCACGGGCTAAGAGACAGGTGGGGGTTGATAGGTTATGCCGCCATAGCTTAGGCTCCGAAGCTCTAGGGTTTAGCTCGATTTTCTCAACAGTATCACTGTCGTCTTCATTTATATGGCCATTGAACTCTCCCTTTATTTCCATCAATACAGACTTCACTTGAAGAACCTCCGCAACCACGACACTTACGAGTACAATACCTCTATATTTATGGCACTAAAGCATCAACATAACTTTTCTTTGAAAAGCCTGTTTAGGCATGAATTTCTACAACACAGCATCAACATTAAGCGTGCGCCGGGTGTGAGATGCGAAGGGTCGCAACTCGCGGCCACTCGCGGCCTATAAAACAAGAGGCCCACACCACGCATATAAAGGCGTCTCTCGCTCTGCCCGAGGCGCAAGACTCTCTCTCTCTCTCTCTCTCTCTCTCTCTCTCTCTCTCTCTATTCCCCACGTGGTGCTGGGCTACTTTCATCGCGGTGCTGGGCCATGTGATGCTGGGCTATTCCCCACGTGGTGCTGGGAGTTAGTCTGGTATGCTGGGAGTTGAGTCTGGTATGCTGGGAGTTACGGTAATTCATTCATAATTTCGTCAAATTCCGCCATGGATACAAAAACACTTCCTTGTTGTTGTATGGCATGTAGTTAGCTTACTTACTAGAATATGCAGGTCTTGGCGTGTCTCTCATTGGAAGCCTTCCAGGCCGTGTTGGAGCCGTTTGAACGTGGTGCTGCGCTACTCCTCTCTACATTTATAGGCTACATGGGCTGCATCCTTCTCATGCCCTCCCTTCCACCAACCCACTTCCCCACTTTCCCAACTGTATATTGTATGAAGTGTTGTACCTCAGTCTTTTCGTTTTGTACGAACTTAGAGTTATAATTAATTTGCACTTGAAATGCAGTTCTCTCGCTCTTGTTTATTGTTGCTTTGCTTTTTCTCATTTTTGTAAGAGGAGTATAGATGTTACTCTACTTTTGAATCTTGTGGCAAATGGGTACATTCTAAGAGTTATTTGTAGTATGGTCTAGGGAGTTAGAACTCGAATTCAATTAAACAATGTATAAATTGCCATTTGAAATTATAAAGTGCCAACTATTGCCCTATGGTATGGGTTTGTCTACAACCAACTCATCATCATTTTCCTCATACTGAATGGAGAAACATTGGCACCATGATTCATAAGGATTTCTACTTGGACAACGACCATGGAGAGGACTTGGTAATAAACTGATGGTTTTGCATATACCACTATACTGAGATACCTGCAAAGATGTAGAAGAACCTCATCAAGAATGACTTTGCATGCCATTAAAAAAAGAAAAGAGGTTGTACATCAAAAGGAAAGTGAGTGTCTCGTGAATTCAATCACAAGTTTCAATAAAGGTGCAGCGATTTTCCTCATAATCAAAATTTTCAAGAACTCCCCTCCCAAAATTTACAAAACGTACAACATTGTCTGAAAAACTAGGATCAATTTATCCAATAACATTAAGATAAATTGACTAATGTTATAGATAAATTGACTAATGCAAACATCTTTACACTGTTTCTCTGTTATGTAGAATGGAAAGTAAATTCTTTGCATAATGTTTTCATACTTATTAAGGTTATGGTTCATTCTAAAGACTCTCGGTATTCCATTTAGCTGCTCACACAAGATCTAGATTAGTTGCCTTTCATAGTGGAGATTGACTGCATAAGCCATTACAAACTTTGCTAAACATAAGAATTCCGAATCGCATAAGTATTAATGTTGCAAGAAAAAATTATTGGGCATAATTGTAACTTCATCCATCTCGTGAGCTCTCCCAAATCAGTGACCACCTAACCATATCCATTGGACCTTTATTGCTAAGAATTAGGATTTATGTTGAGAGAGAGAGAGAGAGAGACAGAGAGCTCATGATGACTGGTAGGGGTACTTTGATAGTCCCACTCAATATCATATCTTTGCACCGAATCGTTTCGTGGTTTTTTAGCCTTCCATAGATCGAGGTCACTACAAGCTGAGATTTCAAGGATCAGAGATTCCTTCACATTTTACTAATCGCACCATGCAGCCTTAGAATAGTCCAATTGTCTAGCTAGAGACCATGTGTGGATCCATGCCATTGTTTCCTTCTGAAAAATATGCCTCCTCTTCACAGTGACACAATAAGCTATTTTGCCCTCTTTTATTACATTGGTAGGACCGTTTTACTTCGTCATAATAGGTCTCCTTCCCGGCGGCCTCACCATACGAAGCATTGGCTAGAGAAACAAATTTCACATGCTTTCCTCTTGCAGGTTTTGGTCATAAGATGAGAACTTGGCATTAGTAGAGGTATCTCATATTTCATGTGGATTTAGGCAGAAATGGGTCTCCCCTATGAGTGTTTCGGACTGTCCAATCAAACCACCATCCCCAGCTTGTTAGCAAATGCTCCATATAGATTGATGAGCGCTTACAATTTTAATTTTGAGATTGATATATGATCAATTTATTTGGTGAGCACTATGCTTTAACCTCATATATGTATTACTATGTATAAAAATCCACGAAGATGCTAAAAGAGGTTTGTGTAAAGTGTGAGCTTTGTCCTATATATGCATGAAGGAGTGAAGAGAAGGAATTATCCCACATGCAGTGGTGCAAGGTTGTAGAGCTACCTAAAGCTCATTTCATGAATGAATAAACACAAGTCTATTTTGCATTCCATCCCTAGTTTATGGTGAGCTTGTGATGGCTTAGTAAATACTCAAGATCGTGTTTATGAGTCCAAGTTAATTGATCTTGGAGCCTAATTTGCTTGAGTGATAACCTAGCCAACACACACACTTGTGTGCATGATGTTTCTCTTTCATCCACCATAGCTAGCACGATCCCATTTCCATCAAGTGGTATCGGAGCACCATGTTATGCTAGTTAAATTCATTGTTATTTATATGTTAGTGTGATTAGCATCTTTTAATCATCACTAGGACTAACACACATTTCATGTTGTTGCAATGGATGTGAAGTGGTTCAAAAAAGCTATATCTTGAGGTGTAGCATAAAATTTGAGGGGATACCCAAGTGGAATATTTGCAATCAACTCTACGCGGATGTGGGAGGGAGACAAGGGCTCACTCATTTTGCCACAACACTATGCGCAGAAAGATCTATTTTTGGGAGGAAAGATTTGAAAGAACCAAGCCATCATAATCTGCACACAAATTGTCCTCTTCTACTATTTCAAGAAAGTTTGGAAGTGTAGGAACCTGTGTATCTTCAAAGCAATCACTCGGCAATCAGCTTCATAGAGATTATTCAAGAAAGCAAAGAAGTGATCCCATCTATTGGAAAATGCAAGAACTATGAGGAGTGGATACAAGCAATCAAAGCCATCAGAATTCTAACATCAATCAATCCACAAAATGTAACAATCGAAGTACCTTTCATGTCCCAAGGGCTGTGTAGCTCCAAAACGCGTGCTATGACCCCTCAAGGCACCTAGCGTGCTTGAGGATATTTGTACATTTTGTTGAGTTAATAATTGTTACAGTGTGTGAAAAAACCTAGTCAATTCATCTCTTAAATTTTCCCCACAGATTTTTAAAGGTTTTATATAAAAGGCACTAACAAACACAGGAATGAACCAACCACAGATTATAAAGAGACTTTCGTTATAGACTCTTTCATGCTAGCCAGTCTTGAGTGAGAGAAAGAGAAGAGACCCTCACCTTGCATCCATGTCTAACATGCGATAAAAGCCAAATGCTGAATTTTGTAGTGATATTTGAGAAAAGCCTTCAACTCTTGAATGTCTGCATAATTACAGGATTAACACAATCATTTCAAATGACATGAAGACTTGCATTCAAAGGATATAACCACGTTGAGATTTGCAGATGCACACACCAGTTTAAAGATTCTTCTATGGTAGACACGCGCACGTGGGCTTGGAGAGAGAGAGAGAGAGAGAGAGAGAGAGAGAGAGAGAGAGAGAGAGAGAGAGAGAGAGAGAGAGAGAGAGAGAGAGAGAGAGAGAGAGAGAGAGAGGGAGTTTCTCGCTTTGCAATCACCAGTGACTTAGATCCGGTTTGCACCCTAGGGTATTAAGGATTGCATACGCCTTCCCTCAGCACTATATGGCACAAGCCTATTCAAATGGGATCAAGGCCTATTCACCCTACCGCCCCTGGGTGCGACCCATTTGTTAATTACTCTGTCTATAACGTACACCAAGGAGAAATTTTTGATTAAGACACGTTGTGGTCACATGTGATCGAGGGCTTGGGTTATCATTTTTAGTTGGGTCAAAAAAATGATGGCCAGCTCGCCTTCTGAATTGGGGAAGTCTCCATATGGGACCAACGGCAGAACTCGGCTTTTTCAATCCTCCATCCTCATGGCATTCACAATTACCAAAGGAAATTATTCCTTACCATTGGTTCTCGTCACTTGTCAGCTGGGCCTTCAAGCTCATTCCTCACACTTTATGTGGAAAATTAGGTTGGAAGATGAGCCATTCCAAGGAGGGAATGGGTATAGTCCATCTTTTAGCAAGTCTGAAAACTTGCATTTGCTTGTTTCACCAATGAGAGCTGATCATGCACTTTGCACATCCCTTTTCATCCTTCCAATCTTTGCATTTTTAAAAGAATTTTTTGGAATATGGTAGCCGAAAAATTATCATGTCATAAGCAACACGATGTACGTCGGTTGGAGAAAAACATTGCCTCGTAGAACAATCATTTATTTAATGTCCCAGTTATGGTCATTGTACTAGATTTTCTATCGTTCATTGATTACAAGGGGAGGACTATATATTATTATGTGAGAGGAGTTAGTGTTGATGGTTTTTAATCCGAAGGAGAAATTTAAGCCCTAGGTGAGATTGAAATCTTCTGATTAACTGAGGCTTTAGCTACAGAATTTAAAGGAAAGCCAAAGGTTGGATGAAGTGAGCCATGTTCCCATAGTATCAAATACCTTTCGAGTAGAAGGAGCATATTACTTTCCTTGATTTTAGAGATTGAAATATCAAAAGTGGTATTGTTAAGCACATGAATTATTCTCATGGTCTGATGTATGGTATGAGATCATACCAAGTAGGAATTATAATTGGAGACAGATTAGTAGTGCAGACAATGAGGGGGCTATGGTGCTTATTGTAGATGGCTCATGCTTTATATGTGTGTCATCTTGGGTACCACAGCTTGTGAGTGTATGGGCTTTGCAGACTTAGCATGGTGGATGTATTTGATGAGCACAATGTGTGAATTTGAAAAAAAATATTTAGATCAGAAGTTAGAGGGGGTATCATGGTGTGTCTATTGTACCAACTTGATCCTCTTCCTTCATGTTTGTCCTAGGCAAGTAATTTTGGACAAGATGTTACATGGTGTGCCCATGGATAGTGGTTACATTCCTGTGGATAAAAATTACACTCCATTTGACACAGCATGGATGGTGGAGATACTCAAATGGATATGGGTTTCTCTCTGAAGCTTAAGCATGCTATATTTTCTACTACATGTGTGAACCAATGTCGATACTCATAACAAATGCCAATTACTTGTACATAGTAGAATTCTTTATGGAGAGCAAATGGAAGCGTGCTTTTCCTTGTTGACTTCTTAAGCATGGAATGGATGACCTTCTTCTTCAAATATTCTAATATCCCATACCACTAGGATAAGCAATTTATGTCATATCCGGATAGATCAGGGTATCATTGGTCGTCATAGTTATCATCTAGTATCCAAGATTAATTCCAAATCCATAAGGAATGCCATTATCATAAAGAACCAAATCTAATTCCAGATTAATGTAAACCACATCGACAAAATCATGCTAGTAGTAGTGGTTGCCAACCACCACAATTTGCCTAAACTATGAAATTGACACCAATATGACATGCTTCATAGACCAATAATCTGTACATTTTTGGTGAATCTACATTAACTTCTATGTTTTTTAAACCAGTGAAGCTGCACTAGTAGTCGGTGTTTCTTAAGCGACAAATCTACACCGGGATGGACATATGCACAATGCCTAAACTAGCAGATTTGTGTGCATGTGACCGATGGATTAAGCAAGGAATAAGACAGATACACAAAATGAAAGTAGGTTTGAGTTATAAAGTACTTACAATACTATTTTTAATTATGCTAAATCGCCTTAGCTCATGTGAGTAGTTTTATAGCTCAATCATAAATCTCATCACTACTGATTCCACTGTTATCGTATGTGTGGTAGTGATGTGTGTGAACACACATGGGACCTTCGAGGAAATGATATTTAAGAAAAGCCTTCAAACGACATCAAAACTTACATTCAAAGGTTATACCCACATTGAGATTCACAGATGCATACACTAGCTAAAATATTCTTCTATGCTAGATACGCAGACGTGGACTTGAAGAGAGAGAGAGAGAGAGAGGCTCTCGCTTTGCAATCAATCGTTTTCAATGGTGACTTAGAGCCGGGTCTCTTTAAGGATTGACTCCACATTTCCCCTAGTTCCCATGGGTGCGACCCAACTCTTAATTACTCTATCTATAACATACACCAAGGAGAAATTTGTGATTAAGACATGTCCTAGTCACATACGATCAAGGGCCCATATTTATCAATGCGGGTTATCATTTTTAGTTTGGCTTAAAAAATTATGGCCAGCTTGTCTTTTGAATTGGGGAAAGTCTCCATAGCAGAACACCTGGCAGAACTCATCTTTTTCAAACCTCCATCCTCATTGCATTCACAATTACCAGAGGCAACTATTGCTTACCACTGGCTCTCGTTGCTTGCCATTTGTGCCTTCAAGCTTATTCCTCATACTTTACGTTGAAAAGTAGGTTGGGAGATTGACCATCCTAAGGGGGGAAGGAGTATCGTCCAGCTTTTAGCAGGTCTGAAAACTTGCCTCTACTTGTTTCATCAATGAGAGCCAATCATGCACTTTGCACATCCCTTTTGATCCTTCCAATCTTTCCATATTTTTAAAAATGTTTTTGCATATGGTAGCCAAAAAGTTCTCACATCATAAGTAACAAGATCTACTTCGGTTTGGAAAAAAAATTACCTTGGAGAACAACCATTTATTTGATGCCCTAGTTCTCGTCATTGTACTTGAGTTTCTATTCTCCATTGATTACAAGTGGACGACTAAATATTATTACCTGAGAGGAGTTACTGTTGATTGTTTTTGATCGGGAGGAGCTATTCAAACCCCTCGTGAGATTGAAATATTCTGATTAATTGAGACTTTGGCTGGAGAATTTAAAGGAAAACAAAAGGTTAGATTAGGTGAGTCATGTTCCCATAGTTCAAATACCTTTGGAGTAGAAGGAGCAGTTTGCTTTCCTTGATTCTAGAGACTGAAAAGTAAACAGTGGTATTGTTAAGCACATGACTTCTTCTCGTGGTCTAATGTACAATATGAGACTGTACAAAATAGGAGTTATATTTGAAGAGAGATTAGTGGCTCATGTGCACAATGAGAGGGATATGGTGCTTATTGTAGATGGAAAAGGGGAAAAGTATATCTCCCATGCTTCATATGTGCCTCGTCTTGGGTACCACATCTTGTGAGTGTATGAGCTTTGCAGACTTGGCATGGTGGTTTTATTTTGATGAGCACAATGTGAAAAATAAAAGTAGAATTCTTTGGATCCAAAGTTAGAGGGGGTATAGCTGTGTGCCTATTGTACCAACTTGAATCTCTTCCTTCATGTTTGTCCCAAGAAAGTTAATTCGGAAAATTAGATGTGGCATGGTGTGCCCAAGGATAGTGGTTACATTCAAGCAGAGAAAAATTATGCTCCATTTTGATACAGCATGGATGGTGGAGATACCCAAATGGATATGGGTTACTCTCTGAAGCTTAAGCATGTTATATTTTCTACCACATATGTGAACCAGTGTCAATACTCTTACTCTCTGAACCTTAAGCATGCTAGATTTGATACTACATCTGTGAACCAGTGTCGATACTCATCACAAATGGAAAATACATGTACATAGTAGATTTTTTGATGGAGAAGCAAATGGTGGCATGATTTTCCTTATTGACTTCTCAGTCACGGAAGGGATGGGTTTCTTCTTCAAATATTCTAGTATCCCATACCACTAGGATAAGCAATATATGTCACATCCCAATGTATCAAGGTATCATTGGTCACAATTATCATTCAAGTTCTAAGATCAATTTAAAATCCATAATCAATGTCATCACAATGTCTCTAAATCAGGATTGATAGCGTACTCATCTATCATAGAAGATAGATCATTGTGAGTTGCTATGGATACCGCATTCACTCTCCATCCTCTTAAGAGTGCATCGGCTACTTGATTATGCTTGCCAGCAATGTGAGCAATATGCAAATGAAATTGCGGAAGAAAATTTGCCCACCTCATTTGTTTGTCGAAGAGCTTGGTCTATGTCATGAAGTACTTAAGGCTTTGGTGATCCGTTTGCAGAATGAAAGGAGTCCCCAATAAATATTGCTTCCATGAATCTAGAGCAGGTAGAACTGCTAAGAGCTCCTTTTCATATATGCCTAGAGCTTGCTCATTAGGGTCGAGCCTTCGACTTTTATAGGCTATGGCGTGCCCTTCTTGGAGAAAAATAGCTCCAAGGCAATCACCACAAGCACACATTGGACCTCAAATTGCTTTGAGAGATTTGGCAGTGTAAGCACAGATCGAGAGATAAGCTTTTTGAAAGCATTGCTCTCCTTGGTGGACCATATATACCTAATGTTTTTCTTTGTTAGGTTATGTAATGGTCCCTCGATTTGGGAGAACTTTTCTATGAAGCGCCTATAGTATGCACACATACCTAAAAATCTTCTTAATTCATGTAGATTCCTTGGATTAGGCCATCTTTTATCACCTCTAATTTTGATGGATCCATTCGGATGCCATCTTGAGAGATAATGTGACCTAAATATTGAATCTCTTGTAAGGAAAAATCACTTTTCTTTTGATTTATATGAAGCTTATTCTCTCGCAAAAGTTGAAATATTACCTGGAGGTGTTTCTTGTTGGGGTCGAGGCTATGGAGGATGCAGCCTTTGGGGAGCCATGGCATGCCGGTGCAGCAGGACGAGAAAAAAGAGAGAGAGAGTGATTTGATACACACAGAAGCAACAAAAAAACATGCTATACTTTATTGATGATTGATTCTAAAACCTTACAATGTATATAAAGACAAAAAAGACCATGCAAACTAACTCTTACACCTGCATGCTATAAGGGAGTTTCCCACAGTAGGCTAGACACCATTATCGAGCTTGCATACCCAACAATCCCCACCTCAAGCCCAAACCACTGACAATGGACTCGAGAGAGACCATGGCAGAGTCCAATCACCTGGAACCATGAGTAGAAGCCCCCCCCCCCCCCCTCCCCCTTGACTATAGCATAGGTGTGTGTGTATGTACTTCTCTCAAACAACCATGAGACTGAGACTGACCAGAACTCGACCAAAAAATAAAGGGTGGTCTAACCACTTTTTATGTGGCAGTGTCTATAACCCATACAAGCATAGCAGTAACCAACAACTGAGAGGCTAAAACAAGGCTTTGAGAATAAGTATAGGATTGTGTTTGAGAATAGACAGAACCAACAAACATACTTATGACACTAAATTAGTAAAAAACAATTGTTAACCTAGTCTTCAAAGAGTTTTCATATTCACACGTCATGTCATTGATGCTATCTTCCATGCACTGATCAAGTAGGTAGCCAAAAATCTTGGTTTCATCGAGCCTCTTGATTCCAAACCTGTCGCACCTAATGACGGCATCATCAAGAGTATCAATTACCCGATCCCGCAACACGAGTTGAGAGATCATTCCAATCTCATTCCGAATACCCTCTGGAGAAACCGCCAGTAGACAAATGCACTTCAAACATTGACCCTGTTTTCCCAAACACCTCCTTTTAAACGCAGTAAACTCTTGCTCTACAAACCTCTTTTGATAGCTCTCGATATACCAAAAATAAGGTTGTCATGTAGTGTAGATTCTACCCGCAACCATGCTGCAACCCACTATTCTTCATCTAAAATAGCCTCTCGCACCATGTAGTTTCCACATGAAATCATGTATGGCCTCTTGAATTCAAGGCCTAATACTCCCACATCTTTTAGCTCAGCCTTTTGAAGTTTCAATGAGCTTTCTTGTGGAAGAGGAGAGAGAGTGCAATAGCTTTGCAAGACAGTGCTATATGTTGCTTTTGTCTTCCAATGACATGGTTCACCAAATCCCCTGATATATGCATTAGAAATAGAGGCCTACTAAAGGGCGACAAACTTCTGAGGCTCCAGATGAGTGGGGAAGATAAGTGGACACAACCCAAACGCATACATATCTTCCAAGAATTGAGGGAGAGATCGAAGCCTATCAGGTAAACAAGGGTGTGAATAAGTTGCTCGAGGGACCGGGAATGTAAATACCTGCTTGAATAAGGACCAAATTGGGTGGTCACGAGCAGGCAGTGTGAAATATTCAACAAAAAAACACACTCTGTGTGCACAGACGACAACGCCGACGACATCTTGGATGAAAACTGCTTGCAACAAGCTGAGGAGTCCGAACAAGGAAATGTTGTAGGGCCGGAATAGCATCAGCATGCCATGGCAAAGCTTCTTCTTCTAGTTATGGCAAAAACCATGCAGGTCAACATCCTTATCTCGCATGTGTAAGCGGTTATACCCGCGTGCTGCCTCAAACCTAGGCCAACAAACTGCATGTGTTGGGGTCGAGGCTATGGAGGATGCAGCCTTTGGGGAGCCATGGCATGCCGGTGCAGCAGGAGGAGGAAAAAGAGAGAGAGAGAGAGATTCGATACACACAAAAGCAACAAAAAAACACGCTCTAATTTATTGATGATTGATTCTAAAACCTTACAATGTATATAAAGCCAAAAAAGACCATGCAAACTGACTCTTACACCTGCATGCTATAAGGGAGTTTCCCAGCAGGCTAGACACCATTATCGGGCTTTCATACCCAACATTTCTTATGTTCGTTTAATGAATTAGAGTAGATGATTATATCATCAATATACACTCCAGTACAGGTTCGGTGAGGCCTATCTCATCTCCATTTTGTTCACCACTATTATTAGTGCAAAAGAAAGATGTCACATATCGTATGTGTGTTGACTATAGAGCACTAAATAGGATCACTTTCAAGAAAAGGTTTCCCGTTCCACAGGTAGAATACCTATTTGATAAGCTACAGGGGTTGACCTACTTTAGTAGGATTGACCAAAAAAGTGGCTGCCATCAAAGTTGATCAAGACATTGTAAAGACCTCATTTTGGACTGCGTTTGGTCTTTACGAGTACATTGTCATGCCTTTTGGCTTGACCAATGCATTAGCCACATATAACTGCTTGATGGAGAAGCGGTTAAATGTGGCTGGTGCAAAAGAAGATATAACCAATCAAAAGGATTTAGAGTTATCCAAGTTACTCAAGGGATTCTATGAGGTCCCCACCCCGCCGTATCAACCAGCGGATTTGATGGTGAACCTGGTGGCCACTAGAGCTATTGCGTAAGCAAACAAAATGGTTCAGGGTTCGACTAGCGGACGATCTCTCATTACAAAGTGAGTCAAGTTCGAGCCTACTAGCAAGGAGATCTAGCTCCACCTCGCAGGGGAAGCGTACTTAAACTATCTAGCGATACTAAGACCCACCTTCCAAGAGGAGAGAAAACCCGAGTGCCTTTTTCCCCATGTTTCAGAGGCACGTACCCTTGAGATTTCACCGCTCTAGGGGCAATGAGTAATTACTAATATCGAGTAAGCAATGTGGGGACAGAGAGTTCCCGACCAATCGGGACCACCCATCTCGTAGGCATTGGCAACCCGAGTCAAGCCCCCACTTTCCACCTTCACACTCACACTTCCTTGTGTGACCTAATTACTACCACAAATGTTGTTCAACATAGATATTCCTTGTTTAATTCCGAATCACATTGTTCATTAAGACAGCCCTTCAACCAGTATTGCAAACAACACCAAGACAGAATTCTAGTAAAAATTCTACTCAAACTTATTCATTAAAATTCCAATGTTCTGGAGGTACAACATCTCCCCTCCAACGAGAGTTCACTCCTCCTGTTGTCACCTAGCTGCCCATACAACTAGGTATGTCCACCGCATAGAAAGCACGTCATGGACACTCCCACCACATAGAAAGCAAGACGTGGGTTCCCACCGCATAGAAAGCAAGTCGTGGGTATCCACCGCATAAAAACCAAGTTGTGGATTCAAGAGCCCTTAACGAGGAACTCTGTCCCCTGTGATCAGTAGGAGGTCAGGACTGATTCAACATTGGAAATAAAATGAACATGCCAAGCTAAATTTTCCCTAGCAGACATTCTTTCCTCTTCAAACAGCATACCCATCAAGCATTACCTTCCTACTTTAGAACTTAATGTACAATGAATTCAATGCCGAGGTTTCCGTCGGATTTCTCCAACATGTTGGGGATATGTGCATTCCTAACTTACGTATGCAATGTTAATTTAAACAACTTGAACGAAAATATGACCTACTTCTTCCATTTCTTCATCGATGGCCCGTGAGATGGCCGGTATTTGTTCCTCCATGGGAGCTTTCCCCTTCCCGTTGACATTGTTGGTTCCTGCCTCGTGGTCATGGGCACCACCGAAGCGTGTTCTCTTAACCGGAGCCATTTGTCTCACTACTTTAATTAATTAGCTTGGAGAAAGAGCTAAGGTTCGCAAGTTTCATAACAATTCAATAGGTAGATTAGCGACATAAATTAATCCCTCCTATATGCGAGGTTTAGAGTTTTCCATATAGTAATATGACACATAATCCTATGGGAACCTGCTTTAAAGATAATTACTCGACTTACATGATTAAGAATAGTAGGATTTCACTAATAGAATTATCAAAGAGATGAATTAAGTATGATTAATCTCTTTCCTAGCAACTAGATGATGCAGATTTATCTTATGCATATGTGTGAGGAAAGTCAACTCGTAGAGACTTAATAACAGATTAATTTTTCCTTAATTACACCTTAATGCATAAAGGAAATGAATTTAATTAAGTTACAGTATTAATGGGTGATAGAAAAAGTGATTCTCTTAAATCTACACAATTACTAGCTTACCGACTAATTACTATGCTGCCTAGAGAGAGAAAATTCTAATAATTATACACTAATCATTAATCGAGAGTGACGAATGGCTGATAATTCAGCTATGGAATGATGATTTCATAAGAGAATATGGTTAAAGAGAATTCAGAGAGTAAATATAGAGAATTACGACTAGGAATAAGCATAATAGATGAAGAATTTAGATGGTAATGAAAAGAATTTACAGAAGGCATTAATTAAACCGTGGTTACCGTGATTAAGGGCTGATAATCTTCTCAATTCTCTGATCTAATCGAGCTTCTTGAGGCGAGAATTTGGTAGCACCTTCCTCCTTGCTTCTCCTTCAAAAGGTGTGTGAACCGACAACACCTTCCCAGTGTGTGTAGGTGTGTGTGTATGCACTGTGTATGTGTGAGCATAAGTGTGTGTGTGTGTGTGTGTGTGTGTGTGTGTGCGCTAGTCTTTAACACTAGAATGGTAATAGGACACTTTTATGTCCTTGGACACTTTTGTGTCCTGTTAAGTGACCATTTTGCTTGAATTATTTGAAGAGTATGAAAATGAATTTATAGGTGCTATATATCCACAAAGTTGCCTTATGAGCTGAAAAAAACTTAGCATTTTTTTTGGAGTATCGATCTCACCATTAACCTTACTCTTGCACAACATTTTTGAACCTAAACTGTGTGAAAAAACGGGTCCTATTTTTTGCTTTTTTTCAATTTTTGGCAACTATACCACTCTAAACTTCATGTTTGTAAGGTTTAGATGGCTAGAGGCTAGGCCTTCATAGTTCTCAACATGTTTTGATGCTTGTAGGGAGAGCTAAGTGTTAAAATTGAAAGTTATGACCAATTTACAAGAATTGCATAATCCTGTTTTTTGGCCAAAATTAGCACTTTTATGATTTTTTTGGTGGCTTTCTTGATATCCAAATTCAATTTTGATTGTGTAAGTGTAATGTATAACGTAAATCTAATCTTCCTTGAGTTTTGGGGGACCTAATATGCTTTATAGCATAGTATATGATGATGGTTGAGTTTTTTGATTGCTGAAGAATACGGTACATTTTAGAGTAGCAAGTATAACTTTCTCAATATTGCTAGTTTCTTAGGCCAATTGTGTGTATTTTGTAGGTAGTAAATATATCTAATCATAGACTACAAACTTGGCTAGATATTGAGTAGTTTCTATGGGTTTCTAGAGATCATAATGCTAAACCCAGATTTTTCATATTTGCTATAGTTAGCACTTTATCATTGCCCCCAAGGTTCCAATTGTAAGAGATCCATTATCCTTTTGACATGATCCATGGCTCCTTTTGAATCCAAAGGCCCAAAGGGAACTAAGAAAACATATATATAGTATCTGTATTGAGCGTGACTATAGAAACTTTGATGATAGGTCCGCAGAATGGCAAAAATGCAACTTTTTTGTACCTTTTTTTTTCCCAACAAAAAAAATAGTGAGGTAAAAGCAACCATATGTTTTCGTCACCAACCCATTGAAGTCAACGAGGCATTTTATCTCATGTCCTACAAAAATCCCCACTTTTATTTATATGCAATCAACCATAAGAAATTGTTGTTTTGGGCAAAATGCACTGGTCCATCAACTTTGGAGGCTTGTAGTGACCAAGGGATGAGAATAATTACAAGTTTCTCATTTTTTCCATATGTAGTAGTTATTGAACTATAAGCTCATGAAAGGATTTTTCAAAATGAGTGGATCTACTATGGTTTTGGAAAATTTTCCCAAAACCTTGAAAGGAAACTTTTATGTCCTGTTAGGTTACCATTATAGTGTTAAATAGGCTCCTACAGGCTGAAAATCGACCTGGGTTGCTAAATGCATCAGGGAGCTTCTCCAGTTAAGCATGGCAAGTCTAGTTCCCTACTTACCAAGTATGAGGTTGGCTAGTTTAACTGACTCTGAGACTTAGTTACTGGCTTGGCAGCTTTCCTAGGACTCCCACAAGGCAAGAGGGTGCCCCCTAGCTGCTAAATCTGATCTGGAGTGGGCTGGAACCTGTTCCCACACAGCTTTGGGCCCCAGGTACCTCCCCGGACAGTTTTGAGAAAATTTGGTTCTCGGCTAAAACGGGTCATACGAGTCGGATTTTGATGCCGGAAATTTCTATAGCAAGCTCTAACTAAGGTGTACTGGCCCAAGTACCTGTCATATTTAGCAGCCTCCCCGGGGTCCGAAAATGCATTTTTTCCAAATTCGGGGTACGGGTGCAGTTTTTCGAGACGATCAAAACTGGACGGGTCGGGTGACCAAAAACTTACTATTTTTGAAATTTCTTTTGCAAAAATTATTTTAATTCACATTTCGAAGCTTTGAAACATTCTAAACATCATGGCACTGACAGAATTTGGAAAAACTACTAAAAATAGTAACTTTTTCCATTATGTTCATTTCATGGTACAATGGTGCTCTTTTGATCGGGGTCAGAGACCTTACAGATTCCAATATGTTTTTATTGACGACATCCCTTGTGATCTACCTCCAAAATGACAGGATGATGACCATGCAATCAAACTTCTTCCAGAAAGCTCATCGCTTAATAAACCTCCTTATAGAGTTTCTCAAGCTCAACAAGAGAAGATTATGCGGCAAGTGCATGAATTAGTTGAGAACGGCATGGTTAGGCCTAGATCATCTCCATTATATTATTAGTGCAAAATAAAGATGACACATATCATATGTGTGTCGACTATAGAGCACTAAATAGGATCACTATCAAGAATAGGTTTCCCGTTCCACGGGTAGAAGACCTGTTTAATAAGCTACAGGGATCGACCTACATCAATAAGATTGACCTAAAAAGTGGCTACCATAAAATAAGGATAGTTGATCAAGACATTGTAAAGACCGCATTTCGGTCTATGCTTGGTCTTTACGAGTACATTGTCATGCCTTTTGGCTTTACCAATGCACCAGCCACATTCAACCGCTTCATGGAGAATCTATTCAGGCCTCACCGAACCTTTACTGGAGTGTACTTTGATGATATATTCCTCTACCCTAATTCATTAGAAAAACATAAGCAACACCTCCATGTAAAATTTCAAGTTTTACGAGGGAATAAGCTTTATATAAATCAAAAGAAAAGTGAATTTTTCTTACAAGAGATTCAATATTTAGGTCACATTATCTCTCAAAATGGCATCCAAATGGATCCACGAAAGTTAGAGGTAATAAAAGGATGGCCTAATCCAAGGAATCTCCATTGATTAAGAATCTTTATAGGTATGTGTGCATACTATAGATGCTTCACATAAAAGTTATCACAAATCCGGGACCATTACATGACCTAACAAAGAAAAATGTTAGGTACATATGGTCCACCAAGGAGAACAATGCTTTCAAAAAGCTAAGGCTCACACTATTCTTTTGTATGCTCCATCAAAGAAAGAGAATGAACTCTTTCTAGCTTAGGAATTTCTACCATGGTGTGACTTCTTTACCTTCTGTGTTGACCTTTAGCTTCTTCTCATAGTGACGATGAGTAAGAATACCTGTTAGACTAGCCCTGGTGGAGTTTTCTACCTGCATGGTGTAATCAAACTCTTGTAATCTAACAAGACACTTAGAGATTCTAGATGAGACATCCATGTGTAGCATTACATACGGAAAGACCTCTTCCATTATCAGAATTACAAAGGGTCCAGGCAGTAGATAAGAGCAGAACTTTATAGTTGCAAACATCAATGCAAGCACCATGTGCTCTACGGCAGTGAATCCTTTTTTTGATGGGGTTATGATACGACTAGATAAGTAGATAGGACACATGAAAGAGGTTTAGGGGTCCTTTTGCATTAATTAGTACGGCTCCAAGTGTATCACTTCCTATACTAGGATTAACATAAAATGGCTCGTCCCATCTACGGGGTGCAATGGTGGGAAGTGTAGCCAGGATCTGTTTGACTTCGCTAAACTGTTGCTCATTTTCTTCACTCCATAGGAAGACATCTTTATGGGTGACTTGTTGTAATGGGAGAACCACCTGAGAAGCAATTGAATGAACCTGCTTAAATACCTTACATTCTGAAGAAAAGAGACCAATTGCTTAGCCATTGTGGGTGATGATAGAGATACTAAAGCTTGAATCTTGCTAGGTTTAGCCTCAATTCCTTTTGCTGAAATCACATGGCCAAGAAGAGTGACCTTGGTTTTACCAATGTGACACTTATCTAGCTTAAGTTGGCCAACCAAGGTTTGCAGCATAGCTAGGCCATCATAGACCTTACTCAAATGGAGAGAGAGAGAACTGAAGATGCAAAAATCATATATGAAAACTCGTATTGACTTACCAAAGTGTGGCTAGAGGACAAAATTTACATAGCATTGGAATGTGGTTGGAGCATTGGTGAGGCCAAAAGGCATCACCTTGTATGCAAAACATCCCCATGGTGTTATGAAATTTGTCTTTTTCTAGCCTTCTTTTGCAATGCTAATCTGAAAGTAGCATCATAGCCATCACATACTGTGTAGCGCTCATGACCTACTACCTCATTGAGAATTTCACCTTGGAATGGGAGGGGAAAATGATCCCTCTTTTTTTTTCTGCGTTGAGAGGTTTGTAGTCTACACAAACCTTCCACTTACCGTTCTTCTTTGGTGTGACTACCACTGAAGAGATCCACTCTGAGTCCTCGACGGGGTAAACGAAACCTGCCTGTAGCAAATTCCTTACCTCTTTGAGCAATGCTTCTTGTTGAATTACCCCAAGCCTTTTGAGCTTTTTCACTATACAAGCTTACTTCCTTCCTTGAGTCTTATGCGGTGTTATACCACTGTGATGCCTGTGATCTTGTCATAACCATCAATGAACAATGTGATGAAGCTACCTAACATAGAAATATATTATTCTCTCTCTTCACCAGTGAACTCATTGGAGAGCATCCGATGTAACTTAATTGTATCCACCAAGGGTTATGTACTTGATGGTCCTCTTGGTTCTCTGATGGTGTTCTAGATAGTGTCAGTATTTTTGGGTCTTTGAGGATGACTCCCATCACTTTGATGCTACTGTTTATCTCTTTATATGTCGTCCTCTCTTCTCCTAAGGTGATAAAAGAGTCATTGGTGAACTCATCTTCCGATGCATCCAAGATCATGTTGTGTTGCTTCCCAGTCTTCATGTCGTAGAATATGGACTTCCCTTTTGCATCCTTCATCTAGATCATTTTGGTACCCCAGTCTTGCTTAGCCTCCATAGCCATGAGCCATGGTCTCCCAAGAATAATAGAGTAGCACTCCCCTTTGTGTGTCATGACAAAAAATATCTACCTCCACTTCTGTGATGAATGCCTTCACTTTGACTGCATTTACAATGCCTACACACTTCATTCTGACGTTGTTTTCCATTTTAGCTCGGCAGGGTGCCGGCCTACTTACCTCTAGGCCTAGATGGTGCATCCTTTTATCACTCATGATGCATATCTATGCACCACCATCTATGTAGATTTTTGAGATACGTTGCCCCTTGATGTGGGCATCCATGATCGGTAGGATGTCGTCAAGATTCCTCCCACAGATAGACGCCAGCTATCCTTGGTCTTGACTTTCTAGTACTTACCATCTTCGTCCATTGTCTCCTCCTCCTTGGTGCAAGATGGAGTAATTGGGGCCAAGTTATCTTTGGACCGTGCATTAATACATCCTGAACTAGGTCATATGGTTTAGCATACTCACCCAGTGAAAAATCCACAATATCGATCTTCCACCGAGGCTTAGATGCCTACTTGCTAGGCTCGCCTTTTCCTTTTTATCTTATCCTCCATTTGAGAGGCTTATTCGTGCCTGACACGCTTCACTCCCATGGCATCCACTTCTTCTACCTTTCCTTTTTCTTTGTTATTCTCTCGGATAGGCTCTTTTATCTAGGCCTACTTGCTAGACTCTCCTTTTCCTTTTATCTTCTCCTCCATTTGAGAGGCTTATTCGTGCCTGGCATGCTTCACTCCCATGGCATCCAGTTCTTCTACCTTTCCTTTTCCTTTGTTATTCTCTCAGACCGGATCTTCTACCTTTGCCTTCTCTTTAGATTCCAGGCTAATGACACTCACTGCTTGGTTTCTAGCAGGTGGTGGAGGTAGCGATGGAATGAGAGGTTTTGTTGGTGGTGGTGGTGGTGATTGTACGGGTGGTTAGAGGATTTGAACCAGTGGAATCGGCCTTGGTTGCCTAGGTGGTGGTGGTCTTACCCTTGGTGGAGAGATCTGATTTGTCTTTCTTCTCTATTGATTCTTTTCCTTCTTGGATGCAGTAATACATGCCATGGCCATCCTCCCCACAATTGTAGTAGTGGTATTCTTGGTTTTGCCTTTGTCCTCTCCCTTGTTGTCGATTTCTAACAGGTGCATGCCCTTGCTGCACCAGACGCACAAATAAACTTTTAAGTTGAGTAATAATGGAACTCAACAAGTCTTGTTGCTCTTCTGATGCCTCTTGTGGTTGGGTTCTCTAAGCGGCTATTGGAGTCACTCGGGTTAGTCAGACTGATCTCGATTCGTCTGACTCATCGACTCTTGCTTGCATGTGTAGCTTCTTGTCTTTAAGGTGGGTCACTTCCACTGCCAACTCATACGTTGTAGGGAATCTCTCCTTTACCTTCTCTTTAAGAGAAAATCATAATCCATCAATGAAATGGTTCTTTTTAGGAAATTAGGAGCTCCTTCACCTTCCTCCAGCGAGGCAACCCATCGCTCCCACAATCCACAAATTCTGTGTGTGGGAATAAGAGAGAGGGGAATATTTATTATACTTTTTAATCATTTTATGCATCTCGGCCGGCTTCACAAATAGCGTGAGTGAGAGAGAGCGTGAGCGAGAGGATGATGGTGAGAAGCTGAGGAGCTGGGGTGAGTGTGTGTGTGTGTGTGTGTGTGTGTGTATTCTCTGAGTGTTTGTAGGTGTGCTAAGAGAGAGAGAGAGAGAGAGAGAGAGAGAGAGAGAGAGAGAGAGAGAGAGAGAGAGAGAGAGTTATATGTTGAGCAGCTGCTGTATGGCGGCCCCAAGCTGGCCGAGAGAGATAGGGAGAGGGAGAGCGAGCGTGAGTGGGAGATGAGGGGGAGAGGAAGTGGGGTGAGAGAGGCAGGGTATGTGTGTGTGTGTGTGTGTGTATATATATATATATATATATATAGAGAGAGAGAGAGAGAGAGAGAGAGAGAGAGAGAGAGAGAGAGAGAGAGAGATTTTCTTGCTGGGCCATATGGCTTCCAACAAGAGAACGAGAGAGTGAGAACGAGGGTCAACAAGGGAGTGAAATAGGGTTGTAGCGGGGGGGGGATGGAGGGGGGCTGAACGAGGGGGAGAGAGGGAGAGGGTGAGGAGAGGGAGGGTATGTGTGTGTAGCGGGACAAGGAAAGAGGGGGAGTGGGTAAGGGAGTGAGGGGGTGTGGCAGCCCACCTTGGTTCTAGAGAACTTATTGCTACAATTGGATCATTGTGTTGGGGAGAATGAAAATCGATATTTATTTTCTTACTTGTCATTGCTTGTTGCAAAGAGGGTTTGCAAAACTATCCAGCTAGGATTTTTAATGGTTAGACATACACAAGAGGACATAGATGCTATGTTTTCAGCGGGTTTTTAGAGAAGTTGAGAGTTAGACAAACTTATACTTTTCCACATTTGATAGATACACTAAGAAATAGCTCATCTTCATCTCCAGATCCATTCTTTCTCACTAAGGTTCTTGATTTCAAGAAATAATGTGATGGCTATCTTTGTGTTGGACAGGGCATACTCGTTGGTCACTCCAAATCACTTCAATTTAGGTTCTTTATGCAAGAGCAAACATTAGTGATGCAATATAAGGCACATGCAGGTGTTTCAAATTGGAGTGGAAGTATTCGTATCTGGAAAACAAACAGTGAATCCAATGTTACCACAAGGAAATCCTCCTTTGGTACCAATGGTGCAATATGTTAAGGTCCATGAAGAAGTGATTCTAGGGCAAAAGAACTACATAATATTTTGGCAGAATTTAGGAGGTGGTATAAGTGTGCCAAGGTACTATAGACCCGTGATAGATTATTGGAGTAAGGTGATTGAAGAGATCCAAAAAGAAATCAGATCAGAAGCATTGTTGTATGAACATGTTTTGCCAAAAACTAAAAAACATCATCAAATACAAAGCAATGTGATGAATTTTCAACAAGGGACAAAGAGATTCTTAGGATTGGAAGAGTCGAATGATCATTTTTGTGGACCTCAATGAGATAGACCAAGTAAAGATGACCCCATGATTGATGTGCAACAGGGTGACTTTGTAATGCCACTGCCAAGTGACACAGATATATATTCTGTTTGGCTTGCCATGGCTTTGCGAGACATTGACAAAGAGCCTACATCACCAAAATATAGAAATCTTTTGACTCAATATTGGGCACCTTGTGCTAGAAAGAGTGGTATGGCTGATGCTCAAGCTTAGACCAATTGTTGGAAGGGTTTTCGGGCTATAAACTGCAAGGACCCACAAGTGTCAAAAAATGTTGATTGTTTGGTCTTGGAGTTCAAACAAACAAGGGATACTTTCTAGAATTAAAACTCCTAAAAGACATGCTCTAAAATCCAAAGTAGGACTGGCCCATGCACATCAACCATGTTTGAATCAATGTAATAGGACTAATATTTGAAGTTCTTAAAGTCGAAAAGAATGTAGCAGGGCATATCTTTCGTTAGCACGATTTGAAAGATTGTTGAATAGTCTATTAAATAGAGCTCATACGAATGAGTTGAAATATTAAGAAGAACATATATTCTTTTTTTTTAATAATACACTAAAGACGGATTTGATAAAGATTAATGAATAACAGATAGTCTGTCTATGAACAGTAAAATTGAGATTTTTATTAATATCAATGTTTTATATTTATGTGTTTTAGCTTAAACTGCATGGGTAGGCTTAAAATAAGTTGTAAAAGTAGTGGATACCCAAAAATAGAGGTTTTATGAGTCGCGACCTAAAAGTTCCGTTTTTAGCCAAACAGAGACGTTTTTCACAATTCTGTCTGCGATGTCTTGTAGACCAAACCTATTCCCGTCGTTTTGAGTACCTGAATCGCTCTGTTCTGAGTTCGTTTGTAAAAGTTATGATGAAAACAAACAGAAGGCAGCAGCAGTGTAATGTACACAGGGACAGACAGACCTACAACATCATACAGTTCTCTCTGCTATCAACCAAGAAGTGGATTGTTTCTTCATGGTAGAGTATGGCAATTGAGATTATGAAGGTATATAATTATGTTTTTTTACTTTGATTATCATGTTGAATTGGTTGCACGAGTATGTTCTTTTGGCTATTTTGTAGGCGATGCAGAAATCAATGTGTGAAACAGGATCTGTGCAAAGTGTCATGATAGAAATCTAACCTTTACGGATCGCTTAGCGATCACGTTATTATATTATTCTCGCAGGTATACTTGGTACGAAAATCGTGCAGGCTTTTCGAGGAAAAGAAGGATAAAAGCACGACGGGTGGTGCGTTTGGGGATCATTCACCATTCTCTCTTCTGCGAGTGCGAGTGCGAGTGCGAGTGAGAGTGCGAGTGCGAGTGCGAGTGCGAGTGAGACGCTGCATGCAAGCGAATTGAAGCTCGGGGGTGGTCGGGAGGTTCGAGCTCCGTACAACGGAGTGCGCCCATATATATATTCAATTGCTCCTCTGTTGTATCAAACACTATCAATACAAAGATTTCTTCCTCTGTTTTGCTGTCTATCTCTATTATTCGGTTCCCGTGACAATCAAAGGCTTGATATGGCAACAAATGAGGAAAATATATATGGGAGTTTATATTGACATTGTACTACTCAATTTTATAAAAAATATCAGTGGTGGTGTCTTTTTTGCTTTAATTAATTCATGGTTTTCTTCTAGTTCCTTCCTATGTATTCTCTTAAGTTTTGGTGTTTATCAACACCACAATTTACAAATCATCACCTATAGCTACCAACCATAGATGAATATAGTTACCTCATTTTTTTCCACTTTAAGCGGGAGATTCCCAAATTATATGAATATGCTTGATTTGAAGATTCCCATAATGCGAGATTTTCACCATAATACCTAATATGGTGTAAGGTTTCCAATTTCTGAAACCTTAAGGATTGTATAAAGCCTAATCAAACTGATATGATTATTGAAAAAGCAATGTAGAATTGTTCGACCATGGAAAATATTGGTATTTCTGGAATCTTAAGCACAACAAACCTCGGGCTAGAAATTTTCAGATTTAAATTCGGACAAAAATTGACCTTGATAGTCCTTCCGAAAGATTCAATGTAAATTAAATTATTAAGAAAAATTGAAGGGTTGAAGTAATCATTTAAGCATAGAATTTATTAAAGGGCTCCCAGATATTTACCAATTTAGCAAAAAAAGGTGAAAATATAGTAGAATTGATATTTTCAAAGCTGGCAGGTAATGGGAGGGTCATCACTGACCTGCCAAGGACTCATTTAGTAGAAAGGGGTGCCATCTGGAGCTGTAGGGCTGCTTGAGCTGCAAGCAACTACTTTTTCCAGCCTGTGAGAGCTTATGAGTGCCAGAAAACTATAAATAGGACCCCTTGCTTCACAATTTCAGACAGACTCGGAGCCTTGGCACACTCTCTCTCATCTAGAGAGACCGTTATGCAAAAATCACTAGAGATCAAGCTCTAGTTGGTTAATTAAACAGTAATTAGCCTGATCCTTTTTAATTAGCAAAGCTAGGTTAACCTATTTTCTTAATAAATTAAAGATTAATCCTATGTATACTGAAAAATCCTCTCTTTATTAAATATTCTCTATTGACTATTGTAATTAAGCTTAGGGATATTAAGCTAATTAATTATTATTTCATATTAGGACTGAAATTATCCATTTTAACCATAAATTAATGGGAATTATACTAATTAAGTTTAGATTAAGTTAAGATAATTATCAAAACTCTGTTAGACTATTGTTAAGATAGAAAAATTATCTTATAATTTTCTAAGTATTTTTTATAATTAATTAAGCAAAATTACACTGTTTTTGAGAGAAAAATAAAAGGGAAAATAATCAAATTGATTCAAAATGTTCAAAAAATAAGTATCAGAGGTTAATTACATCTTAGGAAACCCGTGATATTTATGTTAACCTCATGTAATTATTTTACCTAATTATCTTAGCAGAATTACACTATTTTTAGGACAAATTAAAAGGGGGGAAATAGCAAACTGATTCAAAATGCTTTGTGTTATTTATTAGAGGTTAATCACATCTTATAAAACCCGTGATAATTATGTTAATCTTAGATAATTAGTTTACCTAATTATCTTAGCAAAATCACATTGTTTTTAGGACAAATTAAAAGGGGGAAAATAGCAAATTGATTCAAAATGATTTGACATATTTATTAGAGGTTAATCACATCTTAAAAAACCCCTGATAATTATGTTCACCTCAGATAATTAATTTAGCTGATTATCTTAGCAGAACTACACTATTTTTAGAAAAAATTAAAAGGGGGAAAATAGAAAATCTATTCAAAATGCTTTGAGATATTCATCAAAGGTTAATCACATTATATAAAACCCGTGATAATTATGTTAACCTCAGATAATTAGTCTACCTAATTATTTTAGCAAAATGACACTATTTTTAGGACAAATTAAAACGGGGGAAATATCAAATTGATCCAAAATGCTTTGAGATAATTATGAGAGGTGAGTCACATCTTTAGAAACTCGTGATAATTATGTTAACCTCAAAAAATTGGTTTGCCTAATTATGTTAACAAAATTACACTATTTTTTAGACAAATTAAAAAGGGAAAAATAGAAAATTGATCCAAATTGCTTTGAGATAATTATCAGAGGTGAATCAAATTTTATAAACTCATGATAGTTATCTTAACCTCAGATAAATAGTTTAACTAATTATCTCAGCATAATTATACAGTTTTTAGGAGAAATTAAAAGGGGGAAAATAGAAAATTGATTTAAAATGCTTTGAGATAATTATCAGAGGTAAATCATATCTTCTAAAACCCATGATAATTATCTTTAACCTCAGATAATTAGTTTAACTAATTATCTCAACAGAATTACACTGTTTTTAGGGGAGAATAAAAGGGGGAAATTAGCAAATTAACCCAAGAATCTTTGAGATAATTATCAGAGGTAAATTATATCTAAAGTAACCTGTGATAACTATCTTAACCACATATAATTATTTTAGATAATTATCCTAGTAAAAAACCACTATTATTGAGGGTAAATTAAAGGGGGAAATTAGTAAATCATGTGCTATGATTACATGCCTAGAAAACCCTTAGGAAAGCTGTGGAAAAATTTATCATGTCGATATAGGCAAATAAGAAATTACTAGGCCAAGAATTTACGAGTTAAGACTATAAACTTAACCTTGGATGGGTTGAATACAAAGGTTGAGTTTAGAATTCAAATAATTTACCTAATGATTAGACGTCCTTTTTATAAGGATAAGAAGTTATGGCACCTAAAAGGACCCGAGATCCTACATCTGATGATGAGGGCAGATCTCTAAAAAGAACTAGAGCGTCGCACGACGACGAAGCCGGCCCCGGTATTAGGCCTACGGAGGAGAGTCTTCTGGCGCCAGCGCAACAGCAGATGGCCGATCAGTCCCAGGTGGATTTCCTGTTATTCAATTAAGTCTTTAAATAGTTTAAGTTCTTTTATAAGTTAACATTGCATACGTAAGGAGTGAGTAAGAATCAGAAAAGGAATAGTTGGTTAGAAACGGAAGGTAATTTCCAAGAAACCAACGTGCATTTGTTTATAAAGTAGGAAAGAATTGTTTGGGTTAAAACTGGTTGAATTAGGAAAGATATGATTGATCATTCTTAAGGGGAGAGTTACGAAGCGAGCTTTGGAGTGAGATTTTTTTTATAAAAAAATCCCACCACCACTACCTCCCATTGCCGCTTCTTAGCACCCATCACCACCCACCACCCTAGCCCACCATTGGTGGTTAGTGGTGCTAACTTACTACCACCATGTGCCGCCCCTACTCCTAACACTCTACTACCTTGAAAGGGCCTTCCCACTTAATTTGAAACTTCTTTTGGAAGGTGCTGTCCAGCTTACTGTTGTAGCGCAAAACCAAGTCATGTTTCTTGATACCCTTACTTTTGACCTTTTCATTTATCTTTGTCAAAGCCTTATCCTGCATCTGCCCATAATGCTCCAATGCGCTCATCCTATCCAACTGGACCTCTTGTAAGTGCAAGAGCCTCTCTTTGAATGCATCACTAGGCGGCCCAAGCAACTTCTCTAACATCTTGACCGCAGGCAACTCTACCTCCACAGGCAATAGTGCTTCCTTTCCATACACCAAATGAAATGGAGTAAACCCTGTACCTGTCTTTACCGAAGTACGGTAAGCCCATAATGCACTAGGCAATTCCAAATCCCAATTCTTTCCTTGGTGCTCTGTCACTTTCGAAAGAATCTGTACCAACTCACCATTGAATCTTTCATTCAAGCCATTACACTGCGGGTAATAAGGAGTGGTATGCTGGTGCCTAATCTTCATCTTTGTGCATAAGAAGTCTAGCAGTTTAGCTCTAAATCCTGGCCCCTTATCTGAAAGTAACTCCAGTGGCACCCCAAACTTGCAACATATTTCATCATACACAAATTTTGCCACATCCTTTGCAGTGATCTGTTTTACTGCTATAGCCTCTGCCCATCTAGAGAGATAGTCCACTGCCGTCAAAATATAGCTTTTGCCCCTGCTTGTGATAGGTAACGGGCCTATTGCATCAATTCCCCACTTTTCAAACACATCAAACGCCATAATGGTTTTTCGTAGCTCTGGCTTCAACACTCTCTTCCCAAATGCTTGACACCTATTGCAAGACCTACACCAATGGTGAACATCCTTGTGCAAACTAGGCCATACATACCCCTCTTGCAAAATCTTATGCAAGGTGATCTTTAGAGAAAAATGGCCACCACATGCGCCTTCGTGATTCTCTTCCAACACTCTGTAAAGCTCCTCCCGCCAAGGTACACGTCTCAACACGAGATCAGCCCCTTTCATGTATAAGACATCACCAATCAATTTGTACCTGTATGCTCTACGCACAAAGCCATACTTCTTAGACTTCTGAATCTCCTTTGGAATGATTCCTGTTAGCAAAAACTCCTCTTCTTGAGCCAAACTTTCCCGGCCATGATAAAGAGGTAAAGTGGTCCTCAACACAAATAGCTCCCCAATCATGCCTTGAGGTGCTTCATGTGCCTCTCCATTTAGAGCACGTTCAATGTGTCTGATACTCCATGCTTCAAACTTTTTTAACAAGCCTTTAATTCTGAAGCACATTTCCTTCAATGAGGTGTTCTTGCTCTTCCACACACCCAGCACTTGCTTCACCACTAACAAGGCATCACCTTTTATGCTCAACCTTCGAACCCCATGCTTCAAACAAATGTGTAATCCGGCTTCCAATGTAGCATATTCAGCCTCATTGTTACTATGAGCATCCAATTTGAACCCTCTCTTGCATACTAGCTTCCCCTCTGGATCATAAAGTGCTATACCCCCTGAAGCTGCATCGTGGCTCTTTCTGTATGAACCATCAAAGAACAACACATGTGCATTGCTGATCTGTGGAACTTCTTCAACTACCTTTCTCACCACCTCTTCCTTAACAATAAGGGGATTCGCCTTGTAGGTCAACAAATCAGCTAGGGTAGCCCTTGTACTATCTTCCACTGGAAAAGAGAACTCAAACTCTTGCAGCTCAATTACCCATTTCTTCACCACATTTGACATGTTAATACCATTAGTTAACTGTGGCAAAAAGGCATAACTCGTCAAGAAAACAAAAGGCCGTGGTAGCAAGTAATGACGAAATCGTCGACAAGCAAATATTACACTGGCCATCACTAGCTCTACTTCCGATAACTTTCTCTCCGCTACCAACTTCACTCGGCTTGCACAATACACTGGCCTCATATAATGGCTGCCCTTCCCCTTTTGCAATAGCATGGCTCCAATGGCATCATCCCCTACTGATGGATTTACATAAAAAACTTTCTCCCAATCAAGAGCTTGCATGGCCGACAACCCCCCTAACACCTCTTTCACCTCTTGAAACACTTCTTCACACTTGTCATCCCATTGCAATGGATCATGCTTTGCCACTTGCTGTAATGGATAAAGAAGCTGCGAAGACAATGGAATAAATCGTGCCATGTACTTCACTTTGTGTATAAAGGTTGCCAATTGCTTCGTACTCATAGGTGATGGAAGAAGAATAATAGACTTCACCTTATCTGGATCAGCCTCAATGCCATTTTCTGACACCATATGGCCCAATAGCTTCACCCTTGGCTGTGCTAGATGACATTTCTTTGGATTTAGTTGTCCTCCACATTCATCATATCGAGCCAATACCATCTGCAGCTTCTCATGGTGTTCAGTCCTACTGCTATAAACACAGAAGTCATCCATAAAAGCCTTAACACAACTACCAATGAATGGTTCTAGCACCCAATTTGCTCTTTCTTGATAGAAAGATGGTCCATTTGACAACCCAAACGGCAACACTGTGTAGCAATAGCAGCCCCATGGCGTAATAAATGTTGTCTTTGTGCGGTCTTTAAGAGCAATCTTCAATTGAAAATAGCCTGAAAAACCATCACACACACTGTACCTCTCATAACCTGCCACTGAATCCAAGATCTGATCGATGAATGGAAGAGGATATGGTTTCTTCTTAGTGGCTGCGTTTAAGGCTATATGCATCTCTTCACCCTTGAAGCCTCTGATCTATTCATATGAAGTAATGAACAAATCAGGAAAACTAGCCAGCATGTGCAAATATATCCTTCTCCATAGCTGAGAGGTCTCCACTAATCATTTGCGTCATTAATTCCTGCTTCTTTGACAACTCAACCTTGGTTTGCATCAGACCTTCAATCACTTCATAAGGCCCTTCACTTTCATCTTCAACCTGATTCGCAAATGCAACTAAACCAATCTCCTGAATTTCTTTGTCCATCAAAAGAAATGCAACATCAGCATCCTCATCACTGCTGGTAGTGCTATCACTATCCTCATCTGTCACTGTGGAAGAGTCTTCATCACTAGACTCATCCTCATCTTCATAAAGCTCCTCTAATCGTTTCCTTGTGTCCATATTATAAAGCTTCTTGGTACCTGTCTTTCCATAGAGGCTAATCGTACCATGTCGCCAATCTTGAACAGCTCCCACTGCACGTAACCATGGTCTTCCCAGTATAATAGGATATTCTCCCAACCCTGCTGGCATCACATGAAAATCAACCACTGCCTTTGCATCATATGCCTCCAATTCTAAGCTCTTTACAACACCCAAGCATTTTACTTTTTGATGGTTTGCCAATCTGATCCGAAAACCTAACACCCCAGCCACTGTGAGACCCATCTTCTCAACGCATGAGTGTGTTATGACGCATATTTGGGCTCCGCCATCCACATAGCCTTGTCCCAAATTTTTCCTTTTATGCCACACATCTACTATTGGACAAATGTCTGGTAGCTCATCCATTGCCAACACCTTCACTGAACCTCTCTCTGGCTCTTTCTCCATTGGGTTAACCATCCTCTTCCACTGTCGCTTTAGCTTAGGCACCATCTCTATAAGCTGCCCAAAAGTAACATCTGCCTTCCTGCTCGTCAGATCCTCCTTCAAGTCATAGCTTAATTGCCCATCCCCTAGTGGAAAATCTGAAACATGAAACTTTCGACGAGCTCTCCTTTTCCTCTTGGCCTTGACATCCTCGCCTTCATGGCTCTTTCCTTTCTTCTTACTAGGACCTGGGGCACTTCTTCCTTCCTTATCCTCTGTGGTCCTCTTCCCAATAGGAATCACTAATGTATCCTCTAGCTTTGATGCCTTCTCCAAGGTGACTACACTTAGCACTTTTGTCTTTCCCTTTTCCTCCTGGGTTAATCCGCTGGTTCCTTTGTCTCCCTTAATTTTGATGCCATAATCATTTGACCTAGTTAGCACCTGTCTTGGCAATGGATACATGTCTCCCCCCATCCTTGGTGGCTTATCACATTGTGGGCTGATGTGACCCAACTCTCCACAATTGTAACATGTGGGCGTCTACCTCCAAAACCTACCATTGCTTTGTCCAACACCATTCCTAGGCCTTTCTTCACCTCCTTGCTGATTTGAAAACCTCCCTCGACCTCGATTATTTCCCACTTGACCTAGCATGTTTAGGCTGAGATTATTCATCAAATCTACCATTTGCCTCATGTCTTGCCTTAGCCCATCATCTTGCACTGCTGTAGTGACCACTGCTGGCATAACCTGAGTAGTAACAGGAACTACTGGTTCATGATGAACCCCTGACATGCACCCTTGTAAAGACTCTATAGGCTGAAATTCAGAACTCATTGGCAAAGACTCCACCCCTAACTGGCTCATTTTCCTCAGTTTTCACTCTTTGTTCCTTGCTACCTCTAGTGCATCCTCATATGTCCTAGGCTTCTTTAGCTCCACTCTCCAACGTATATTCTCCCAAAGACCAGCCAAGAACCTGTCCTTCTTCATCATGTCAGGCGGGGGTGCCTGTGGTGCTAAAGCCTTGCACATTCGCTCCCATGCCAATGAAAACTTACGTATGTACGCATCTACTGGCTCACCTTCCTTCTGCACCAAACCTTGTACTTCTTGCCACACTTTGTCAGGATCTTCTATCTTCACAAACTCCACTTCCAATCCATGCCTTAGATTGTCCCAACTCAATCTTATAGGTGGATCTGCTGCACGCAACTCCTCTTCAAATGCCTTGGACCAAACTCGTGCATCACTCTTCAAACAAATTTGGAGAAGGCGTAACATTTGCGTAGGGTCATGAATCTGGTTGCTAATGTAGGCAACCTCCATCTTTTCCAAAAATTCTTCCACATCTTCATCACTTCTTCCATGAAACTCCGGATAAGAGAAAGCCATGGCTACCCAAATTATGATGCTTTGAGAACCCTTTCGAACACACGTGCAAGAACCCAAAACTTTTCACTACCCAATCCCTAGAAACTTCAATGGAGCTCAGCTTTAGATAAGGACAAACACATGCACATCAAATGAGTTTTCGTAGTTGATCATTGGAATTACAACAGGCAAAGGACATTCCAGGATCTCTCTCAATCTTCTTGGCCCAAACATAAAGACTATGCGCTGCTGGAAAAAGATCTTCCTGGACACATGAACATTAATCTGAATTCTTTGAGTTAAATGAAAAGGAGTGAACTGAGGGCCATTTTGATCATCCATTAAAGCCAACCATGAAGCTCCCAAGAAGGCACACCTGACTCAACCTCTGATTTTGCCAAAATTTCAGCAGCATAACAGCATAAATGGCTCAAAATACCAAAAAACCAGCCATCATAACTTGGGAAAATTTCGACAGAGTTTCCCCAGAAGTAGAGCAGTAGGAACCCAAAATATAGACTGTCTATGTATGCATAAACTGTCAACAATAGAACCCGAGCATCAAGTAGGACTCACTAGTACATAGCCTATGGGGAGGTCACAAAAAGGGTGCTCCAGCTACCTGTATCACCGAAAGGATCTCCACATTTGAGAATCCCCCAGCTCAATAAAAACCTGACGCTATCGACCCTCACACAAAGGCTAATGCAAATCACATATAGTCAAGTCTCAGAAATGACTATCTTCCAGACTAAGTCTCAGAAATGGCTGGGACTGCCAAATACAACCAAGTATGGCTCCACAAATGCGTATAATGGCAGTTTCCACAAGTAACGTACAATTCAGCAGACAATGCGCTCAAATAGGCGCCAAGTGATGCATTCCCACAACAACTACAAGTGACATCACTGCTAGTATATCACTGTACTCCAGCTACCTGTACCTGTGTGAATCACTTGTACCTATACCTGTACCTGTAACCGTAACCTGTAACCTGTAATCTGCAACCTACAACCTGTAACCCCGAATCTCGAAGCTTGAAGCTCGACGCAGAAGGTACTCGAAGAAGATCCTCCATGGGGGCGCCAAAAGAATGTGAGCTCGAAGCAGAAGGTACTCGAAGAAGATCCTCCGTGGGGGCGCCAAAAGAATGTGAGCGGGATGAAAACACACACAGCGCCTCTATAACGACCCGACACACACTCTTGGGAAGATACACACACACACTATGGGGCCCCACTTGGCTTACACAACACACCTGGCCGAGACAGGAAACACACCTCTGGAGTGAGAAGAGAGAGACTATCCACTTGCCCACTCCACACACACACACACACACACACACACACACACCCCTAAAAACTCAGCTCAAAAGAGGAGAATTTCTGATGTTTAGATACAAATGAGCTTGGGCCAACACCAATGGGGCAAACAGCTCACACAATATGGGTAAAATAAGCTAAATACAATCACAAACTGGAGCAAAAACTTCGCTCATAGGAGAAACTTACACAGAAAAATAGCAGGAAAAGAGTGAGGAATTTGGCAAAATGGACAGCGCCATCGCGTCCGGAACGGCCCAAAACCCCAGTCTATAATGTCAAAGTGCTCAAATCCGACCTCGGATGAGCAGTTTTCGGCCAAAACAGGCTCCAAAATGAGCAAAAACACACCTACGGCTGTTCCTCCTCTCTTCTCCACGTTTTTTCTGGTCTTCTCTCAGTTTTTTCAATTCTCACACTTCGATTTTTTAGTTGGGCACCCTTGGCCTTTTAGATGACCTCAAACGGACCCCGAATAGGCCAAAAACTGACCTCCCAGTGCATAGTTGTCACCTTTTTGCATCATTCGCACACCTGGCACTCAGCTTTTTTCCAATAATGCACCTCGCGCACCATGTGAAGTGGCCCCAAAAAAAGGTCCTCATGATGACCTTTCTGCATAATTCTCACAAGCAAACACCCACGTTGTGTCCGTCCTCATCTGCGTGCAAATATTGACCTCGTTCGCCCTCCTGACGCCACTAGATGCCATCTGACGCACCTGCTGACCTCATGTTGTCGGCCCGCGGATAGCTTCCTTGAGAAGTTTTACACGCTACCAACTCCTCCTTATTGTAGAAAAACACAATGGTACTAGTAACGATGAAAATCGATGCACTATGTACATGGTGTCCTACTTGTACACATGTGGGCCCCAGGTAACCACCTGGCTCTGGAAAATGGGCAATACTTTATTTGATGCACCATGCATGGGTATGTACATATGCGCAATCCCTTGCTCCAAAAAACTCCTGACATCGCTATTGCTTGCTTTGGATGGTGGCTTTTTTTGTTACTTTTGTTTTTTGGCCTTAGCTCCTTGCACTCCCTTTTCTCCCTTTAAAAAAAGAAAAAAAGAAACTACACTCCACTCTCCCCCTCTCACAATCTCCCCCCCTCCGCACCCTCCCACCCAACCCTTCCCTTCTCTTCCCTTGCGGACCCTCTCCTCCCTTCTCTCTCTCTCTCTCTCTCTCTCTCTCTCTCTCCTCCCTCCCCCCCCACCCCCCCTTCTCTCTCATTTTATTTTGTACCCAGACATTGTATTCGATCCACCAAGATTGTATCAGTTTGGTCTCATGGGTCATTTTGGCCTTTTAAAGACAATTAATATAGCATTACAGTTCATTTCTCATTGGGATTGAGGGACCCAAGCGATAGTGTGACACGAGGTAGAGAAAGAAAAAAGTAAGATCGATGGGAGAGAGATCGAGAGAAAAAGAGAGCGAGCGAAAGAGAAAAGGGGGAGACAAAATTGAGAGAGAAAGAGAGAGGGGAACTGTATTGTTTTTTTTTTAAAGAAGGACGGGCTAACCTTGTACACCCCCCCCTCCCCCACGTGCTCCCTCTCTTTCTCTCTCTCCACCTGCGATCCCTCTTCTCTTTATCTCTCTCTCCCTCCCAATCGACCCCCCTCTCTCTTCCCCTCCCACTATCACTCTCTCTTTCTCTCCCCCTCTCTCCCTCTTTTACAAAAAAAGGGCTGCTAGTGCTTTGTTTTTTTTAAATATCTCCTCTCCACCCCCCCCTTCTCTCTCTCTCTCTCTACCCTTCCCTCTCGTCCTTGTGTGTGTGTGTGTGTGTGTGAGAGAGAGAGAGAGAGAGAGAGAGAGAGAGAGAGAGAGAGAGAGATAGAGAGTACCCTTGCCACCCTTCCCTCTCCTAGTGTGTGTGTGTGTGTGTGTGTGAGAGAGAGAGAGAGAGAGAGAGAGAGAGAGGTGGAGGGGGGTGGATCTCACTCCAAGAATGGAGGGAAGGTAAGGGAGGGATGTGGAGAGAGAGAGAGAGAGAGGGGGGGGGAGGGAGGGGGAGACAATGAGAGAGGGGGATGGTGGACAAGAGAGAGAGACACAGGCAGAGAGGGAAGACAACACGAGAGGGGTGGAGAGAGAGAGAGAGAGAGAGAGAGAGAGAGAGAGAGAGTCTACCCTTGGCACCCTTCCCTCTTGTCCTAGTGTGTGTGTGTGTGTGTGTGTGTGTGTGAGAGAGAGAGAGAGAGAGAGAGAGAGAGAGAGAGAGAGAAGGGGGGGGGGGGGGGGGCGGGGGGGGAGGGAGAGGGGTTATAGAGTGACTAAGAAAAGAGAGATGAAGAAGGGAGTAGGAGATAGAAGGACTTTAGGGAAGGGATGGTGGTTTCTAGAGGAGGAGCTGGAGGAAGGGAAGGTGGTTAGAGGAGTAGATGGAGATAGGAGGTGGAGGAGAGGAAGGATGTTGGAGGAGGAGGCCAAGGAGGAGGAGGAAGGGAAGAGGAGGAAGCACATGGGTGGCAAGAGGAGGAAGGGGAGGTAGGGAGGGCGGCACTTCAAAAAAAAGAAAAAAAGCTCGCTCCAAAGCTCGCTCCGTTGAGCTCGCTCCAAGATCTAACTCTCCCAAGAGTACCTCTTAAATACCCTTCACTTGATTGCTTCCAATGGAAGCTAGGTCACATACATTGTGCCGCTCAAACATTGTAACACTCTTTTAGATGAAATGTAAAAAATCCCACAACTTTGGGACTGATTTCAATGCCTATGGATTCCTATTTCCCATTTGATTTGGAAAAATTTCATTTATTTTAGGAATGTTATAGAGAAGTTTTTTGTTGAGGACTTGTGTTACATTAGACAAAGAGATAGATTCTCAAGAAAATGGTGGTGTTGAGAAAGACCTTCTTTTTGTCCCATCCAAAATTTTATTTTCATGTTGGTGTTAACTAATACTTTATTAAACAATCATAGACGCGGATAACAAGAAAAACAATACATGAAAATGAAATTCGATTCAGTTTCTCCTCTTAAGCTAGCTTGTGCTTTCTCCACAACATTGGATGGGATTTTAATTGCTTCTGCAAGTCTTCGACCCCTTGGAGTCCATGACCACACAACTACATCAACACACTCCCAACGCTTTGGTTCAGCAAGATTGCAGCACCAATTATTTTTCCAACAATCCTCATATTGTTCTTGGATTTTGGGATATTTTTTTTTATGTTTTGGTGCCCATTATTGAATGAAAACTTTCTTGTAGTTAGATGATGAGCTGTCTACATCAACATTTGACTCTGCAACTCCTAGCCATATCGGATATTCTGGATTTGTGGGTCTCACAAGAAAAAAATCTCATCTACTTACATCAATTTGAGGCCTAAAAGATTCATGTGGCCTCGCACTCTGAGGACCAACGTAGTGATCATTCAATTATTCATATCCTTGGAACTCATATGTGTCTTCCTCTATGTTCATGCTCACTAATTATTTTTTGCTAATAAATAATAACTGGCTCCATGTATTTTTTAGAATCGTTCTCCTTTCCCTTTAGCAGAGTCCATATTTTTCAAAATTCAAGATATGTCTTAATCCCTTGAATAACAAGCGGACTATCCCTCATGTAGACTGCTATAGGAACCACATTTGGACAGCCTGTTGGCAATTTTGGTTTCCCTTGATCATCTTTTTTCCACAACTCAATTCCTGACTCCCTCAGTATACAATCAGGTGATTTGGGGTGAATTTTGTACTACATTACTGGGATTTCACCTTGCATAACGAAATTGAAGTGGATTAGAGTGTCCAACAAGAGCATCTTATCCATCACACATGTACCCTTTAACAAAGAATTTGAAGTCAGAAACTTGTGTCATAAAAAATGGTGTTGGAGCTGAGCTTTCACATTTTTGAAAATGTTCCATCAAATGTGGAAAAGTGTATGTCATACATGCTCACAATCTCTCTGAGAACCTGTCCATTAGGAGAAAGTTGGACTCACTTTTGGGCCCTTTAAGAAGTGCCACATCGGCTTAGAGAGAGAAAATGAAAATGTTCAATTGTGTATTTCATGTGATACTTTTCTTCGCAACAAAAGGCCAAACTGACATTCTTTGGTAGGTAGCCGCCGTCTTTATCATTCTTATCCTTCGTTCTCTTGTCAGGAATCCAACTAACTGTATGACTAATGATTTGAAATGCCAACTTACAAGCGTTCCCTCCAGAAACATAAGCCACACGAACTCTATCAACTCTAAAATTGAGAATATGGCTTTCCCTCCCAAAACCTGAGACATTTCTCCGTCTTCTTCTCTATCAACTCTAGGAATGGAGAACGCATCTTTTCGTGATGAAAACACTAATTTGAACTTACAATTCTCAGCCCCTTCATCTTTAAAACTTACCCAAAGAAAGAACACACATCATCTTCATGTTGATGTATTGCAAGAGTACGGACCATTGCAGAAACGTAGGAGGGAGTCTTTCTTATCTCAACGGGAGAAAGAACTTAGAAGGACAAACAAGGAACATCATTTGGATTTGTGGACCGATGGGTCTATTTATCCAAAGGATCCTATGACAAATGCGGCACCTCCCTTTTCTAGTATCACTAACCTTTTACATTTCATAGGCGATGGCAAGGATGGGCTATTGGGATACACCTAACATTTGGAAATGAGAGGATTGAATGCGGAAAGGCAAAGAAACTTCCTGGCAATGGAGAACATGCAGCTGAAGAAACTTAATGAAGCATGCTCTCAAAAGATTTCATCAAACAAAGAGACAATCCAAGCCCTTGAGAATAAGATCACAAGTTTGCGAGACAAAGACACCGTGCTTGGTAGTCGGAAAAGAAAACGAGATCTGTGCAACATTGAGAACATGAAGGTTGGTAGTGGTGGCCTGAAAAAACGAATACGAGCTTTAAGGTAACCCGAAGTTTGTTTCTTCAATGTGCTTCATTAAGAAATGTATACACTTACTTTCCTATACATGATCATAACGCATGGTGCTCCAAACTCGAATGGTGCAGGCTTCAATGCCGGAGTGCATTATAGCCGTCTAGTTCTAAAAGAAGTAGTTAAAGAGATGATAACTCAAAAAAAAAATCGTAAGTTGAAAGGGAGGCTACTTACCTCCTTCATGAACGAGAATCAGCTGGAACCAATGGAAGTGCAAGCAATACTTGATGAGAGTGGTATCTTGCAGATGGGATACAGGGAACTCTTCAAAGCATTAGCTAAAAAGTCTCAAAATAAACTACAGAGAGGATCATTGCTGCCAAAGCCATCACATGTAAAGGCTGCTCGCCGGCACATAAACGATGAGGTGTTTGAGAAACTTCGGTCGCCATTCCATATTGAAGCAACGTTCTTAGGCAAGGGCGGCAGAGAGGTACATTTTAACGAGCACAACAACCTCTTCGTTGATCTTGAAGCATTGCAAAGGTATGCAGTTCACTTCTTTGACATCAGTCGAGACAAATGCGGTGGGGTTCTCAAGTTTGTTTTGAAGCTTGACGAGTGGGAGGTCCTGAAGAACAAGAAGTTGGAGAGAGTCACCATTACCCTCATAAACAGAGCTCTGGATCCATCAATAACGAAAGAGGATCCACGATACTTCAGCGTGCAATCAAAAAACAACATTCTAACTCTAGGATCATTTCAGGTATGCTTCGTTTAATCTCTGATAACAAATATATTGATTATTTGGTTGTTGACTTTGTGCTTTCATTTTTCATTATAGGTTGAGAAGGAAAATTTTGAAATCCTCGATTGGGTTTTTAGTCAAACACAAATTCCTTCTATCATCAGTGAACAAAGAAATTTTTTGTTCTTTCAGTGGAAGGATTTGGTGACTACACAGTGGAATGGCACATGGTAGGTGACTTAAAGACTCTTAAGTGTATGTACAACATAACACATGGAGCAGTTGTGGCAAATCCATGCTTATATTGCATGGATGATGCACAATCACTTGAGAGTGTGCAATGGATTAGAGCTCCCAAGAGGCATCTTCAAGATAAAACTTTTAAACCAGTGCTTGATATTCCTCTGAGTAGAGTTCACGTCTGTACACTTCATGCACTCTATCGAATAATTGAAAAGGTGCTTCATGTGTACATATGTTTTGCATGGACATTAAAGCCAGAGAGTGAGTCTAAAAGAGTGATCAAAGCATTAGAGGAAGTGCTCTCAGACATTGGTTTGCATGGAGGCAATGTCAAAATCGAAGAGGACCCTAAGATGTCTCAAAGTCGATACAAGGTACCGAGGAAAGCATCGATAGGCAGAGTGAAGGCAAGAAGGTTTCTTGGGTTTAGCCTCAAAGATTCAGATAGAGAAGAAAGGAGAAACCTGTTCAACAAATGGAAATAGTTACATAAAGTGATTAAAGACAATGCTGGTGGTGGGGCAATCTAGAATCAAAAGTCGAATGTGTGGAAATCACTAGACAAAATTTTCCATTACGTTGAGCAGCATTCTTGGGAACAAAGTAAGCTCACATCATTTCAAGCAGCCTTGCTGGATTGGAAAAAGGCTTACCTTACAGGGTGGGGTGGGCAACATATCACACATTACATGGTGGGTTGGCATTCTACGTATACAAAACAAAATTTTAAATTGTACTCTACTAACCATTTTGTTTTATTTCAATGCAGCACATATTGTTCAACCATGGTCCATATTTTGCCAAGACATACGGCTCACTATCAATATGGTCCACAGAAGGCATGAAAAAAACCCACTACATAGCAAGAACAGGTTATTTTAAGCACACTCGACATGGTGGAGGAAAAGAAAAGTCCAATAGCCTATTAGAGTTACACCAATGGACTTATAGACGACTAATTCATAGAGCAAGGCAGAAGGAACACTTCTTAAGAGTTCAGAAACTACATGGTCTTTACAACACATCCGCAAAGAGAAGAAACAAATGGCTTGGGGAGCTTCAAATGCGGCAGAGCGCCATGCGAGGTGGCGCCGGTCACGAGTCAAGAGTGAGAGAAGATGGACCTGAGCCCGTCGTTTTTATCCTCTTCGATGCACCTCCTTCTTCCTCACTTTGCACCTCTTCGATGTGAAAGCTCTGTAGAGGAGCTCGTTCCTCTGTGGATGGCAGCATCTCCATGGGCATCAGGCATCTTCTTTCCCTCAGAAATAGCCGCTTGTTGTATGGATCTAAGCTTTCTGGGTCTTCAACCCCTGCAGCCATAGCCTGAGCTGTGTAGGACATGAAATAGGGGGCTCTGAGTGCTTGACACCCATACCCAATGCCAAATACGCGTAGAGGAAACTGTTTCTTAATCATAATTAGTCTTTCTACATTTAGTGGGAGGGGGTGCCCACCACATAATCTTGTAATAACTTTCATTGCAAATAGTGGGAGCTTTGCATTGTCATCGGAGTATTCCTTGTGGTATATTATGATCTACATAAAAATTGCAAAGAATTTATATGCCGTAAGTGAGATGAGTACAATTGCCAAGTACTTGAATTGTTTCTACAAACCTTTTTGTGGTTGAAACTCCCGATGTAGTGAGACAACGCCGCATCCTTGCCTTGGACTCCAGTGACAAGCCCTTGCCGTGAGCCTCCTGCTCTTCTAAGGAAACTATCGTCAAACACTAGCACCTGGCAGCAAAAAAAAATGATCATGATATTTTATCACTGGGCCATCTCTAATACCATCTGAATGCACGACAAAAGTTACCATCTGATTCTCGTCCATTTCCAGCATCGACCTCCCCCACAAGTGAATAGAATGACTATTCATTACTTGATCTTTGGGTGCCACATGCCTATCCATGTTTTCCAAGCCGAGTTGTTTTGTTGTCGATTCAAAGTGCTCATCTGTTGGCAAATTGGCCTCTCCGGACTTCGCTTAATTGAACGTATCTTTGATCAGTTGAGACCCTGAAGTGAACTGTGAGTCACACACAGCTGTGTCAGCAATAAGATGCTTGTTCACTCCATCATCGTCCACAAACCCCATGTCTGCCTGACAAAAATTTGCAATTGCCACTAGTCAGTAGTCCTCCCGTATATTGAGCTCATGCATGATATCTGTGAGAGGAACATAGTGGGTGTCACCCGCCATAGCAAAGCTGGGAGCACAATTCAGAGGCAAAGTCACTTCCTTACTTGGGCTTTCTTGCTTGCAGCCTATTGCTGCATCCGCAAGAGAAACAAGAGTTAAGCCCGCATCAAATGTTTCCTTTAGTACCTCTACCCGCTCTTCTTCTGGGTTGAATTTCACCTCCACATCCTCTACCTCTTCCTCCGGCGCCAATGAACAACTACCGAAAGTTATTGACTGCGAAGTCTCTTACTCACCATCCGTTTTTCAAGTATAAGTAACAGACAAACCCATGGTAGAATTCCAATAAGCGACACTTTTTGAAGTGATTTATACACATGTCTTGTACAAGCAATGCATTGGAGGGACACTTTTCTAGACAACAATTCAGTCTCCTTGAAGCACTCTTGTCAGGGTCAAGGTCGGCAGGGTGCACATATCTCATGCCACATTAGAAAATTTCGGAGGTCATTTGGAGGGCCTTGTAAGAAATTGTATTTCTCTCTCTAGAAACTTTTTTTAAAATACACTTGCACCTTGTGAGTACGTCCAAAAGGACAACCAGACACTCTGAAAAGTAGATTTATATTCCCAATCGTCCTTGAAAACGGTCACTTTTTTATTTAATGCGAGCGTCTTTTTCAGGAGGCAGGTGCGGCGCATTCAATGTAGTTTACGTCATCACTGAAAGTTGAAAAGTCACAAACTATAAAATAGTGATAGATTTTGAGGATTTTGACACCACCAATGCATCCGGAACGCCAAAATACCTTAAAAACGAATGTTTACTTGTCTCATTCCGACATCCGGAGAGGCAAAAAATGTCAAAAACCCCCCCAAAAATGGGCTTTTTACTAAAGGCACGCGAGGAGGCATTCTAAAATTTTAGAATGCCCCTCTGCGCGCCGTTAGTAAAAAGCCCATTTTTGGGGGTTTTTGGACACTTATCTTTCCAAAAAGCCCCTTTTTAGAGGTTTTTGGACATTTTCCTCTCAAAAGCTCCCTAAAAAAAAGAAAAAAGGGCCTTTTTACTAACGGCGCGCGAGGAGGCATTCCAAAATTTTGGAATGCCCCCTCGCGCGCCGGTAGTACAAAGCTTTTGTTAGTGATTTTTGGACACTTATCTTTCCAAAAAGCCCCTTTTTAGAGGTTTTTGGACATTTTCCTCTCAAAAAGCTCCCTAAAAAGAGGGAAAAAGGGCATTTTTACTAACGGCGCACGAGGAGGCATTCCAAAATTTTGAAATGCCCCCTCGCGCGCCGTTAGTAAAATGTTCTTTTAGGGGTGTTTGACATTTTTGGCCTCTTTGGATGTCTAAGCGAGGCAGTTGGACATTCATTTCTAGGAGATATGTGTGTTCCGGACGCATTGGCAGTATCAAAAGTTTCAAAATCTTCCACCACTTGATAGTTTTGTGACTTTTTGAGTTCTAGTGATGACGTATCCCGTATCAAATGCACCGCATCTACCTTCTGAAAAAGGTGCTCGCATTAAATAAAAGAGAGTGCTCGTCTTCAAGGACCACTAGATTATTAAATGAGGGGAGGGACACCTTTTATATTTTTGTTAATATCAATCTATTTTTCTACGTAACGTAGGCTCTTCTCTCATTGGAGGAGCTTATTTTCCTCTCTCTACCAAAAGGCCCTCCAAAAGACCTCCGAAATCTCCTAATGTCAACTGTCATGGAATTGTCACAAGTGACTGCCTCATACTGTTGCAAATGGTTTTGTAGGTACTCAAAGGAGCAATCTATAATCCTCTGTATAGAAAACTCTCCATTGAACATTCCTGATAGTTCTGGTGCACGGTGATGAGCACGAGCGTTATATAAGAATGTGAATAGTTTTTCTTCACATGTATCCTCGCTCACGTCTGTCTCCAAGACTATGATCCCCATGACCGAAAGAAAAAGCAAGCCAAAACTATTTTGTGTCATAACCAAGCGAATGTTGAGCCTCGAGTACCCCTCAATGTCCTTTTTTGCTTGGTTTTGTCCCGTGCACTAATGTCATGAGAGGTGACGTTAGTTGATTCAGAACCAATCGAATAGGGGCCCCAGGAATTTACGAAGGACCCTATTCGCTTGGTTCTGTCCCGTGTGCTAATGTCATAAGAGTTGACGTTAGTTGAGTCAGTACCAAGAGAGTAGGGGCCCCAAAAATCACTGAAGGGCCCTATCGAATGGTTATGTCCCGTGCGCTAAGGTCATAAGAGATGACGTTAGTTGAGTCAAAACCAAGTGAGTAGGACCCCCAAGAATTTTCGAAGGACCCTATTCGCTTGGTTCTGTCCCGTGTGCTAATGTCGTAAGAGTTGACGTTAGTTGAGTCAGAACCAAGCGAGTAGGGCCCCCAAGAATCTCCGAAGGGCCCTATTTGCTTGGTTTTGTCTTGTGAACTAAGCATTCGGAACAGGTGGATAAGAACAGACCATATTATAATATCAGTGATAGATTTATAGGCCTACTCACTCACTATGCCCAAACTCAGGCACGGTCACATAAGGAGTAATTATTCCAACCATGAATGCGGTACGATCACATAAGGAGTAATTATTCCAACCATGCATGCGTTTTTACCCTAACGCAGTGTCTTCAGTGTGCACACAGTTAACAACACACAGGAAGGGGAGAGGCAGGGAGAAAGAACCTGTCTCTGCAATATCCAATGGTGCCGAGTTGGATGGTGATGTCGCAGGCCACCAACAACAAGAACTAGAGGGGGGCGATGGCGATGGCGACGCGGCAGCAAAGGACTCGACCCAGTGGAGGTCACTCAACCCAGGATCATGAGAGCTGGCCAAGGGGAAGAGCGCAGAAAATGCAAAGGCGATGGTGATGGAGATGGAGATGGAGATGGCGAATGCAAGGGCGATGGATATGGAGATGGCGAATGCAAGGGCGATCGGCGTCTGACTCTAAACGCAGGATCACGACAGCTGGCCAAGGGGAAGGGCATAGAAAAGGCAAAGGCAACGGCGATCTGTTTGTTCCACTCGGAGATGGAGATGGAGATGGCGACTGCAAGGGTGATTGGCGTTTGTTTGACCCTAAACGGTCACTCAAAAAGGCACGTGGGCTACGCTCTCAAGGACAACCAGTATTAAATGGTCTCAGATTCCCATGTAGTACGATTTACCAACCGCAATCTTGCACATAAGTGAAGTTGTCACCCTCCCCGAGGTAAGCATTCTAAGTTGAGGCATTATCCCCACCAAACATCTCAAGTTTCAACTATTCTGCCTATTTTCGCGTCGTCTACTATGCATCATTCTAATTAACTCCACCCCCATCGACGCTACGCGATAAGCAAACTCCATCACCTCTTACTCTCGCGCATCCTCCTTCTCTTACTCTTGTTCTGATGTGATTCAGCGACGCGGAACTCTACACCCAGTGAAGAGGTATGCTACTTACTACCCTTCTGTGCACTTGTAGTTTGTGTAGTTAGTACCATGAAAATCAGGGAAGGTAAACCCTATTTTCTGCACCTGTTCACTTGGTACAGGTCATCGTCCTTGGTCAGTACCAAGAGAATAAGGTAAGGTCTCTTAGTCCAAAGGGCACTATTCGCTTGGTACTGACCAAAAGAAAAGTTAAGTGATGTCTGCTAGTACAGAGGTCAATACTAAGAAAATAAGGGGAAGGTAACCCCTGCTTGTTGCGGATTTAGGATTTTCTTTTGCCAAATACGCGTTTTGATTTTATAAGAAAGAAACAAAATTACAACTTAACACCGGGTTTTGAGATAAAAAATTATGGAGACTTTACAAAGAGTGAACTATTAATTTCCGGGGGTTTAGGGTTTGCAATAACCATGTAGTCCTTTTCCTTCACAGCTAGGCTATCTCTTCGCAAAGCCTGTTGGCAAAGTTATTGGATTCCTCATATTTATTGGTTAGCTCAAGCACTTCATTCTTCATTTCCTAAAGCCAATTAATGATAGCCTCCATAGAGCCATTCTCGGCGAGCAATCGCTGCATGTCTTCAAGCATTCTTGCTTCCAGAGAGTCTTTAAGGATTGAGACCCTCTACCTGACGATCAGCATTTGTTGCAGCTTCAGACTAGCATCCTGCACAGAGCATTTAGCAAGTAAGCTCTTCAAACTAGGAGCAGAAAGCAAAGAATTACCAGCGGCTTACCTCGAGAATTGACTCTCGTGCTGACACCAGCCACTCCCAAGCTGTGTCGGTAGAGAACATTAAAGGTAACATCGGGGGAGGGCCAAGGGGGGACCGCATGAGGAGGGCCCGGATGCAGTGTTGCTGGCGCTGCGGGAGTATACCTTGGAAAGGCATCACCACTATCCTAAGATTCCTTTAGTTGTTCTGCGAAAGCCTAAGGGAGGTTCTGAAACAACTGCTTCTTAAATAGACTTTCAGACATGCCTAAAAAGCAGAGGCACGGTTTTGGCTTATGAGTGAGTGGTTTGTGAGGGGTGGTACCGCCATGCAGTTTCATGAGAGGTGGACGTGGGAGACAGAATCAATGGTATCATCCCCCTGATATTAGGGGAGGTGATGGGAGGGAACGACATGACAGTTAGGACATGTCATTGGTATTTTCTTGCAGAGGATGTAAACGTGTTCGCTTGCTTATACACTTTTTTGAGGTCACTACCGAGCGAATAAGGTATTTTGTTGCTAGGGATGCAAACCTGGTCGCTCTGTAGTGACCTCAGAAAATGTAGGTGATGTCTGCTATTACTATTTTCTGAGTCCACTACCGAGCGAATAAGGCAAAACAAACTCTTTTCTATGCGCCTATTCGCTCTGTAGAGACCTCAGAAAATATAAGTCATGTCTGCCACTACTATTTTCTGAGGTCACTACAGAGCGAATAAGGCAAGGCAACTATATCCTATGCACCTATTTGCTCGTTGGTGACCTCAGAAAAAAAAATTCATGTCTGCCATTACTATTTTCTGAGGTCACTACCGAGCGAATATGGCAAGGTAAACTATTTCCTATGCACCTATTCGCTCGGTAGTGACCTCAGAAAATATAAGTCATGCATGCTATTACTATTTTCTTAGGTCACTTTCGAGCGAATAAGAGGTGGCAACTCTTTCCTATTCACCTATTCGCTTGGTACTGACCATTTTTGAAATATGATGTCCCTTGCGCTGACAAATGAATTCTCTTTTGGTGTTATTGTATTTGTAGAGATGCCTTGTGTAAAGGTCTGTGCTAGGAGGGCAACAGGTGAATCTTTGAATCTCAAGCAATAAGACGCCGATATGAGGCGCAGAGGTGTACTGCAAGAGCTGCGAAGGATAGAACGACATGCTCAACCTGCTATTCCACGTCTCCCTTTCCAGAAAGTAGTGCGGGAGATTTGCGAGCAGTGGAGAGTCGGCATGCAATGGGCCAGTAGTGCACTCCTCTGCCTTCAAGAAATTGCTGAAGACTACCTCGTGGAATTCTTCAGCGATGGATATATCCTGGCTGCCCATGCACACCGCATCACTATAATGCCGCGGAATACTCTTCGTAGGCTTCGTTTTGGCTACGATGGGCTGCTTCAGCCAATGCCTATCCGGGATAGTAGAACCATGGATATTCTCAACATCCCCCCTCTCCATCCTCGTGCATGACAGACAGAGCCGTCTAGGGCTGAAACAAACAGCAGAAGGACCCGATCACGGGTCAAGAGAAACGACATAGACGGGAAGGCTGAGATAGCCATAGAGGGCCAAGAGCAAGCCAGAGTGGACCCCGAGGCTGTCATCGAAGAAAAAGAGATAGTTATCGAGGAGCCAGCTAGACACCAAAATGAGCAAGTCATGGAGGATCCGCAACCCATCACGGACGATGAGGGACAAGAGCAGGTCAGGGTGGAGCCCGAGGCATCTATGGAGCAACCAATATTGAAGGAAAATAATCCGGAGCCTGAGGAGTCTGAGGCCGTTAGGAAGGTTGTTAGGGAGGAGCCTGAGGCAGCTCTGGAGACAGCTCAAGAAAGGCAAGGGCAAGGCTCTGCATGAGAAGGGCCCTCCAACGTATCGGATGAGTCAATTATTTTAGAGAAAATCAACGAAGAGAATGAAGATGAGTTGAGAATTTTTTTGAGCTCAGCGCCTCTGCATGCGCACATACAGCTGCCTGCAAGGTCAGAGGAGGCCTGCATTACCAACCTCGATAATGTAGACTTCATGTGCATGCGCAGTTTCACCGACTCGCTCGCAACGAATGAGGTCGTCAATGTTGGTTTGTGGTAATTCTCATGCTCTTTATTTCTCATGCTCATTAAATGGGTCTCTATCGAGACATGGGTCAATACCAAGCGAAACAGTGGCTAATGAAATTGGATTTTGGTACTACTCACTCGGTATTGACCCATGTCTTTGCGGCAGTTGCCAAGTTTTTCTTTATAATGGTTCACTACCTTAAGGACATGGGTCAATACCAAGCGAGTCTGTTGCTTATGGAATTGAAATCCGCCAATGACTCACTCGGTATTGACAAATGTCTTTGCGGCAGTCACGTCAAGTTCTTTATAATGGCTCATTTCAGCCAAGACATGGGTCAATACCAAGCGAATCAGCGGCCGATGGAATTCGATAGCTGCCTCACTCGCTCGGTATTGACCCACTTGGTGTTCAAGTCTAATCTCTGCCATTTGTTCATGTTAGCCACGCTGTCTCACTTCTGCCCCCTGAGGTTCAAGAGAAAGTATACGTAATAGATCCGCTGATATCGCCTTATCTGCAGAACAACTCAGTTTCATTTTTGAGTCTGATGAACTGGTTTAGCAGAGTCAACTTTGATCTAGCGCACTTTCTGGTCACTGCGTACAATCAATCGTGAGTATTTTCTTGCCTTGTAAAAAACATCTTTTATTGAGAATCTCTCCTCATCTTTGATGGTGTCTTTGTAGTGATCATTGGAGTCTGATGTTATTTGACATGGAAGCTAAGATTGTTTACTACGCAAACTCTGGGCAAAGCAGGGTGTTTCATGGTCGTGTAAAAACGTAAGATTCATTTGGGTAAATATGGAAAGCAGTGTGTCTTTGTAATGTGTTGTTGACTCAAGTGGTTATGTATGTAGTGCCGCGAAAAAACTTGTATGCTGTGTAGAGCATCTTTTGTTAGAACATGATCTAGGAAATGTAGTCCGACACGAATGGGTAACCATGCCCACGCAGACTGATGACTATAGCTGTGGCTAGCGAACCTGTTTGAATGTCGTGTTGCTCATCAGTCAAATTATGGATATACCAAACGTAAGTAATCTGCTGTTTTATTGTTTGCTGCAACATATGTATGAAGCAACAGATGTCTGTATCATGCTTCTACAGGAACTTCGATTACATAACTACACCAACAATGATGTGCGACAATTTTCTAAAATGGCCATCCAAGATATTATAATTTCGATAAACAGATGCACAAGAGAGGAAGCGGTGAGAGCTGATGAGTTCGAAGAGGCTCGCATTAACGAAATGACGCAACGCCACAATCAGACTCAAGAAGAAGCTAGAAATATGCAAGAAGCAATAAACCAATATTATGCGGACGCCACACAAGCAGAGGATTGGGCTACACATCGACGGCAAGAGCAAGAACATCGGGAAGCTTCACATGTGCAGGAAGCATGGGAAGCCATGGAAGAGGCCCATGATTTCGAGCGACGCGAAAGGATGCCCGAGACCAGTGTCCCCAGAGGCAGAGGTAGCAGCAACCGGAGCAGAGGGCAAGGGACGAGTGGCACAAACCGCGGAAGAGGACAGGGGACGAGTGGCACAAACTGGGAGAGAAGACAAGGGACAAGTGGCACAAACCGGGGGAGAGGACAGTAGCAGGGAAAGGGAGCAAATTACTTGTATAAATCTTGACAGAAACAACACAATATGTAAAGTTTTGAAACATTGAAAATGTACATTTTTGAAACATGGTTTGACCGCCAAAAAATATCTCTACATTAGTCATTTTGAAGAGTACATCATGGTTTGCATGGCATCAAAGCTCTTTGCGTACACAAGGTATGTGACCTAGCTTCCCGTGGAAGCAATTAAGTAAAGTGTATTTGTTAGTGACTCCTTGCACAATGTTGTTTTCTCCTTGCGCCTTGGAATCTGAAAAGAAGAAAAAGTTAGATTCAATCATAGTGTATTAAAGACAATCAAAATTTATTGATTTAGTAAGCACCTTTCTATTGTTGAGACTGAATGCATACAATTCCGGCAAAAGTGGAAGTTCTTCACATGTAAGATCTATCCTGAGTTGTGCCAAAGTTGTGCTTGACATTGTCTCCATCACAGTAAGTAGCCTGTCTCAAAAGCAGAGCTCCAATGATAAAGGTTTGTTCTCGAGGCTGTTCTCTGTATCTTGGTCGAGTGGAATAAGCTACCCACTAAGAAGATGATATCTAATATAGTAAAACGATACTAAGAAATTCTGAGAGCTTATAATGAACTTGCAAATTATGGACTTCTTTTGCAAAATACAGATTCTGTTCTGTGATTGTTTCCTATCCCAGTTATCGTCTAAAAAGTGCAAACAGCTCTCAGATTTGCAAATGAACATTGTTGCGGTAGTTCTTATTTGCTCATCGAAGAGAAAATCTACAAACACTTCAAGAGGCATAAATAGTGCGAGCCGAACTATTTTTGTGGCAATTGAATACTTGAGGGACTTTTGTATATCCTGAAACAACTTATTCCTGAAGCTTTCACTAGTTTGTGAAGCAGACAGGGACCAATCCTTGTTGTAAAAGGATGAAAGTGATAAAGGAGCTACATGACCCCAACCAATGGAAGTTCTCGGTTCCACATGTGACATATCATAAAAGAAAATTCCATTATCTGCAAGTTCCTTGTGTTGTCTTCCTCGGTACATTTGCTCACCAATAAATGCATGGAAAGCATCAAAAATCCCAACTATACTCTCAACAATTGGTTGCGAATTTGTCCTATTCGATGGATAAATATCTGAAACATACCAAAGATGATATCCACCACTTAATATTCGAATATAATCATGCACTAAGAGAGATGCCCTAATAACTTACAGTTGGGTCGATGCCTTGGAAAACTTGGAGGAGATGTTTGCAACCTTAAGTCTGCATGCTGGAAAGCATGTTGTATGAGGACCTCTTTCACCCGCTTGCTTTGTGCACACACTTTAAACTCTTTAACTTGACCCTTGAAAGCCTCCACGAAATCATTGCGTTGCCTCCTCTTCCTCCTCCTAGTTTGCAGTAGAACCCAACTTCCGATAGTTATTCGAGATGGAATCCATGCTTGATCGTCTGTAGTATAACTGTTAAAAATGATAACAGAGTCAATGGCCTTCTGGAAGTAGACATGGTGTGCAGTAGAATGAATACACAGAAAGGTTAGCACAAATATAAAAAAGGGAATAAGTTTTGAGAGGGAAGTAGAGCTACTCAAAGTCATTTTTGGGTGGGAACAAAGATACTAGATAGAGTCTTCAATGAAAGTTCTGAAATTCCTCGGTACATAGTTAGTACGACTTACGGCATTTATGCCTTGAAAGCGTGAAATTGGGCAATTTGATGAACCAAAATAATATTTCCTCCCTTTTTTTAAAAAGAGCTTGACTCCAAAATGTCGATTTTCAACATAACGTTAGCCTCTTCCTCATTGGTCGAGCGCCACTCTCTCTCTAGAACTGAAAGGCCCAAAAGTGAGTCCAGCTTTCTCCTAATGTAAACATTGCATCTATGTCCTCATGTGTATGACCCACCATTAAGAATCCCAAATGCACGGTTTTGAAAACACCTTTTGCTACTAGCAGGGATAAGTATGCAAGCAAATATCGATTCTTATTCTTTCTTGTACAATTATCTAGCTGTAGCAAAAGATTCTCAGGCAATTTTTGAAACACAAGAGTGGACATGGTATCCACAACACATTGACAGGAGGCTGATTGCAAGTTAGCAATCTCTTCATTACATCCTTCAATAGCCAACAGTGGTGTTACTGTTGCTGATGCATTCCTCTCATGCTCTTTCATCATTCTGTTTTGGTGGTCTACAACTATCCTTGAATTCAATGCATTGAAAAATGTTACATTGTTGGGTGGCATACCATCATGGCATAAATCTTTTAGCCCATGGTTTTCTGTTCTTCCAAATTCTATAAGCATAATGCAAGGGAACCTATTGTAGCATTTGGATTTGAAGGCCATAGAACATTCGACAAGAAATGACCATACATCCCATGACCATGTCCATGTGTTATCATACCTATTAATGATACCTACAACTGATATGCATCTTTTGAGTTCACTCTCAATCTAGGTATTGCTGTATTTTTTTGGTCCATTTTATCATGTTTAATGTATAAATACTTATCTTTTTGCATTTTCAAGAATTTACACCAGGTGTAGTACACATTCCTACAGCTTTGTTGTTGCATCATGCGAATTCTACGCTCATCCATTCAAACGTAAAATCAGCTCATTATACTTTGTTGACTCTAGTTGAGACTTTATCCGACTTCACATAACACATTTGGAGAACTCGCTTGTTTTTGACAAGGTCACATTAGCAAACTCTGTATTCCAAATTCTATTGAATGTAGTGCTAGACATTGGCTTGAGACTCAGACTCTCAAGTGTTTTGTTGACATCCTATAAGATGTCTATTTTCTTGTACGTGTTTGGTATTTCAAGAAAGGTTTCCCTGGTGCCATCTTCCATAGTTCTACTCTTATGTGGCATTTTCTTCGAGTTTTCATCTACAAAATAGCGCATCAATGTCCTTCCCATTTCTGTATGGTCTCTTCCTTTTCTTATGACACCATCATTACCATGCATTGAGCGTCAAACCCCATTTTCAAATTGTTCACAGTAACAATAGAACGAAGTTTTTGAAATGCCATGAATTTCGTACCAAGCTCTACTACAGACCTCATTGCTATTAAAAGAAAATACATAGAAAGTCTTTGTAGTTGTTTTGTTCTCATGCCAAGTATTCAACATTGTATCATACACATAGTTGGTTCTATTTTGCAAACTTTGTCCCCAAAATTCATTGCACATAGCCATGACCTTATCTCTATTGGCATATTGACAATAACTCATGGAACAACAACCTATGGTTGAAACAAGCTGGACAGATGATATGGATGCTTGATTGGATCTCTTAGAAGGCTTCACATACATTTTTGGCTTCCTATTTATAAAGCAATATTTTTGTTTTAAAAAAAATAGGCTCTACCAAACGAGCTGACTCAATGCATGTATCTTGTAATGTGTCACAAGCATGTAAATCCTCATATCGTAATAACACTTTTCCATCCATAGTTGTCACTCTCTTGATAGGACAACAAACTAGATTGATGTTGCATACATTAGATTGTGCAGAAATAGTAGCCTCCCAACCATAGGATGTTTCAATACCAATACCGATGTTATCTTCACCTAGCTCACTAATTTTTACGAAATCAAATGAGCACACATACATGACAACCCCTTGGGCTACTACATGTGTTTTGGTTTTATCCCAAAGTTGAACCCTTTTATCCTTCCAAACCTCCCTTTAGCTCATTCCATCAGATTGTGCCTCCAATGCTACCATCCCTTTGTGAGTCTCAGACATAGAAATCCCTTTGTAATGTATCTCATTCATATGTTGTAGCAACCCAATACTCCATTTCACAATAGTGTGAAAAGCATCTCCCATTGTCAATGCATCCATTGTTGGGAATGGAATGAGTGTTTTCTTCTGAAAACACAAATCAACTGACACCGATACATTGCCTTCCACAATAAGCATGCTTGAGCAATATGAGTTTGGGTTTGTCTCACATACACTCCCAATGGCAACCTTTTGTGTGTCTACAAAAATGCATACTCTTCACCTTGATTAAAATTCATACCTGCAAGAAGGTTTCAACAAATATTTGTTAAGAAAACCATCACAAATTCATTTCATTGTGAGTATATATGTAGGTGTTTCATGATGACACGGGGCACTATATGTGGTTGTTTCATGATGGGTATATTGAATCCTATGGACTTAGGGCCATAGGATGCTATATGTAGGTGGTTCATGATGAGTATGTATTCACCCAATGGCCTTAGGTTCATAAGAGTTTTTATGTTGGTGTTTTATGTTGAGTATATATAAATCATATGGCCTTTAGTCCATATGATGTTTTATGAAGGTATTCTGTGCCAAGTAAATATACATTCTATGGCCTGAGGGCCATAGGGAACTATATGTAATTGTCTCATGACGGGTATATAACATTTTGTGGCCTTAGGGCCATAGGATGCTATATGTAGTTGTTTCACAATGCATATTTATACATCCTATATATGGCCTTAAGAACATAGGGCACTATATGTAGTTGTCTCATGATGGGTATATAGTATTTTGTGGCCTTAGGGCCATAGGATGTTGTATGCAGTTGTTTCACAATGCATATATGTATGTGGTTCATGATGTGTAGGTGGTTCACGATGAGTATGTATACATCCTATGTCCTTAGGGACATAAGATGCTATATGAGTATGTATACATCCTATGGACTTAAGGCCATAGGGTACTATAAGTAGGTGTTTCATGATGAGTTTGTATACATCCTATGGACTTAGGGCCATAGGATGCTATTAAGTCCATAGGATGCTATATGTAGGTGGTTCATGAGTAAACATGTAGGTGTTTAATAATTGAGTATCTGTACATCATTTGGACTTACGGTCATATGATGATTTATGTATGTGTGTTTTTTTCAATAATATACATCATATGGTCTCAGGATGTTTCCGACACTACATGGGTTGTGCCATGACAAGTATATATACATCCTATAGCCTTAGGGCCATAGGACACTATATGTAGTTATTTCATGATGTGTATATATATATATATATATTTTATCGCCTCAAGGCCATAGGGCACTAAGTAGTTGTTCCATGATGGGTATACAACATCCTATGTCCTTAGGACCGTAGGTTGCTTTTTGTACGTGTTTTGTGTTGAGTATATATACGTCCTATGGCCTTTAGCCCATATGATGTCTTATGAAGGTGTTTTGTGTATAGTAAATATACATTCTATGGCCTTAGTGCCATAGGGAAATGTGTGTAGCCAATTTATGATAGATGTCTCATGATAAGTATGTATACATCCTATGGACTTAGGTCCATAGGTCCGTATATGTAGGTGTTTCATGATGAGTATATGAACATCCTACGGACCAAAGGACATAGGATGCTATATGTTGATGTTTTTATCTAAGTATATATAGATCTTTTGGATTTATGACCACATGGTACTATCTATTCGTGTTTTGTGGTTAGCTATATAGGCATCCTATGGCCTTTGCGCCATAGGGTGCTATATATAGTGATTTCAAAAAGCTAGATCCCACTAGCACATAAGGGGGTACGTATGAGCAGCATGATATGCCACATCTCTCATCCACATCAATTGATCCCATTCCATGTGGTGCGTCCAGAACCATTGATTATATCTAGGGACCGTGTCTCAAGTAGTCCCGTGAATGTACATACATATGATATGTTTGTCATTGAAGGGACATAAAAAACGACGGTACGCATGATCAAATTGTGTATGTACACCTTTACAACTCTTTTTGCAAACTCACACCAGTACCTTTGCAACCCATTCTAGTATATGGCCTCCTCATTTAAATACTATTTGTATAAATATGTGTATGTTGCATGTATGCTCACACTTTCAAAACATTCTTGCAAGTGTGTAATTGCAGGTGCAGAAAAAAGCTAAAAAATTTGTATGTTTTTTTTTTTGGCTTACCCTAATTTTTTCCAAAATGAGTTTTCAAGTCTCCTGGTCAATAGTGCACCAAAAAATAGCACACTTTTTTGAGCAAAATTCTCTTATTTTGACTGCTTTTTAGTGTATTTTTAAGTATGCGATTTTTGGTCCCAAGATGGTGATTTCAACCATAGGTATCATTCCACTCATAGCAAGAAGATACGGACACTGACAAAATCTCACGCCAAATTCTTGAAAAATTTCCATACCCTTTTTTTTTCCGAAAAAGCTCTTTCAGTTTCCAATCCAATGATACGACTCTCCCCCTAAGAAAACGATTAGAAACCCTTCAAAATTCAAAATAAAGAGAGAGCGGGAAGTTTAAGTTTAAAATTTTGAATTTTGAATTAACAAAATAAACTAACCTTCTCTCTCTCTCTCTCTCTCTCTCTCTCTCTCTCTCTCTCTCTCTCTCTCTCTCTCTCTCTCTCTCGGAAACCCTACTGTGCTATCTCTATTGTGTGTCCTCCATGCGTCTCCTTTGCTCTCTCGATAGTGCTTTCTGCACCTCTCCCGAACGCCCTCCATGCGCCCTCCCTCTGCCTCCTCTTTTCTCTCGAACAACGCTCCCTGCATTATCCCTACGCCTCTCCCAAATGCATCATTTGTTCCGCCTCTGCTACGTGCCCTCCCTACGAATCGAATGCCTCCTCTCTTGAACAAATAGCGCCCCTATGTCGCCCTTGCTATCCCTCTTCTCCCAAACAAAAAACACCTCACAATGCCCTTTTCTGAATGAATAGCCGCCCTTTGCCGCCCTCCGTGCGCCTCCTCTGAAGCGTGCAACACCTCACATCATAAACACCTTCTTGAGCCTCTCTTTCAAACGTGTAGTGTCCTGCGACATCGCCTTTGCCGCCTTCTCTCTTCTTCCCTGCACCTCTCTCCCAAACACGGCAGTGCCTCCCGACACGGCTCGTAGGTAATCTCAATCTTTCTTTGTACATTTATTTACCTCTTTCTATTAAAAAAACAGTAAAATTGTAAAGGACTAACCTTCGTATTGTACGCTTTTTGTTGGTGTGAGAGAGGTTCTAGAAAGAGGAGATGTGGTAGGGGGTTCCTGAATGACGATGGTGCAGGTAAACCGGTAGATATTCACACCCAAAATTGATAAGAGATAGCCTTCTATATGAATGGGGAGAGATGAGAAGAGGGAGAAAAATAGTTATTTGGAGTGAGAGATAAAGGAGAGGAAGAGAGACAAACAGAGGATAGAAATTTGAGAGAGAGGGAGGAGAGGAAGTGAGGTAATTAGGTCAAATAAACAATTTATATCCGAGAGAGAGAGAGAGAGAGAGAGAGAGAGAGAGAGAGAGAAAGAGAGAGATGGAGGGCACCTTGTGGTCTTGGGGCCGTAGGGTGTCAACATAGAGCATAGAGGGGGTTTTAGTAGCATAGAGGACACCTGGGTCTGGGCCATAGGGTGTCAATGTAGAGCATTTATGTTTTTTTTTTAACTGGCATGGAGGATGTCACCTTGTTTCCATAAAGCAATAGGAGACAAACATAGAGCAATGGTGGTTTCTTATTAGTATGGAGGACAACGGCCATAATATGCCAAGATAGAGCATGGAGAGTTTTCCCTAACTTATACAACAAACCCTACGGCCATAAAGAGATCATCCTCGGCCATAGGTTGCCAAAAGACCCTCATCAAGGGTTTCTTCAAAACATAGAGGGCACCTTGTGGCCTTGGGCCCATAGGATGCCAATATAGAGCATAGAGAGGTTCTTACTAGCATAGAGGGTATCATATGCCCTTCAGACCACGTGGTACCATATCGAGCATAGAGAGGTTATTACTAGCATAGAGTGGCCCGTACGACCTTTAGGCAAAAGGGTGTCAATATAGAACATGGAGAGGTTCTTGCTAGAATAGAGGAGACCCTATGGCCTTCAAGCCACATCGTGCCAATATAGAGCAAATAGTTTATTTTACTAGCATATAGAGCACCCTATGGCCCTAGGGCCATTGGCTATATAAAACCCATCATGAAGGGTTTCTTCAAATTGAAAACATAGAGGGCACCTTGTGGCCCTTGGGGCCATAGGATGTCAATATAGATCATAGAGAGGTTCTTACTAACATAGAGGGGACCCTATGGCCTTTGGGACTTAATTAAGGTGCCCATATAGAGAAAAGAGTGTTTTATGCCGCCATAGAGAGCACTTTATGGACCTGGGACCATAGGTTGCCAAAACAATGAGGGTTTTCTGGAAACAATGAGGGCACCTTGTGGCCTTGGGGCCATAGGATGTTAATATAGAGCATAGACTATAGAGAGATTTTTACTAGCATAGAGGGAGCCCTATGGCCTTTAGGCTAGAGGATGCCAATATAGAGTAAAGAGAGGTTCTTACTCACATAGAGGGGACCATATGGACTTCAGCCCACAAGATCTCCTCAATATAGAGCAAATAGTGGGTTTTACTTACATAGAGAGCACCCTATGGCCCTGGGGCCATAAGTTACCAAAGAACCACCATGAAGGGTTTCTTCAAAACATAGAGGCCACCTTGTGGCTTTGGGGCCATAGGATGTCAATGTAGAGCATAGAGAGGTTCTTACTATCATACAAGGGTGCCAATATAGAGCAAATAGTGCTTTTTACTAGCATAGAGAGCACCCTATGGCCCTAGGGTCTTGCCAGAAAATGATCATGAAGGGTTTCTTCAAAACATAGAGGGCACCTTGTGGCCTTGGGATCATAGGATGCCAATATAGAGAGTAGAGTATAGAGAGGTTCTTACTAACATAGAGGGGACCCTATGGCCTTTAGGCCACAGGGTGTCAGTATAGATAATGGAGAGGTTCTTACTAGCATAGAGGGGACCCCAAGACCTGAAGGCCATAGGTTGCCAAAAAACTATCATGAAGGGTTCTTACTGGCTTCTTATTGGCATAGAGAGCACCCTATGGACTATGGGCCATAGGTTGCCAAAAAACAATCATGAAGGGCTTCTTCAAAGCATAGAGGGCACCTTGTGGACTTGGTGCCAATATAGAGCATAGAGAGACTCTTAGTAGCATATAGGAGACCCTATGGCCTTCAGGCCACAGGGTGCCAATATAGAGCATAGAGAGGACCTTCTTACTAGCATAGAGGGGACCCTATGGACTTCATGCTAGAGGGTGATAATTTAGGTTGCCAAAACAGAATCATGAAGGGGCTCTTCAATACAAAGGGGTCATCTTGTGGCCTTGGGGCCACAGGATGCCAATATAGAGCATATGGAGCTTCTTACTAGCATAGAGGGGACCCTATGGCCCTTGGTCCATAGGTTTTTAAAAAACCATAACGAAGGGTATCTTCTAAACATAGAAGGAACCTTGTGACTTTGGGGCCATATGATATCAATATAGAGCATAGAGAGATTCTTACTAGCATAGGGTTTTTAGATTACACAAAGAGCAAACTATGGCCAAAGGGCCATATGATTTCTAGCTAGCACAAAAAGTGCACCCTATGGCCTAAGGTCCATAATGTTTCTAGCTAAAATAAAAAGCACCTTGAGGCCTTATGGCCATAGGGTTTCTAGCTAACTAAAAGAGCACCGTCTGACCTTAGGTCCATAGGGTTTCTAGACATCAAAAAGAAAATCCTATGGCCCTAAGGAGCACATTGGTCTCTTTTTGTTAGTTAGAAATCGTGGCCATCACAAAGAGCACCCTGTGGCCTTAAGGACATGGAGTTTCTAGCCATCACAATGACCACCCTATGGCCCTAAGGCACCGTGTGTGTTTTGGGCCATAGGGTTTTTAACCACCCTATGAACCTAAGGCACCATGTGGCCTTAGGGCCATAGCTTTTCTAGCTAACAAAAGGAGAACCCTGTGGCCTTAGGGCCATAATGTTTTAAGCTAGCAAAAAGAGCACCATGTGGACTTAGAGCTAATGAGTTTCTTACACAAAGAGCACCATGTGGACTTAGAGCCATAGGGGTTCTTACACAAAGAGCACCATGTGGCCTTAGGGCCATAGGGTTTCTTGCACAAAGAGTATCCTGTGGCCTTAGGGCCATAGTTTTTCTAGCTAACAAAAAGAGAACCATGTGGCCTTAGGGCTATAATATTTTAAGCTAACAAAAAGAGCACCATGTGGACCTAGGGCGATAGGGTTTCTTACACCAAGAACACCATGTGGACTTGGGACCATAGGGTTTCTTACACAAGAGTGCGAACACAAAGAGCAACATGTGGCTTTGTGTACATAGTGTTTCTAGCAAGTAAAAAGATCACCCTTTTGGCCTTAGGTTCATAGAGTTTCTAGCTAACAAAAAGAGAACCATGTGGCCTTAGGGCCATAGGGTTTCTAACTAATAAATAGACCACCATATGGCCTTAATCCGCAGTGTTTGTATCTAACAAAAAGAGAACCATGTGTCCCATAGTGTTTTTAGCTTACACAAAGAGATTCCTCTTAAGGCCATAGGGTTTCTAGCTTACACGAAGAGATCCCTATGGCCTTAGGGCCATAGGGCTACTAGACATCACAAAGAGCGTCGTCTAGACTTAGGGCCATAGGGTTTCTATAAGTCACAAACAGCACCCTATGGCCCTAAGGCCATATGGTTCTCTTTGTGATGGCTAGAAAATCAATGGCAAGGCAACAAGAGCACAAAGAGGTTACTAACCACCACAAAGAGTACCCTATGGCCTTAGGGAATCATTTGGGGTTGAGGCCGTAGGGTGCTCTTTGTGGTGGTTAGTAACCTCTTTGTGATATTGTAGACTTAAGGACATAGAGTTACTAGCTATCACAAAGAGCACCCTATGGCCTTGGGTCCTTAGGGTTTTTATGTCCATATGGTGTTCTTTGTGACACTAGAAATCCTATGGATATAAGGCCACATGGTGCTCTTTGTGATAGCTAGGATTTCTATTCATCACAAAGAGTACCCTGTGGCCTTAGGGCCATAGGGTCTCTAGTCATCAAAAAGAGAAGCCTAGGGATTCTAGCTTACACAAAGAGCACCATGTGGACTTAGTACCAGAGGGTTTTTAGCTATAAAAAAACTCACCATGTGGTGTGAGGACCATAGGGGTTCTAGCTAACACAAAGAGCACCTTGTGGCCTTATGGCCATAATGTTTCTAGCTAGAAAAAAGAGCACCCTCTAGCCTTAGGTCCATAGGGTTTCTAGCCATCACAAAGTGCATCATGTGCATTTGGGACATAGGGTTGATAGCTTACACAAAGAGAACCTTGTGGCCTTAGGGTAATAGAGTTTCTAGCTAACAAAAAGAGCACCATCTGGCCTTAGGGCCATAGGGTTTCTAGCTAACAAATTGACCACCATGAGGACTTAATCCATAGTGTTTGTATCTAACAAAAAGAGAACCATGTGGTCCATAGGGTTTTTATCTTACACAAAGAGATCCCTATGGCCTTAACTATGGCCTTAAGGCCATAGGGTTTCTAACTTACACAAAGAGCTCCCTATGGCGCTAAGGCCATAGGGTTTCTAAAAGTCACTAAGAGCACCCTATGGCCTTAGGGCCATGCAGTTATCTTTGTGGAGGCTAGAAAAACTATGGTTGTAAGGCCACAATAGCACCAGGAGGTTACTAACTACCACAAAGAGCACCCTATGTCCTTAGGGAATTGTTTGGCGTTTAGGCCATAGGGTGCTCTTTGTGGTGGTTAGTAACCTCTTTGTGCTCTTGTAGACTTAGGGACATAGGGTTTCTAGAGCCATATGGTGCTTTTTGTGATCACTAGAAACCCTATGGCCCTAAGACCATAGGTTTCTCTTTGTGATGGGTAGGGTTTCTAGCCATCACAAAGAGGACCATGTGGCCTTAGGGCCATAGGATCTCTAGCCATCACAAAGAGAAACCTATGGTCTTAGGGCCATAGGGTTTCTATCTTACACAAAGAGCACCCTGTGGCCTTAGGGCAAGAGGGTTTTTAGATTTTACAAAAATCACCCAATGGTGTGAATACCATAGGGTTTTTAGCTAGCACAAAGAGCACCTTGTGGCCTTATGGCCATAATGTTTCTAGCTAATAAAAAGAGCACCTTGTGACCTTAATACCATAGGGTTTCTAGCCATCACAAAGTGCACCATGTGACATTTGAGAGATAGGGTTTCTAACTTACACAAAGAGAACCCTGTGGCCTTAGGGTCATAGAGGTTTTAGCTAATAGAAAGATCACAATGTGGCCTTAGGGCCATATGGTTTCTAGCTTGAACAAAGAGCTCTATGTGGCCTTAGGGTCATAGGGTTACTAGCCATCACAAAGAGAACCCTTTGGCTTTAGGGCACAACAAATTATAACAATAAAAAAGAGCACCCTATGACCTTAGGGCACCCTGTGACCTTAAAATCATAGGGTTTCTAGCTAACAAAATGAGAACCCTATGGCCTTAGGACCATATAGGTTCTAGCTAACAAAAAGACCTTCGTGTGGCTATAGTGTTTCTATCTAGCAAAAATACCACCCTGTGGCCTTAGGGCCATAGGGTTTCTAGCCATCACAAAGAGAACCCTATGGCCTTAGGGCTATGCAAATCTCTTTGTGATGGTTAGAGACTCTATGGCCCTAAGTCCATGGATGCTCTTTGTGATGGTTAGGGCTTCTAGCCATCACAAAGAGTATCATATGGCCTTAGGTCCATAGTGTTTCTTGCTAACACAAAGAGCATCCTATGGCCTTAAGGCCATGGGATTATTAGCCATCAAATAGAGCACCATGTGGCCTTAGGAACTCTAATTAGATTAGAGGACACCCTATGGACTTAAGACCCAGTGACTATAGATTAGTATGTCTAGGCTTACGAAAGAGGACACATCGTAGAAAGAAACCCAAAGGCAAAGGGGTTTTTCCCACTACATGCATTGTCATGTAGACATGGGGGTGCAATTATGTGACACCCATGAATATAGGCACTGACCAATAAAGATGAGATTATAACTCAGTGGTCCTGACCTTCGTGCACCTCTAGACCGAGGTGTGCGGGGTTCGGGCATGGCTAGAGAACGTGGGTCGTTTTCTCTGAGCTTGTCGATGTTCACGTTCAGGTTTTGCTGAGTGGTATTGTTGTTGCTCTATTGTTTATTGTCTTCTATGTTTTCATTCTGTGGAGAAAGATATCACGCACATTGCACTGAGAGGAGCACCCACTACAGGTGCTCTCATTTTTTGGCATGCCCGGTGGAATTTCAACTAAAGTTTCACTCCACTGTGCCTACAAGTCAAGGAGCTAGCTTGTTTAAGCTCTCGCCTGTGTTGTTATGGACTAGTCCAGCTTGTTTTGTCCTGCTCAATACTAGACAAGCTAGTCTAGTCATTTCTCCTCGCTTGTCTTGATCTAAGTCTCTCATCCTAGTCTAGTAGTCTCTAGGCGAGGTTTAGCCCTCTCTCATCCAAGTCTAGCCAGAGTAGGTTGGGTCTAGTCCTCTCTTGTCCAGGTCTAACCAGGAGGTCTAGTCACTCGCCCTGGTCTAGTAGAGTCTGGACTAGTGTGCAGTAAGTAAAGGTCTTCGTGCTCAAGGCTTGGGTGGGATTGTGGTTACTGCATGACACATACAAGGAAGTCAAAAGAGCAACAAATCCCACTACTAAGTCTTTTGAAGTACTACCACAGGAAGCGTCAACCCTTTGTGCCAAGCAAAAGTCCACCAGATCCATTACCCCTACCTTCCCCCTCAAACATTTCTAAACCCCCATCACCCCCATCAATAATCTTCTCATTCACTATGTTCCAGCAAGCTCCTGCACAAACATCCATGGAGGAGCTCACAAGCATTCTAGCTAAGGTAAATATTAACTTCCGACTTTCAAGGGTCTCTCCACAAAGGATACTGATCACCATGCCTGGAGGTTTGTTTCTCTCTGCATAGGTCGTGTCCTCAACCGAAAAGAAGACTACTTAGTACTCTTTCCATATACCTCGGATGGCTTAGCAAAAAAGTGGTATACTCAGTTTGCAGAGAACCACTTTGTTACTTGGGCCACATTAAAAGAACAGTTTTGTGAAGATTTCATATCAGGGGACTTACAAGAAAGGGTTCTGAATGAGTTGGCCAACTTGATGCTTCAATCCAAAGAGACTTTTGCAGAACTCATGACCCGCACAAAGTCTATTGTCGCCAAGATTCCTCAACAACCTGGGGAGTTTATGGTCGAGAAATGTGTAGAGAATGCTCTTCCAAAGACTTCGCAACAAAAACTCAGAGAGAGTCTCCGACCTGATGCCAACCTGGAGGAGTTTTTTGTGGATACTACTAGGATAGAGGGGGCAACGAATCTATTTTACTGATTCTTCTCAGGTAGAGACTGCCTCTGTACTCTTGGAGAGTCCATCTCACCCTTTGACTTCTTTATGTAGGGCATTGGAAGCCCTAAAACTACAACACGCTCTTCAAGAGGAGAAATCAATCTCTCTTAGAAAGGAGAAGCCCGCACATCAGGAGGATTTGGATCAAATCAAGAGGGATCTAGAAGAGCTTAGGTCTCAACAGTAGACTAAGGCAATGGTATGGTGCAACTCCTCCCCCTCTCCAAGACACCCTCCATAGGATTGTCCCCTTCGTTCTTACTGTCACTTTTGTGAAAAGTCTGCACATGAAGACAAGGATTGCTACTATATCAAGGGATTGCGGAAAATAAAACAAAGTCTCAGTCCTTCTCTACAACAAGGGATAGCACCAACATCCAATATGGTTTCCCCCTATGGCCATCCAAATTACATGCCACCTTTTCTCAATACCCCCCAAGGTATGTCAAGTACTTTTCCGTCTCAAAATGTTTATACCCATGCTCCCTCAGCCCCTTAGAGATTCTACATCTAAGCCTCCAACTCCATGTAGCAACAAGAGCAGAGATCACCTCGTCCCCCATTTCGTCCATAAAATTGGCCCATCTTATGCTATAGATGTGGAGAATATGGGCATTATCAAAGCAAGTGTCCTTTATCTGAAGAGTCTTCTCCTTGTCGTCATTTTTTGGAGTCTAAGGACCACTATAGTAATGATTGTTCCAAGAAGAGGGCATTCTCATCTTCAGGCCCAACTCAGAACCAACACAAATTCACATTCTAGAAGATCAATCTGATCGTCGCAGTGAACACCATCCCTCAGCTATCCCCTACTACTCATGTGGATAGGCCACAACAAGTGGGGGAGCCCTCTACCGTCCTCATTCAAGCACAAAGAGTATCTCTTGGTCTCAGCTTGCCAATAGGTCCATCTAGTCCATTTCCACTTACACAACCTGACCCAACTGAGGAGCCCTTCACTAGTGCTAAGAGCAGGCCAATCGAGATCGAAGAAGTTAAGCCCACAGTGGAAGCAATCTTGAAGAACACCTTTTAGCAATATCCCTTTATGATATGCTCGGGCTCAATGCAGCCCTCAAAAGTGACACCCTCTCTGTCATTCAATCTCTGTACCCGAGTGCAAGGTCTAGGGGCGGGCACCTCCTCGTACAACCCTTAGAGTCTTACATGATTTTGTATCCATCATCTCCTCTCACCAATTACAAAAGTCCTTGTCTCACTGTATCTATTCTTGGGTATCAATTCTCCGGCGTCATAGTGGATGGTGGATCTGGGATCAATCTGATGCCAGGGCTCACTATGTTGGCTTTAGGTCTGTAGCCTACCCGCTCTGCTCCATTCACTATTACATTGGCCAACCAAAGGACAATCTATCTAGTAGGCATAGTAGACAAGATGCCTCTGAAGGTAAAAGGCTTCACCTTTAGGTTGGATTTTGTGGTGGTCAATCTTCCCCAGGTGGAAGGAGGATTTCTTTGCTTATCTGTACCCCATGTTTGAGGCACACTAAGATACTTCATGATTGAGGATACATACTCCTGGTTCCCCCATGCTACCAATTTGACTTGAAGGAGTTTAGTTGTTCATCACAGCTCTTTGTCAGTACAGTCCAACCCTGACCTCGAGCAGCCTACCCCACCTGACGTGTCTGACAAAGACTTACCCTTTGAGGAGATTCCACTAGGCTGGTTACAAGAGGAGTATGCGGACTTTACAATCGATCAAACACCAGTCCATGATGTCTCAAATCTCCAAGAGGCAAATCACTCTTCATCTTCTTAGGCACCCTCTCCAGATACACCTCTTGACCCCGTCAAAGAAGTGAACCTCGGTGACCCTACCAACCCTCAAAATATCCTCTTAGCCGCTTGGTTATGGGAGCATCCCGCACTACTCGATCATGTAGTTTCTTTCATGTACTCTTTTAAAGATGTTTTTTCTTGGTCCTACAAGGATTTGGAAGGGATCCCACAATAATTGGGTGTCCATACTATCTCTCTGGTTGAAGGAGCTAAGCCAGTCAAAGGCCAAGCTTACATGTTCAACCCAAAGTATGTAGAAGCTGTAAAGCTAGAGCTAGAAAAAATGCAAAAGGCAGGGATCATTGTCCATGTGGAGCACTCTGAGTGGTTATCACCCATGGTGATAGTGCCTAAGAAGAAGTCCAATAAAATCCATGTGTGCATAGATTACCACGCTCTAAACAAGGTAGCTATCCCATACGGTTTTCCCAAACCTTTCACTGAGTGTGTGCTCGAAGATGTAGCAAGGCACGTATTGTACAAATTCATGGATGTCTTCAGTGGATACAATCAGTTGGGTATCCATACAAGTGATCAGATCAAAATGGCTTTTGTGACTCCTTGGGGTATTTTTATCTACACTATAATGTGGTTTGGGTTGAAAAATGTTGCACCTTCCTTCAATCACACAATATATCTCATATTTTTTCCCTTGCTTATGGATCATCTTCATATCTTCATGGATGATTTTTCAACCTTCTCGGGTGCTCAGTGTTCAACCCCAGTGGAGAATCTAGAGGAGTACCTCTCTCAGCTCTCTACTATCTTCCTTAGGTGTAGAGAGGCACGCCTGAAGCTCAATCTGAACAAATGACATTTTTTGGTCACTGAGGGCACACTTTTAGGCCACGTGGTGTCTGCTAAAGGTTTAGCGTCATTTTCACTCTGATTGGAGGCCATGTCTACAATTCAAGATGAGATGGTGTTTTGAGACGGTGTATCTCGCCTCATGAAGTTTAAAATATTCTAGAGGATGCCCACAGTGGTCCCACTGGTGGCCATCACCCTGGTCACATCACCGCCCAAAATAATCTACATAGTGGTCTATGGTGGCCCTATGTTTTTTGGGATGCAATTGCCTATGTGAAAGTATGTGATGTGTATCAGCACTGTGGATCTAGATCAAGCAAGCAGTCCAATCGTCCTCTGCAATTATCTATGGCATGGCTCCCCTTTGAGAGATGGGGAATAGATTTTGTGGGTCCAATTGCTCCTCTGGCCTAACCAGGTAACCAAAAGTATCTGTTGGTGGCTACAAATTATGCAACTAAGTTGTAAGAAGTACTGGAGACAACTGATTTCACTGGCAACATTGTAGCCAAGTTTTTGTATGAAAATATCTTTGTGCAGGCTTGGCTTATGTTGAAAGGATGCCCTTTAAACAACGTTTCCATAAATATTCCATTAAGATTTTGTAAAGATTCCACATGAAGATGGTGATGAAGTATTGAAGATGAAGATGGATGGTGCAACATGAACATACGAGTTCATGACGTCATTGAATATCCCTTTATTATTATTTTGAGCCATTACGGCCACTTTTGTAATGTTTACGGGAACCTCCTATTTTAAATCGGTACTTGTATTTTGGTCGCAGATGCTTGTATAATGAGTAAAGCTAACTCAGTTTCTTGTAATTAAGATCTGTAGAAGCCTAGGGACAATTCAGGTCATTTGACCGGACATTAGGTTTGGAGGCTTGGTATATAAGCTGAAACCTAAGGCTTTGTAAAGGACACATTACATTATCTCAATCAATATACAGTCATGATTTCTGCAGCACAAGGAAGTGAGCTTCACGCACACACATTGTCGCTCACACTAATCACATTGCAGATATGAGAGTAGAAGCGTGTTAGCATCGAGGAGCTCTCCGCATTGACGCAAGCAATGCAAGTCGAGGACCACATCGCGAGCCCACCTGCTATGAGCTATATTTGGTCGTAAGTACCTCAAACGACATCTGATCTGAATGATCAAGTAGTCGTTAGAATCAGGGCAAGAAGCTCTTTGTGTTGATGTCTTTGTAGATAAGTTTCGGACACTTTGGAAATTATTGTTTTGAGTCTATCGCGATAGCGATTAGAGGTCTTACAGTTATGGTTTTCAGGGTTTACGTGTTTGGCCATATAGGATATGTCCTTGTGAGTCTTGCCCTCCGATTTCGAGTCATTCCGATATTATTTGAAACTATTTCGAGCTTGTAGTGTTTCGTAGGATGCGTTGTCTGTTTATTTTCTTTATGGTAGTGTTGTGGTGGGATTAGTGACTGTAGAGTGTTGTTAGTGTCTAGCTCACGGTTGACAACCCAGAGATTGCCTCCATGCCCTAGTCGGGTCAGCTACGTCCTCGAATTGACAGTTTGTTGGTCTGTGTTCTCGCTATGCTCCATCGTCCGTCGTGGCGTACCCGCTAACATTGGCGCCGTTGTGGGGGACGAAGCGCCTAAACTAGCATAGACCGCATCACTCGTGTTTGACAGTATAGCATTTCTCTAGAGTTTTCTAGAGTGTTGTCACCATTTGCCTTCTTAGTGGGAAGTCAGATAGTGGATCTCTTGACTGGGGGATAGCCTGGGAGCCTACGTCTCACCGAGGTGGTCCACCATGAGGTTGAGGTATGGTTATATTATTTTGTCGTGTGTTTAGATTAGGTTTTATGGTTTTTGTGTTTGGTTGTGACTTATGGTTGTGAAGAACTTGAAAGAGAAAAAACGCAAAAGATAAGCAGGAGGCTGTTTGCTTGCCAGAAAGCAAAAACAACCATTCAACCATCGAAAGTAGGACTTTAGGTAGTGTAGGACATATGATGTTGATCTAGAGCAATTTTGACATGAAAATGTGCTTGAAAACACAAAAGGCGGAATTGTGCTGATTATGGTAAAAGTGCTCTAAAATGGTCGTTTGAAAGCCGATTTGAGTGCTTGTTTTTGCATTGGAGATCTTAAGGTAGGGGGAAAACACAGATTTGGCCCAATCCAAAAAAAAGAAAAAAAAACTCTAAAAAAACCCAAAAAACAAAACTCTGAAACCAAATCTGCAATTTTCTATAAAAAAAAAAGTTTGACCTCAAGACCTTGTTTTGCATATGCTCTAGAGCTTGTATGTGAAATTTCAAAGCATTTGCATCAGTGCTTGTGCATCTAAGTGGGAAATTTTCTTTTTCTGTGTGTAAGGAAGTGAACTGTGAAATGCTTGAATCCAAAGGAAAAGAAGTCCAAAATAAATGAAACTTTTGGGATAGGCTTCTTAGGGCATTGGGAACCAAACTGTCCAAAAACAAAGAAAAAAATCACTTCCGAGTGGCTCTCTGCCCAGCCTATCGCGATAGACTGGTGAATTGGAGATAGACTCACAAACAGGAAAAACCCCTCATACCACAGGTAAAACACATCAATATAAGGCTGCTCCCAAAAATTGAGTGTACTTGGACACCTGCTTGACCACTAAACCTCAAGTATGGTGTTTAGAGTCTAAGTTCAGAGAAAAATTGGGTAAAGGGACTTGAACAAATTTCCAAACCTTGTGAAACTTGGTATACATGATCTACAGAGGGTAGGGAACACATCTTTGAAGAGAAATTTTGAAAAAAGTGTCATTTTAGCATACTTGGTGAGCCTATCGCGATAGGCAAAGAACCCAGTGATAGAAACTGAATTTTTCAAAAACCTCTGTGGCATAGCTTTAAAAGGTGCTATCAAGGACACATAAAAATTTTGAAGTCATTTGGACATCAGAATGTGGGTAAAGACCATTTGAGAGGATTCAACTTGTAGAAAACACCAGATCTGGTCTAACTGGCAAAGTAAAAATCCAAACCACTTGAAAATTGGAAGGAGGACTAAGGAGAGGTGTTGGAACACAATGGTATAGTCAAAGTTCAAGTTTGACCTATAAAAGGGGTACTTTCTAAGCCTATCGAGATAGACTCAAAGCAGGGCCAAAGAAATTGAAATTTTCAAAACCCTCTAGAGCATAGCTTGTTTAGCCTCTCCGGAGGTTACACACAAAATTTGGTGGATTTTGGACATTGGGAAGTCATCCTAAGTCTATTTTCTAGTGATCAGATAGACTCAGAATTCTAGAGTTGTAGTTAGAGACCTAACAAAAACTCCAAAACAAGTGGAAGTTGATGAGCAAGGTGTACAGAGCATAGGGAACACAGTGGTAAAGATAAATCTGGAAAATTTTCAAAACTGAAGAATCTGCTGAGCCTATCGCGATAGACTGAGGCTTTTTCACAGAAATTGAAATTTTTGAAAACTGACCTTAGGGCCTTTCTCTACATGTTGTTGTGAGCCTATGGTTAAAATTTGAGTAAATTTGGAGTATTGGAAGTGCATCTAAGAGGATTACTTCATAAGATAAAAAAAGAGACTGCTGTTTGATGCAAGTTAAAAAGAAAAAGTATTCCAAATTGGTTGAAACTTGGTGAGTAGTATCTCAAGAGAAGGGGGAACTCAAATCTCTAATGAAACCAAGTATACCATTGGGTTTATCATTGCCTAAGGAGTGCACACACCAATTTTGGGCTCAAACTGACCACTTGCAAAAACATCAGATAGAGAAACTTTCCAAATGGCAAAACTTTCACATACGGACTCCGATTCCAAAAGTTTTTTTATCAAAACATAGCTTGAGAGCAGCACTACAGATCTTAGAGTAAATTGACCTCAAAACGCTGTTTAAGGCCTCAAAATGCATCCGGAAGTCCGGGGTGTCTAAAACCGACAATTTGAGAGAATTGTGAGAAAACGGTCACGGTTTTGGACATAGTTTTGGATTTTCCCTAACCAAAACACTTGAACACACTGAGAGAGGTATTACTATAGCAGCTAGAGCTATTAAGCCTAGAATTCATGTCTACATCAGACTCAGACTCAGCTTCTACAAGCACATGGATTGCAGGGATAGATGAGCACCTGGCCAGAATAGATCTTCCAAACCTACAGTACATAAAGACCAATTTTGTGGAGAGAGTTTGGACGTATAACCATGAAAGTGAAGGACTATATAGGTATATTAATGGAAAACAATTCAACCTTTACAGTTGCTTAGAGCCTTACCCAGATGAGCTGATAGAATACAAGCTCTTATATGTCTATACATACAAGGTCAATGGACATCTTTATTTGTTGACAAGTATGGACGAGAATATAGAGCTGTAGGAAGCACAAATCCACGAACCAAATTAGAGATGAGTGGATATTTGGTCAATGAAGGACCTCAGATACATCCACCAAACATAGGAACCTCTAAGAGAATTACAAAGAGGGGACCACCACCTGGATTTCCTCCTAGAGCGATAACGAGAGATGAAACGATACCAGAGAGGAGTATGGTTCCATACTTTGCACCCCAAAGTATAAGACCATCTCAGCTAATAAAATGGGTAAATAGAAAGTACAATGGCATAGGAGACCCATACGCCCATGTCTCCGCTTTCAAGAAAGTCCTACGAGTAGAACGAGTAGAGGACTTCCACACGCAGTATGAGGGTTTTGGACTTACATTGGAGGACAAGGCACAAGCATGGTTTGAACTATTGAACCGAAGAGAGTTCACAACCATTGAGAAAATGTTGGATGAATTTGTTCAAGAATTCACCAAGAGGGGCATAAAACATAACATCCTTCCTAAGATTCAGGAATTTAAACAAGGAAAAACAGAAACATTGCGACATGCAATACTGCGTTTCAAGCAATATGTTGCTAGATGTCCTACCCAAGAGTTACCCACACCAGAAAGTCAGATCCTATGCTTCATCAAAGGGCTTAGGAATGAGAATCTCCAAAAGGACCTATACATGAAAAGATACCAAACCTTGGAAGAGGTGACCAAAGTTGCAGTTGATCTAGTTGACAATTGCAAATTCTATGAAGATGGTCAGAAGAAGATGAATGATGCGAGTGAGAAAAAGAAAACTGCTAATTTTGAGGATCAAAGAGGGAATCTAGGACAAAACCAAGTAAATGTTGAGGAGAAAATCATAGAGAATGTGATGCAGCGCATCAACCACTCTGACAGAGTACCGGGCTATAGAATTCCTCAACAACGCAAGTGCATGACATGTGGAGGGGACCATCCCACGCAACATTGTCTGGAATATAGACCTAAGACTCCACCAGGGTTTGAGCATGTTATGTCTCAACCGCCTAGATATCATCCTGTAGCGGAACAAGAGTTCTTAAGTGAAAGGCCCATAGCTGCTAGAAATGCATATGTGAGTCATGAGCTTCAAATAGAAAGATATGTGGTAGATCAAAGGCCACTTCAAGGTCAATATCAAGTATTTCCACAACGACCAAGACGTCCATGTGACAGATGTGGTAGTAGTGATCACTGGATTGTCCACACCATGATATCATGATAAATGTATATTGTAATGAGTGTGCAGTCACACATATGATTTTGGATTGTCCTTAGAATCCAAGAAATAAAGGTAAAATGCAACCAAAGACCATATTAGGTAAAGTGGGAAAATCCCAATTCCCAGGTTGGACAACTTTCAATATATCATGTATAAAATATAGAGATTTTGTCAAAAATTTGAGTTTTCTTAAGGTCTCATTCCACTTTATGCACATACAATACACAATGAAAACAACTAAAATATCATGGTTTCAATCAATTGGATTATTAGGAGAGGAGTATATTGCATCCATTATCGTTGTCTATGTTCTACTGTCCTACCTACAACTTATCTCAACATGGAGAGCTTGGTTTCTAGGTCCACCACTTGTCCAAGTTAATGTAAAAGTGACTCAAGGTTCACAACTTGTGAAAGCAAGGATCCATTCAGGAATACAATCCACTTGGCTATTTTTCCTTAATTTATTGCATGTGACATTTAAGCAAGGTCCACTTCTAATCTATAACTTCTTAATTGGAGGCATGGGGCATACATAAAATATGTAGCATATGCTCTATTGCCTCATAGGAAGGTTGGTTTCAAGGTGCACTTATCCATGCTAGCCTATCTTGGAGAAATGATGGAGCTTGCTTCTCTCCTTGTTTCAATGGAGACTAGCTTGGACAAGTGGTGGACCTTTGCTTCTCTCTATGTTTCAATAGAGTTAGCTTGGACAAGTGGTGATCTTGGAACAAAACCCCCATGTAAAACATATCATGGGTATTCCAAGTGATTAGAAAGATTACCATTTAAGATATAACCTTATAGGTTGGACAACTAGATCTTGGCTTGGAGAAATGGTGGACCTTTGATTCTCTCCATGTTTCAATGGAGTCTATCTTGGAGAAATGGTGGAGCTTGCTTCTGTCCATGTTTCAATGGAGCCTAGCTTGAACAGTTGGTGGACCTTTGCTTCTCTCTATGTTTCAATAGAGTTAGCTTAGACACGTGGTGGATCTTCAAAATAAACCAACTACTATCAATGTTGCCTAGCTTGGACAAGTGGTGGAGTGTTTCTCTACTCCATGTTTCAATGGATCTTAGCTTGGACAAGTGTTGGACCTTAAAACAAAAACCCCATGTACAACATAGAATGGATTTTCTAGATTTCAATGGAGTCTAGCTTTAACAAATGGTGGAGCTTGTCTTCATCCATGTTTCAATGAAACTAGCTTGGACAAGTGGTGGACCTTGTAACAAACCCTCCCATGTACAACATATCATTGGTTTTCTAAGTGATGGGAAGGAGTACCATTCAAGATATAAACTTATAGCTTGGATAAGTAGTTGACTTTAAAACCAAATTCATCATAATACAATGAAATACAGGTCAGCCAATTCCTAAATCTTGAGACCAAACCTCCCATGCTATTAGAGATAATATATTGGATAAGTGGTGGACCTTCTATTATTTTCCCATGCCTAGTTTAGACAACCGGTACACTTCGCAGCTATAAAGGTTGGACGAGTTGTGGAGCCTTGTTTCTATCCATGTTTTAATGGATCCTAGCTTGGACAAGTGGCGGACCTTGGAAAAAAGCTTCCATGTACAACATATATGAGGTTTTCCATGTTTTAATGGAACCTATCTTGGACAAATGGTGAAGCTTTCTTCTCTCCATGTTGATTTTGGAGCTACCTTAGACAAGTGGTGGAGCTTTTCTTTTCTACTCTTCATAATACAATGAAGTATATGTTGGTTACATGGTGAATCTTAAGGCCAAACCTCCCATTTTACTAGAGATGATAGGTTGGACAAGTGGATCAACCTTCTATCATTTCTCCATGACTATGTTGGACAATTAGTAGACATAACATCTCTCTATGTTGTCTAGAGATGAGCTTGGACAAGTGATGGACCCTGCTTCTCTCTCCCCTTGGTTTACTAGTTTGAAGACTCAGTATATATACTTTCTTAGATCTAGCTTAAACAAGTGGTGGACCTTGCATCCACAATCTTAATTCAGTATAAAAAAGTATATGAAAAAATAACATAGGAATCTTGGTTTGAAGGTCAAGCAATTAGGTTCCAAATGCACATAATAATATATTTTCCACCCATATTAAAAGAAAGTTAAATATGCACATAATAATATATTTTCCAAATGCACATAATAATATATTTTCCACCCATATTAAAAGAAAGTTAAATATGTTATTACCAAATTGACAAAGGTAACGTCCAAGAATTATATCTTTCCATCTTGTCAGATCTAAATCTTCATCAAGGCGACATGCATGTATACATCAACTTTCAAGCCATTCAAGAATACATGCACTTAGATTCCATAGTTTTGTTTTCAAAGTCTTTTAGGTTCTAAAAGTCTTTCACATAAAGTATGTAATGACAAAATTCTTGAAGCAAACATTTGTGCCCAAGAAAAAGATCCCTCTCACATATTTAAAGTCCATGAATTCTCTGATCCACACTTACAAGTTTTATTTTGACATCAAACATCAATTCTTTCATAGTTCCAAATAAATGCAACCTCGATATGAATTGACAAAAAATGAATTTCTTTTACTATATGACCCAACATAGGCCCCAATCAAATAAAAAATGAGTCCCCAAAAATTTGGGTGCACTCTAGCAATACATCAGAGTCCCCTTACAATAGGATGCACTCCAATAGTACATTGAAGTCCCCTTAGAGTAGGGTGCACTCCATTCAAGTGTTCATAAAATTGACACACCTTTTATTAAAAAAAAAAAGACTATATCAAATTATACAAATGTTGAAAGATACACACTGGAATAAAAAAAGCATCTTATAGCCATATTTATTCAATGCTTTCGTGTTGACAAGTACACACCAAGGACATAATTTGTCTCAGAATCACTATACTGATTTACAATTGTGTTATATGTATAGACTCTCTTATCTCTTGCATACAACCATCCTACCAACCATGGAATTATGGTTCTCTGCAAGAAGTTTTGAAGTTGCTCGAAAGTTTGCCTCACATCTTTGGAAATATAAGATATGTCCCTGGCATGTTCCACATCACCCTATATGGAGTGTCATCAAAAATTAAGGTATTGTTTGCATCCAAATCCTCAAATATCTTCCAAATATCACTCAGATTTTTGTGATAAACCCTTGTAAATCCTAACATGATATTTGGATTTTGGCAATTTTTGTTACTCATAAACACCTTGAACTTGGTATACTGCTCAGGAAAACACTTTTGTGTGATGCGTTGCACCCTTGTTAAGTTATAGCAACTCCATATCCATAGCTCAAAGTATTCAGCACAAAAATCCAAAAAACTTTGTGCGTCTGGTCGCACCACATGATAAACTTCATCTTTGTCCTCCACAAGTCGCATGTGTTGAGCCCAAGATGGCATAGAATCTCCATGTTTCATTTCAACTGTCTTGAGAAGTAACCCCTCTAGATCCAAGATAAGTACTCTTTTGATGTCCTTGAAAGCAAGTGGTAGGTGATAAGGAGGTGATTCATTCCTTGGACAAGGTCTTGGAGGAGGTTGGATGGGTAATTCAATAGTTTTCTTCAATTTATGCCAGCATATAGCCAATCCATTTTTCTGTAATGGTTCTGAAATTAAAGAACAAGAACACTTAATGCAAACACAACAATAGACATGATTTTTACATTGTCTACCCTAAGGTTTTATTAGATACCAAAATCCATCTACGATCTACTCATTAATAGAAAGAAAGTCAAATTAAAATCCTGACTCTTTTTTATGCTACACTCTCTCTTAGTCTCAATACCATGGAGTTCAACTATACTTAAGTCAACTAATAACTACTACTTGTTGTTAAAGGTATGCTTGAAGTGTATAAGGCTTAACCAATGCTCTAGTGTAGAATGGGTATTTAGGTCTCAAGGTCTACCACTTATCCAAGCAAAGATCCATTTAGATATGGAAACCCAATTTTTCTTAATATAATGATATAGAGTGGACAAGTGGTGAATCCTGAGACCAAGCCACTCATGCTACTAGGGATAATAGGTTGGACAAGTGGTGGACCTTGAATGTAAACCCCCCATGTACAAAGTATCAGGGGTTTTGGGTATTTCAATGGACTCTAGCATCTTGGAAACATGGTGGAGCTTACTTCTCTCCATGTTTCAATGGAGTCTATCTTGGATAAATGGTGGAGCATCATTCTCTCCATGTTTCAATGGAGCCTACCTTGGATAAGTGGTGCATGTTTGTTTCTCTCTATGTTTGAACAGATTTAGCTTGGACAAGTGGTGGACCTTGGAACAAAATCCCCATGTAAAACATATCATGGACATTACAAGTGGTGAGAAAAAATACCATTCAATATATAACTTTATAGGTTGGAAAAGTGGTGGACCTTAACACCCAATTATTATTAATATAATGACATAGAGTGGACAAGTGGTGAATCTTGCGACCAAACCTACTAGGAAAAGTACGTTGGACAAGTGGTGGACCTTGAATGCAAACCCCCCATGTACAAAATATTACTCATGCTACTAGGAATAATTTGGTATTAAGGTCCATGTTTCAATGGAGCCTAGCTTGGAAAAGTGGTGGACCTTTGTTTCTCTCTATGTTTCAATAGAATTTGCTTGGACAAGTGGTGAACCTTGGAACAAAACCCCCATGTAAAGCATGTCATGGGAATTACAAGTGGTGAGAAAAAATACCATTCAAGGTATAACCTTATAGGCTGGACAAGTGGTGGACCTTAGCACCCAATTCCTCTTATTATAATGACATATAGTGGAAAAGTGGTGAATTGTGAGACCAAACCTACTAGGGATAATAGGTTGGAGAAATGGTTGACCTTGAATGTAAATCACCCATGTACAAAATATCATGGGTTTTGCGTATTTCAATGGAGCCTAGCATCTTGGAGACATGGTGGAACTTTCTTCTCTCCGTGTTTTAATGGAGCCTATCTAGGAGAAATGGTGGAGGTTTCTTCTCTCCATGTTTCAATGGAGCCTAGCTTGGACAAGTCGTGGACCTTTGTTTCTCTCTATGTTTGAATATGGTTAGCTTGGACAAGTGGTGGATCTTGGAATGAAACTCCCATGTAAAACATATCATGGGCATTTCAAGTGGCGAGAAAGGATACCATTTAAGATATAACCTTATAGGTTGGACAAGTGGTGGACCTTAACACAATATAATGACATAGAGTGTACAAGTGGTGAATCTTGAAACCAAACCACTCATGCTACTAGGGATAATAGGTTAAACAAGTGGTGGGCCTTGAAATAAAACCCCCTAGAGTGTTTCAATGGATCCTAGCTTGGAAACATGGTAAAGCTTGCTTCTCTCCATGTTTCAATGCAGCCTATCTTGGATAAATGGTGCAGCATCATTCTCTCCATGTTTCAATGGAGCCTAGCTTGGACAAGTGGTGGACCTTTGTTTCTCTCTATGTTTAAATAGAGTTATCTTGGAAAAGTGGTGGACCTTGGAACAAAAACCCCATGTAAAACATATCATGGGCATTACAAGTGGTGAGAAAAAATACCATTCAATATATAACCTTATAGGTTGGACAAGTGGTGGACCTTAACACCCAATTATTCTTAATATAATGACATAGAGTGGATAAGTGGTGAAATTGGACCAAACCTACTAGGGAAATAGGTTGGACAAGTGGTGGACCTTGAATGTAAACGCCCCATGTACAAAATATCACTCATGCTACTAGAAATAATTTGGTATTAAGGTCCATGTTTCAATGCAGCTTAGCTTGGAAAAGTGGTGGACTCTTTGTTTCTCTCTATGTTTCAATAGATTTATCTTGGATAAGTGGTGTACCTTGGAACAAAACCCCCATGTAAATCATGTCATGGGCATTACAAGTGGTGAGAAAAAATACCATTCAAGCTATAACATTATAGGTTGGACAAGTGGTGGACCTTAACACCTAATTCCTCTTAATATAATGACATAGAGTGGACAAGTGGTGAATCATGAGACCAAACCTACTAGGGATAATAGGTTGGACAAGTGGTGAACCTTGAATGTAAACCCCCCATGTACAAAAAATTATGGGTATTGGGTATTTCAATGGAGCCTAGCAACTTGGAGACATGGTGGAGCTTATTTCTCTCCATGTTTCAATGGAGCCTATCTAGGAGAAACAGTGGAGGTTCCTTCTCTCCATGTTTCAATGAGCCTAGCTTGGACAAGTGGTGGACCTTTCTTTCTCTATATGTTTTAATAGAGTTAGCTTGGACAAGTGGTGGACCTTGGAATGAAACCCCCATGTAAAACATATCATGGGCATTTCAAGTGGTGAGAAAGGATACTATTTAAAATATAACCTTATAGGCTGGACAAGTGGTGGACTTTAACACATATTTCTTCTTAATATAATGACATAGAGTGTACAAGTGGTGAATCTTGAGACCAAACCACTCTTGCTACTAGGGATAATAGGTTGGACAAGTGGTGGACCTTGAATGTAAACCCCTCATGTACAAAATTATGGGTTTAGGGTATTTCAATGGAGCCTAGCTTGGAGACATGGTGGAGATTGCTTCTCTCAATGTTTCAATGGAACCTATCTTGGAGAAATGGTGGATCATCCTTCTCTCCATGTTTCAATGGAGCCTATCTTGGACAAGTGGTGGACCTTTGCTTCTCTCTATGTTTTAATGGAGTTAGCTTGGACAAGTGGTGGGTCTTGGAACAAAACCCCTTTGTAAAACATAGCATGGACATTACAAGTGATGAGGAAAAATATCATTCAAGATATAACCTTATAGGTTGGAAAAGTGGTGATGGACCTTGACAAGTGGTGAAGGATACCATTTAAGATATACCCTTATAGGTTGGACAAGTGGTGGACCTTAACACCCAGTTATTCTTAATATAATGACATAGAGTGGATAAGTGGTGAATCTTAAGACCAAATCACTCATGCTACTAGGTATAATACGTTAGAGAAGTGGTAGACCTTGAATGTAAACACCCCATGTACAAAATATCATGGTTTTAGGGTGTTTCAATGGAGCCTAGAATCTCGGAGACATGGTAGATCTTGATTCTTTCCATGTTTGAATGGCACCTATCTTGGAAAAATGATGGAGGTTACTTCTCTCCATACTTCAACGGAGCCTAGCTTTGACAAGTGGTGAACCTTTGCTTCTCTCTATGTTTGAATAGAGTTAGCTTGGACAAGTGGTGGACCTTTGCTTCTCTCTATGTTTGAATAGAGTTAGCTTGGACAAGTGGTGGACCTTGGAATGAAACCCCCGTGTAAAACATATCATGGGCATTTCAAGTGGTGAGAAAGGATACCATTTAAGATATAACCTTATAGGTTGGACAAGTGGTGGACCTTAATACATAGTTCTTCTTAATATAATGACATAGAGTGTACAAGTGGTGTATCTTGAGACCAAACCACTCGTGCTACTAGGGATCCTAGCTTGGACAAGTGGTGGACCTTGGAAAAAAGTCCCCCTGTACAACATAGATGAGTTTTTTCATGTTTTAATGGAAGAGAGATTCGACAAATGGTGGAGCTTGCTTATCTCCATGTGGATTTTAGAACTAGCTTGGACAAGTGGTGGAGCTTTGCTTTTTTACTCTTCATAATACAATGATGTATAGGTTGGTTACATGGTGAATCTTAAGGCCAAACCTCCCATCTTACTAGAGATGATAGGTTGGACAAGTGGTCAACCTTCTATCATTTCTCCATGCCTATAATTAGACAATTAGTAGAACTAGCATCTTTCTATGTTGTCTAGAGCTGAGCTTGGACAAGTAGTGGACCTTGCTACTCTCTTCCCTTGGATTATTAGTTTGAAGACTCATTATATATACTTGCTTAGATCTATATAATTACTCATTAGTTAGGTTACAAGTGGGTATGTAATTTGTTAGCCTCAAGGGACTTTGAATATTGAATAGTAAGACCAAGTGCTGGTTTGAAGATCTTTTGCTTATCTAAACTAGACTCTAACTCAATAATAAGTTTCATAAGTTCCACGAATTGTCCTATCTAGGCTCCAAAAGAGTCTTAATTGGTTTGTGCTAGATTATAACTTCCTTGATGGGGTAGAATCCTAGAAAAATGAGGCACTATAAGTTTTACCTTAGCTCAAATGGATTTTTCACTTAAACTCGACTGCAATTTGGCTATCTAGTCTTTGTCTCGATGGAGTTTAACACTAGATACATAGTAGTGATATTTAAGCTTCATGTCTCTTCACTTGATCGAGATATGAGACCATACTTTCAAGGTCACCACTTGTCTTACCTAAAGACCAATGTGAGACATGGGAGCAAGAAAGCCATCCGATATTGTTTTAAGGACTATTACATAGGCAATCAATAACTTAAGTAAAGAAAAAAGACTTGGATCTTTCACAATTAATAACTTAAGTAAAGCCAAAAAGACTTGGATCTTTGACAGTTTTTTTCAAACTAAAAAAGCACAATCTCATGCTAACAAAACTATAAATCACAATTGAAAGGTTTGAACAAGAAAAAGATCAACAATCTTAATAAGAAGGATACTTTTCATTTCATTTGATGATTACAAACTAAAATAAAGTCTCTCAAGAAATTGATAAACAAAAAATGTAGGTGACTGCTTCATTATTTTGAGCAAAAATATCAAAATCTCTATTGATTGAGCTCCATCTAGTAGTATCCTTTGTAAGATCCTGCAAGAAGGAATAAAAAGAAAGATTTGTTAGATACCATGCACATGAGTGTTCAAGCATGTGTATCAAGAATATATGACATGTCACTAGTACCTTAGGGTTGCTTTCTATCCAGCCTTAGAAGATTGTTCTCAGCTTTCACCTTATTTATATAAGCCTTTGCTGTGGTTGCCTTCAAAACTCCTTTTGTGTTACAACCCAATTGCCTAGCTAAAGTGGTCAATTGTGACGCCTTCATGCTTTCAATGGGTGTACGCTCCTTTGCCAAGATCTCTTGTATTTGGGCTCTTCTCATTTCATTGCGGTGGCTTGTGTCACTTGCATCTTCAATGATAGTTTCATCTCTGTCACCTTTTGCAGGTGGTATTCTTCTTGTAAAGAACACCTTAGCTGACCAAACATCATTTTTCTGCTTCCAATACTCCATGATTTGTTTGTATTCACTATCATTTGTCACTATAGGTTGTCCATAACGATTAGAAGCAATTAAATCACGCACATCCCTTCTCTCATCAAGCTGAATCAAGTATGGCAGTAGCTCCTCCAAGAGCATATTGTCAACCATCTTCTCAGCATCAAATTGTGGTGGAAAAATGCAATTGTTTGCTGGTGAAATACATCCCTTGTAAGGAGAGTCATCAATAAGCACTGTTCTTTGTGGATCACATTCAAACCCCATGGCAATTTTGGCTAGAGGCTTGAACATTGCCTCAACGTTTGGATTGTCGGGTCTAAACATTTTTTGAGTTTGAGCGGTGTAGCAAACATCTTGCGACCAAATTGCAAAGAAAGGAAATGTATCCTCAGCTAAGTTGTTTAGTGCTGCAAGGATTTGATACACATTATTCCTAGTAGCTGTCGACCAAATTGCAACATTAAACCTTTGTAAAATAGTCTTCAAGAATTGGATGCAACCTGGCCTGAGTATAATATATCTTTTTGAATCCATTTGCACTGAGTTGTGGTGTGAGGATGGTTGAGGGGAAAGTTTCAACAATAGACCATTTAAATCCAATATAATTGTAAGCATGGATTTCTCAACATCTACGCTACATGACGTAGTACCAACTGGCAATAGCTCGTGAGTGGACTTTTCAGTCTCTTTTGATGTATGTTGCATTTTTGAAGCATCGATTTCTTGGTTCTCATTATTGGAAGCTTGCTCAAGTTGCACAACACTAGACTCTAGTATAGAAATATCATCCATCTTGGGCACTTTAGAAACCATAGAATCTATGGTTAGTTGTTGACTGAACCATAGGAGCGTTATCCATCCCAGTTTGTGAATCTAAGAAAACACACACACAAATGGTATCTCAAAACCACTAGAATTTTATTCACCATATTTATATGTAGAACTCCTAGTAAGAAATTTATTTAAGGTAAAGTCGTTGTTAGAATCCTTGCAACCATTTTCAGCATTCGTACACCAAACACCACTTGTCTAAAATACAATCTACTAACTCAACATTTTCCATCCTACACTTTATTAAAGATGAGTACTTAAAGTGAAAACTAAAAGCCACCCTTGTTGAGGAAACATGGATACAAGGTCCACCAAATGTCCAACCTAAACTACAAGAAAATAATTAGAGATTTGGCTTAGATTTGGATTCAAAGGCCACCACTTATTCAAGTAAGATAACTCCACTTGTTTAAGACAGTAATGTTTGAAGCCCCACCACTTGTCCAACCTAGACATTGATTAAATTTTGGTAAGATTTATCACAAATCTAGAGTAGAATCAAGATTCTATGGCCAAGGTAGTCAAATATGTTAGACAACACACAAAGCATAAGAGCACTCTAGATTCTCGTTGAGCATAAACTAAACAATAATCAAATGTTATATTCACTTGAGATTTCATCCATGAAAAATGAAAATGATGCATGTACTTGAGATTTCCATCCATGTACAATACTTTACAATGTCAAGTAAAGTTATAGTCAGCAAACAACTCTTCTCCTGCTTCAACTTGACAAATAGTCTCAATGCATACATGGCCATATTCTTCTGACTTGATGTGTGAAGAGGTGCATTTATGCCAAGGTGGCAAATTTGGATCAAATGTATAGCGTACGTTGGGACAGACATTTGTACTGTGAGAACTATTTATATAGCCCGACACGTTTCCTTCTTCTACACAACCAATAATGTATGATTGATCTTCCTCTTCTTCTATGTTTGGATCCTCTAGAAGAGAATATTTATAAGCTCTTGGAAATATTTTGCATATCTTTTTCCAGTCTTGAAATCTATACTTATGCCCTCCATAGTTTAGAATAGTCAAACCACTTTCCAGGGTAGTATGCACAAATAGCCCATAACCAGCTCCTTCAATACATGAAAGTCGCACTTCAAAATCCACACCGTTAATATGGAAAATTACATCTTTGGGAATAGGAAAAGTTGGTGTCCCAAAAGGATCTTCATGCCAATCATAGTGTGAAATACATCTAGTTTTTATATCACTTAACTCCTTTGTGTCTGCAAAAAGAAGAAAATATTATGCATAAAATAATGACAATATCAAAGAAAGATATCATTATTTTATAGTCCAATAGGTCCATTGTATGGAAGACTTAGAGTGCCTCTTACATGGTGCCTCCAAGGTTTCCAAAAAATAAAATCATTGGAAAAAAAAGGCCACTGTGTCTCCAATCTATTGCCCATTTGAAGCATAGAGAGAACCAAGGTCCACCACTTGTCCAAGCTAGACATGGAGCATTGACACAAGATCCAACACTTATCCAAGAACCCTATAGTATATGTGGTAACATGGGATGCATTGATGCAACAAAAGTAGTCTAGCCTCCTCATCCATCTCTTTTTTCTTGTAGCCTAGAGGGATTAGTTTCAAGGTCTATCACTAGTCAAAAACTACACATAGAACATTGATACAAGGTTCCACCACATGTGAAACCTATCATCTCTAGTAGCATGGATGGTTTGATATCAAGGTTCATCGCGTGTCCTACCTATACTCTATTGTAGCATATAGATTCTGGTTTGGTGGTACTACACTTGTCCAAACTTGGCTTGTTGTTGATATCTGGAGGTAATCAAGGGTCCTCCACTTGTCCAAGTTAGGCATATAAAACAATTGCAAGGTCCACCATGTGTACAACATATGATTGATTATAGCATGCATGGTCTTATTTCATGGGCAACCATCTTCTCTCCAACATGTGTCCAACCTCGGCTCCATTGAAGCATGGAGAGAAGCAAGGTCCACCACTTATCAAAGCTATTATTTTCTCCCAGTGCTTTCAAAACCCATAATACGTTGTACATGGGGGGGGGGGGGGATTCTTGTTTCAAGGTCCACCCCTTGGCTAAGATTGGATCCATTGAAACATAAAGAGAAGCAAGCTCTACCATTTGTCCAAGCTAGGAGCCATTGAAACATGAAAACCCCATAATATGTTGTATACGAGGGGTGTTTTTCAAGGTCTACCACTTGTCTAAGCTATGGTCCATTGGAACATGGAGAGAAGCAAAGCTCCACCACTTTTCTAAGCTAGGATCCATTGAAACATGGAGAGAAGCAAGCTCCATTGTTTGTCTAAGCTAGGCTCCATTGGAACAAGGAGAAAACAAGCTCCACCACTTGCCTATTATTGCATAGAGATTCTGGTTTGAAGGTCCACCACTTGTCCAACCTTGCCTTCATGTATGGAGATAATCAAGAGTGCAATGCTTCTCTAAGCTAGGGACATAAAAGAGTTTCAAGGTCCACTACATATACGATCTATGATGGGTTGTAGCATGGGAGGTTTCATTTTAAGGTTGACCACTTCTCCAGCTCCGCTTGTCCAACCTCAGATCCATTGAAGAATGGAGAATAAAGGTGTACCAACTCTCCAAAATAGGCAGGACAATCTCTATAAAACCCATGAATTGTTAATATATGCTATGCTGTGGAGTTTTTTTTGAAGTTCCACTCCTTATCCAAGCTACAATCCATTGAAGCATGGAACTAAGTAAGATATATCTCTAGTCCAAGATAGGATCCATTGAAACATAGAGAGAATCAAGGTCCACCACTTGTCCAAGCTATGCATGGGTAATTGATATAAGGACCACTACGTTTTCACCTATACTATGCTCTATCATGGATGGTTTCATATCCCACCAATTTTCCAACCTATTTAGTAGGTTGTATTATGGGGGTTTGGTTTCAAGGTACTTCACTTGTCTAAGGTGGGTTCCATTGAACCATGGAGAGAAACTATGTCTACCACTTGTCCGAAATATGCTCCTTTAAAACATAAAAACAAGGTCCACCACTTGTCCAAGCTAAAGTTTCTCTCCATTGAAGCATGGAGAGAAACAAGGTCTACCACCTGTCCAAAATATGCTCCATTGAAACATAAAAGCAAGGTCCACCACTTGTCCAAGCTAATATAACAAATGGGTGTTGGTTACAAGGTGTACCACACTTGTCTAAACTAGTCTTCATGCAAGGTCTACCACATGTCCAAGCTATATGAGCTTGTTTTGAAGGTCTACCACACCTCTTGAAATTAGGATCCATGTAAGGTCCACCTTTTGTCAAGCTATGCATTTAATGAGTACTAAAACTAAGTAAATTGCAGTACTTAAATACCTTTCCAAGCTCATTAAGATTTTGGTCTCTAAGGCCGGCCACCACCACATGTCTAATCTATGCTCTAATTGATTACTTATGCTATTTCTCAAAGTCCAAACATAAGCTCCCTTCTAGCAAGGTTAGTTTAAATTTAGGCTCCAGCACCTGTCTAAGCTAGGTTCAATTTATGAAGCATCACCATTTAACCATGCTACGATCTAATGTATCATATCAAGGGGGTATTGATAAAAGGTCCAAAACTTATTGAGTTCAAGCTCTTAAGTAATTAAGTCTTTGTGAGTATTAAATGTTTTAGTTTTAGTCTACAGATCCACCATTCAAAAACTCAAGTAATTTACTATTTACATTCAAACCTTGAATGCTTGAGATAAAAAATACAAGCTCAATCAATACTATATAAAGCAAAATCTAACATTAAGAGTATCAAATCAGTAACAAGAAACACTAACATGCACAAGAAACTCAAAACATACGTGTCTCCATTTCCAAAAAGTCCTCCATTGACAGAGGATGGTGTTGTTGTTGTTCTTCTTCTCTTTGTGGAGAGCACTCCTCTGTAACAGGCACAATGTCGCCTGATTGCGAAGTGGATTGTTGAAGTCCATCCATTTTTCTATATCTTCATGAGACTTAACAAAGTCTAGCAGCATGGTCTCCATGCTTTTTGCCTCCTCCACACTATCAATTAAGCAGATGACTTCTTTTTTCTGTTGTATTCCTTCTTGTGCAACCAAGGAGCCATCACCAAAAACATCAACAAGCTTGCGGTCTTCAAAACAATATGTACGAATGTAGTGCTTGACCAAAGCTCTTTTTTTGGCCTCCAAATATTGCAAATCTGACATATCGTTATCTGCTACTTGAAGAAGAGAACAATCAATTGGCATGGGATGTTCCTCTGATCTTCTTCTCAGGTCTTCAAATGCATTGCCTTGTCCCAAGAAGGCAATAACTGTTAGGAATTGAATTGCTCCTTTGCAAGGAGCTGATGGAAAGTGATGCAATGCACCACAACAATGGTAGCTCAGATTATCTCCCATGGCGTGAAAGGCACATTGCAATTTTGTGAAGTTAGTGAAATCCACAAATGCAAGAAAGACAAATCCAGGATCTGTTGACCCTCCAGCAATAGCCAAGATCCCATCCAAAGCATTGTTAAATGTCTCCTCACTCCACTTCAAATTGCCTCCAACGTTTTTTGTCATATCTAAAACACATAAGCCAATAGGCACTTTATTATTGAAGTGGCGCATCAAGTAGAGATTGCCTTCCATTTGTAGGCTCACCACATAGATTGACCATGGCAAATCTCTAGGCTCAGTTTTCTCCTTTTGAAGGTGAATTGCCCATTGCATGTATTTTATTGCTCCATCTGGAAAAGCCATTTTCTTTGTTCCACGCGTCAAACTAGATCTGATCCATTCCTCGCATAGCATTAAAATTGTTTTATAAACAACATCATTGATGTTATACATTTTGACCACCTCCTCCCAGTCTTTACATGGTGAAGACTCATTCAAATTGTTGAAGCCTTCAAGAAGTGCATCTTGAATCAATTTGTCTTGCTTCAACTGCTTGATTCGATCATACATGTCAGTTGCATCACCATCCTTTGCACTCTTTGACAGTAAAATCTTCTCATCTCTAATCTCTTCTTGAATAGTCTTTACCTCTGATTCCTCAAGGCCACAAAGATATCTAAATACAGTTGTTGGGGGTTTCTTATTCTCCTCTTCTAGATTTTCAATGATTTCTATCCAGCAATCATAAACTAAATCAGAGTAGGTGACCATGTGTGCCTGTTTAGCAATCCAACTTGCTGCTGCACTCATTCTTGCCAATCGAAGAAAAGCCTAAAAAGAAATAGAGAAATAATTAAACTATTGAGCAAGATTTGTTAATTAAACACTATCAAAAAGACAAAGAAAATAACTTACATCCCATCCGGCACGAGATGCATGTCCCTCTGCAATTCCACTTGCTGCCTTTGGTGGTCGTCCTGAGAAGATCCATTGACTCCGTAAATGTCTCAATATTTGGCTGTAAGGTTGCTTGACATACAATGCCTGAGCCTCCTCATTTGCAATGGCAGATATAGCAGTTGCAACAAATGGAGGAGCATTCACAACAATGCGAGCCTTTCTAAATTTATACACGCTAATCAGTCTTTCAAAGATCTCTTTGTTGTTTTGTTCATTGTGAAGCAAAACTTTTGCAGCATAGATTGAATGCTGCCCATCAAGAATCCAATAATGATAATCTTTAATTTTTTGCTCCTCTACCTCTTCTACTGCCAAAGGAGTCCCCTTCTTTGATTTTGCATTTCGAACAGGCATCAAATATGCACATGCTGCAGGCTTGGTCGTACTCCGTGAAAATCCAAATAACACACTTTCAGCGTGTTTTTTATTCATAATACGTGCATTATAGTGATCAGGAGCAAGCCAACAATTTTGAATAGGGATATCAAACTCCCTATATTGGAAAGGAAAATAATTTATGTACTTATTCATTCCACCTGTATCTTTTTCTTGTCCTTTCATGGCCTCAGCTTCTAAAACATCTGGATCCACAATTTTCATCTTTGACATGGAACCCTCTGTTGATGAGGATGCCAAAGATGCCTTGTCTACATCCAAAATGGAACTAGTTCGCTTAGCTTCTACTTTCTGCACTTTTGCTTGCTTCTTTGTGGATGGTGGTCGTGAAGCTTTCACCTTTTTTCGTTGTAGTGTGGCAATGATGGAGCTTTGAAGTTGATCTGCTGTGATATTTGGATTTGATTCTGCAAACTTCCATCCTCGAGAAAACATTGTCTCTTCTTTGTTTCTAGACATGCGCTCCAATGCATATGCTCCTGGAGATAGTTGAAATTCTAGATTCATTGGAACTAGAATGTCAATGCATTCCACCTCTGGATGACTATCAACTACAGAGACAGATGCTTCCACAACTTGTCCAACATCTTCAAACAAGCTGTCATTCTCCTTTTTGGCAATAAATAGATGCACCTTATGAAATTGTGCACCCTCTATACCATGTATGTCCAAATACCATTTCCTAAGATCATTGCAAGTATAGTCAACTGAGACAGCAACCCTTGCAACCTGTTTTTTTGGAGCCATCTTTCCTGAAACAAAAAAAACCAAATGTTATTTTAACATATACTTTTTTGTAATGGATTAAGTTTGTGTGAATACAAGTTCCACCACTTGTTCAAGCTAGATCTAAGCAAGTATACATAGTGATCATTTAAGCTAGTAAACTAAGGGAAGGGAGAAGTAAGGTCCACCACTTGTCCAAGCTTAGCTCTAGACAACATGGAGAGATTGGAGGTCTACTAATTGTCTAATATAGGCTAACTATATTGAAACATAGAGAGAAGCAAAGGTCCACCACTTGTCCAATCTAGGGTCCATTGAAACATGGAGAGAAGGATGCTCCACCATTTGTCCAAAATAGGCTCCATTGAAACATGAAGAGAAGCAAGATGCACCATGTCTTTGAGATGCTAGGCTCCATTGAAATACCTTAAACCCATGATATTTTGTATATGTGGGGTTTAAATTCAAGGTCCACCACTTGTCCAACCTATTATCCCTAGTAGCATGAGTGGTTTGGTCTCAAGATTCACCACTTTTCCACTCTATGTCATTATATTAAGAAGATCTGGGTGTTAAGGTCCACCACTTGTCCAACCTATAAGGCTATATCTTAAATGGTATTATTTACCACCACTTGGAATGCACATGATGGGTTTTACATAGGGGTATGGTTCCAAGGTCCACCACTTGTCCAAGCTAACTCTATTGAAACATAGAGAGAATCAAAGGTCCACCACTTGTCCAAGCTAGGCTCCATTGAAACATGGAGAGAAGGATGCTCCACCATTTGTCCAAGCCAGGTTTGATTGAAACATGAAGAGAAGCAAGCTGCACCATGTCTCCAAAATGCTAGGCTCCATTGAAATATCTTAAACCCATGATATTTCGTACATGGGGGGTTTACATTCAAGGTCCACCACTTGTCCAACCTATTATCACTAGTAGCATGAGTGGTTTGATGTCAAGATTCACCACTTTTCTACTCTATGTCATTATATTAAGAAGATCTGGGTGTTAAGGTCCACCACTTGTCCAACCTATAAGGCTATATCTTAAAGGGTATTCTTTCTCACCACTTGGAATGACCATGATAGGTTTTACATGGGGGTTTGGTTCCAAGTTCCACCACTTGTCCAAGCTAACTCTATTGAAACATAGAGAGAAGCAAAGGTCCACCACTTGTCTAAGCTAGGGTCTATTGAAACATGGAGAGAAGGATGCTCCACCATTTGTCCAAGATAGGCTCCATTGAAACATGAAGAGAAGCAAGCTGCACCATGTCTCCAAGATGCTAAGATCATTGAAATACCTTAAACCCATGATATTTTGTACATGGGGAGTTTACATTCAAGGTCCACCACTTGTCCAACCTATTATCTCTAGTAGCATGAGTGGTTTGGTCTGAAGATTCACCACTTTTCCACTCTATGTCATTACGTTAAGAAGATCTGGGTGTTAAGGTCGACCACTTGTCCAACCTATAAGGGTATATCTTAAAGGGTATTCTTTCTCACCACTTGAAATGTCCATGATATGTTTTACATGGGGGTTTGGCTCCAAGGTCCACCACTTGTCCAAGCTAACTCTATTGAAACATAGAGAGAAACAAAGGTCCACCACTTGTCCAAGCTAGGCTCCATTGAAACATGGAGAGAAGGATCCTCTACCATTTGTCGAAGCTAACTCTATTGAAACATGGGGGGTTTACATTCAAGGTCCACCACTTGTCCAACCTATTAACGCTAGTAGCATGAGTGGTTTGGTCTCAAGATTCACCACTTTTTCACTCTATGTCATTATATTAAGAATATTTGGGTGTTAAGGTCCACCACTTGTCCAACCTATAAGGCTATATCTTAAGGGTTATTCTTTCTCACCACTTGGAGTGACCAGCATAGGTTTTACATGGGGGTTTTGTTTCAAGGTCCACCACTTGTCCAAGCTAACTCTATTGAAACATAGAGAGAATCAAAGGTCCACCACTTGTCCAAGCTAGGGTCCATTGAAACATGGAGAGAAGGATGCTCCACCATTTGTCCAAGATACGCTCCATTGAAACATGAAGAGAAGCAAGCTACACCATGTCTCCAAGATGCTAGGCTCCATTGAAATACCTCAAACCCATGATATTTTGTACATGGGGGGTTTACATTCAAGGTCCACCACTTGTCCAACCTATTATCTCTAGTAGCATGAGTGGTTTGGTCTCAAGATTCACCATTTTTCCACTCTATGTCATTCTATTAAGAATATATGGGTGCTAAGGTCCACCACTTGTCCAACCTATAAGGCCATATCTTAAACTTTATTCTTTCTCACCACTTGGAGTTACCAAGATAGGTTTTACATGGGAGTTTGGTTCCAAGGCCCACCACTTGTCCAAGCTAACTCTATTGAAACATAGAGAGAAGCAAAGGTCCACCACTTGTCCAAGCTAGGCTCCATTGAAACATGGAGAGAAGGATGCTCCACCATTTGTCCAAGATAGGCTCCATTGAAACATGAAGGGAAGCAATCTGCACCATGTCTCCAAGATTCTAGGATCCATTGAAATACCTTAAACCCACGATATTGTTTACATGTGGGGTTTACGTCAAGGGTCAGTCACTTTTCCAAGCTATTATCCTAGTAGCATGAGTGGTTGGGTCTCAAGATTTACCACTTTTCACTCTATGTCGTTATATTATGAAGATCTAGGTTTTAAGGTCGACCACTTGTCCAACCTATAAGGCTAGATCTTAAAGGGTATTATTCTCACCACTTGGAATGACCATGATATGTTTTACATGGGGGTTTGGTTTCAAGGTCCACCACTTGTCCAAGCTAACTCTATGGAAACATAGAGAGAAGCAAAGGTCCACCACTTGTCCAAGCTAGGCTCCACTGAGACATTTAGAGAAGGATGATCCCCCATTGGTGGAAGATAGGCTTCATTGAAACATGAAAAGAAGCAAGTTGCACCATGTCTCCAAGATTCTAGGATCCATTGAAATACCTTAAACCCACGATATTGTTTACATGTGGGGTTTAACGTCAAGGTCAGTCACTTTTCCAAGCTATTATCCCTAGTAGCATGAGTGGTTTGGTCTCAAGATTCACCACTTTCCACTCTATGTCATTATATAAAGAAGATCTAGGTGTTAAGGTCGACCACTTGTCCAACCTATAAGTGTATATCTTAAAGGGTATTCTTTCTCACCACTTGAAATGTCCATGATATGTTTTACATAGGGGTTTGGTTCCAAGGTCCACCACTTATCCAAGCTAACTTTATTCTTCTCATAGAGAGAAGCAAAAGGTCCACCACTTGTCCAAGCTAGGCTCCATTGAAACATGGAGAGAAGGATGCTCCACCATTTGTCGAAGCTAACTCTATTGAAACATGGAAGGTTTACATTCAAGGTCCACCAGTTGTCCAACCTATTAACGCTAGTAGCATGAGGGGTTTGGTCTCAAGATTCACCACTTTTTCACTCTGTGTTATTATATTAAGAATATTGGGTATTAAGGTCCACCACTTGTCCAACCTATAAGACTATATCTTAATGGTTATTCTTTCTGACCACTTGGAGTGACCATGAAAGGTTTTACATGGGGGTTTGGTTCCAAGGTCCACCACTTGTCCAAGCTAACTCTATTGAAACATAGAGAGAAGCAAAGGTCCACCACTTGTCTAAGCTAGGGTCTATTGAAACATGGAGAGAAGGATGCTCCACCATTTGTCCAAGATAGACTCCATTGAAACATGAAGAGAAGCAAGCTGCACCATCTCCAAGATGCTAGCCTCCATCGAAATACCTTAAACCACGTTATTTTTGTACATGGGGAGTTTACATTCAAGATCAACAATTTGTCCAACCTATTATCGCTAGTAGCATGAGTGGTTTGCTCTCAAGATTCACCACTTTTCCACTCTCTATCATTATATTAAGAATATTTGGGTGTTAAGGTCCACCACTTGTCCAACCTATAAGACTATATCTTAATGGTTATTCTTTCTCAACCCTTGAAAGACTATATCTTAATGGTTATCCCTAGCTATTTTTGCTAGTAGCGTGAGTGGTTTGGTCTCAAGATTCACCACTTTTATTAAGAATATGTGGGTGTTAAGGTCCACCACTTGTCCAACCTATAAGGCTACATCTTAAAGGTTATTTTTCTTACTACTTGGAGTGACCATGATAGGTTTTACATGGGGGTTTGGTTCAAGGTCCACACTTGTCCAAGCTAACTCTATTGAAACATAGAGAGAAGCAAAGGTCCACCCCTTGTCTAAGCTAGGGTCCATTGAAACATGGAGAGAAGGATGCTCCACCATTTGTCCAGGTAGGCTCCATTGAAACATGGACGAGAAGCAAGTTGCACCATGTCTCCAAGATGCTAGGCTCCATCGAAATACATTAAACCCACCATATTTCTAGATGAGGGGTTTACATTCAAGGTCCACCACTTGTCCAAGCTATTATTGCTAGTAGCCTGAGTGGTTTGGTCTCAAGATTCACCACTTTTATTAAGAATATGTGGGTGTTAAGGTCCACCACTTGTGCAACCTATCAGGCTACATCTTAAAGGTTATTCTTTCTTACTACTTGGAGTGACCATGATAGGTTTTACATGGGGGTTTGGTTCCAAGGTCCACCACTTGTCCAAGCTAACTCTATTGAAACATAGAGAGAAGCAAAGGTCCACCCCTTGTCTAAGCTAGGGTCCATTGAAACATGGAGAGAAGGATGCTCCACCATTTGTCCAAGGTAGCCTCCATTTAAACATGAGGAGAAGCAAGGTGCACCATGTCTCCAAGATGCTAGGCTCCATCGAAAAACATTAAACCCACGATATGTCATAGATGAGGGGTTTACATTCAAGGTCCAACACTTGTCCAAGCTATTATTAGTAGTAGCCTGAGTGGTTTGGTCTCAAGATTCACCACTTTTCCACTCTATGTCATTATATTAAAAATATGCGCGTGTTAAGGTCCACCACTTGTCCAACCTATAAGGCTACATCTTAAAGGTTATTCTTTATTACCACTTGGAGTGACCATGATAGGTTTTACATGGGGGTTTGGTTCCAAGGTCCACCACTTGTCCAAGCTAACTCTATTGAAACATAGAGAGAAACAAAGGTCCACCACTTGTCCAAGCTAGGGTCCATTGAAACATGGAGAGAAGGATGCTCCACTATTTGTCCAAGATAGGCTCCATTGAAACATGATGAGAAGCAAGTTGCACCATGTCTCCAAGATGCTAAGCTCCATCGAAATACATTAAACCCACCATATTTCCTAGATGAGGGGTTTACATTCAAGGTCCACCACTTGTCCAAGCTATTATTGCTAGTAGCCTGAGTGGTTTGGTCTCAAGATTCACCACTTTTATTAAGAATATGTGGGTGTTAAGGTCCACCACTTGTGCAACCTATCAGGCTACATCTTAAAGGTTATTCTTTCTTACTACTTGGAGTGACCATGATAGGTTTTACATGGGGGTTTGGTTCCAAGGTCCACCACTTGTCCAAGCTAACTCTATTGAAACATAGAGAGAAGCAAAGGTCCACCCCTTGTATAAGCTAGGGTCCATTGAAACATGGAGAGAAGGATGCTCCACCATTTGTCCAAGGTAGGCTCCATTCAAACATGAGGAGAAGCAAGGTGCACCATGTCTCCAAGATGCTAGGCTCCATCGAAAAACATTAAACCCACGATATGTCATAGATGAGGGATTTGCATTCAAGGTCCAACACTTGTCCAAGCTATTATTAGTAGTAGCCTGAGTGGTTTGGTCTCAAGATTCACCACTTTTCCACTCTATGTCATTATATTAAAAATATGCGCGTGTTAAGGTCCACCACTTGTCCAACCTATAAGGCTACATCTTAAAGGTTATTCTTTATTACCACTTGGAGTGACCATGATAGGTTTTACATGGGGGTTTGGTTCCAAGGTCCACCACTTGTCCAAGCTAACTCTATTGAAACATAGAGAGAAACAAAGGTCCACCACTTGTCCAAGCTAGGGTCCATTGAAACATGGAGAGAAGGATGCTCCACCATTTGTCCAAGGTAGGCTCCATTGAAACATGACGAGAAGCAAGCTGCACCATGTCTCCAAGATGCTATGCTCCATCGAAATACATTAAACCCACTATATTTCGTAGATGAGGGGTTTACATTCAAGGTCCACCACTTGTCCAAGCTATTATTGCTAGTAGCCTGAGTGGTTTGGTCTCAAGATTCACCACTTTTATTAAGAATATGTGGGTGTTAAGGTCCACCACTTGTCCAACCTATAAGGCTACATCTTAAAGCTTATTCTTTCTTACTACTTGGAGTGACCATGATAGGTTTTACATGGGGATTTGGTTCCAAGGTCCACCACTTTTCCAAGCTAATGAAACATAGAGAGAAGCAAAGGTCCACCCCTTGTCTAAGCTAGGGTCCATTGAAACATGGAGAGAAGGATGCTCCACCATTTGTCCAAGGTAGGCTCCATTGAAACATGAGGAGAAGCAAGGTGCACCATGTCTTCAAGATGCTAGGCTCCATCGAAAAACATTAAACCCACGATATGTTGTAGATGAGGGGTTTACATTCAAGGTCCAACACTTGTCCAAGCTATTAGTGCTAGTAGCATGAGTGGTTTTGTCTCAAGATTCACCACTTTTTCACTCTATGTCATTATATTAAGAATATTAGGGTGTTAAGGTCCACCACTTGTCCAACCTATAAGGCTATATCTTAAAGGTCATTCTTTCTCACCACTTGGAGTGACCATGATAGGTTTTACAAGGGGGTTTGGTTCCAAGGTCCACCACTTGTCCAAGCTAACTCTATTTAAACATAGAGAGAAACAAAGGTCCACCACTTGTCCAAGATAGGGTCCATTGAAACATGGAGAGAAGGATGCTCTACCATTTGTCCAAGGTAGGCTCCATTGAAACATGACGAGAAGCAAGCTGCACCATGTCTCCAAGATGTTGGGCTCCATCGAAATACATTACACCCACGATATTTCGTAGATGAGGGGTTTACATTCAAGGTCCACCACTTGTCCAAGCTATTATTGGTTATAGCCTGAGTGGTTTGGTCTCAAGATTCACCACTTTTATTAAGAATATGTGGGTGTTAAGGTCCACCACTTGTGCAACCTATCAGGCTACATCTTAAAGGTTATTCTTTCTTACTACTTGGAGTGACCATGATAGGTTTTACATGGGGGTTTGGTTCCAAGGTCCACCACTTGTCCAAGCTAATGAAACATAGAGAGAAGCAAAGGTTCACCCCTTGTCTAAGCTAGGGTCCATTGAAACATGGAGAGAAGGATGCTCCACCATTTGTCCAAGGTAGCCTCCATTTAAACATGAGGAGAAGCAAGGTGCACCATGTCTCCAAGATGCTAGGCTCCATCGAAAAACATTAAACCCACGATATGTCGTAGATGAGGGGTTTATATTCAAGGTCCAACACTTGGCCAAGCTATTAGTGCTAGTAGCATGAGTGGTTTTGTCTCAAGATTCACCACTTTTTCACTCTGTCATTATATTAAGATTATTAGGGTGTTAAGGTCCACCACTTGTCCAACCTATAAGGCTATATCTTAAAGGTCATTCTTTCTCACCACTTGGAGTGACCATGATAGGTTTTACATGGGGGTTTGGTTCCAAGCTCCACCACTTGTCCAAGCTAACTCTATTGAAACATAGAGAGAAACAAAGGTCCACCACTTGTCCAAGCTAGGGTCCATTGAAACATGGAGAGAAGGATGCTCCACCATTTGTCCAAGATAGGCTCCATTGAAACATGACGAGAAGCAAGTTGCACCATGTCTCCAAGATGCTATGCTCCATCGAAATACATTAAACCCACTATATTTCGTAGATGAGGGGTTTACATTCAAGGTCCACCACTTGTCCAAGCTATTATTGCTAGTAGCCTGAGTGGTTTGGTCTCAAGATTCACCACTTTTATTAAGAATATGTGGGTGTTAAGGTCCACCACTTGTCCAACCTATAAGGCTACATCTTAAAGCTTATTCTTTCTTACTACTTGGAGTGACCATGATAGGTTTTACATGGGGATTTGGTTCCAAGGTCCACCACTTTTCCAAGCTAATGAAACATAGAGAGAAGCAAAGGTCCACCCCTTGTCTAAGCTAGGGTCCATTGAAACATGGAGAGAAGGATGCTCCACCATTTGTCCAAGGTAGGCTCCATTGAAACATGAGGAGAAGCAAGGTGCACCATGTCTTCAAGATGCTAGGCTCCATCGAAAAACATTAAACCCACGATATGTTGTAGATGAGGGGTTTACATTCAAGGTCCAACACTTGTCCAAGCTATTAGTGCTAGTAGCATGAGTGGTTTTGTCTCAAGATTCACCACTTTTTCACTCTATGTCATTATATTAAGAATATTAGGGTGTTAAGGTCCACCACTTGTCCAACCTATAAGGCTATATCTTAAAGGTCATTCTTTCTCACCACTTGGAGTGACCATGATAGGTTTTACAAGGGGGTTTGGTTCCAAGGTCCACCACTTGTCCAAGCTAACTCTATTTAAACATAGAGAGAAACAAAGGTCCACCACTTGTCCAAGATAGGGTCCATTGAAACATGGAGAGAAGGATGCTCTACCATTTGTCCAAGGTAGGCTCCATTGAAACATGACGAGAAGCAAGCTGCACCATGTCTCCAAGATGTTGGGCTCCATCGAAATACATTACACCCACGATATTTCGTAGATGAGGGGTTTACATTCAAGGTCCACCACTTGTCCAAGCTATTATTGGTTATAGCCTGAGTGGTTTGGTCTCAAGATTCACCACTTTTATTAAGAATATGTGGGTGTTAAGGTCCACCACTTGTGCAACCTATCAGGCTACATCTTAAAGGTTATTCTTTCTTACTACTTGGAGTGACCATGATAGGTTTTACATGGGGGTTTGGTTCCAAGGTCCACCACTTGTCCAAGCTAACTCTATTGAAACATAGAGAGAAGCAAAGGTCCACCCCTTGTCTAAGCTAGGGTCCATTGAAACATGGAGAGAAGGATGCTCCAACATTTGTCCAAGGTAGCCTCCATTGAAACATGAGGAGAAGCAAGGTGCACCATGTCTCCAAGATGCTAGGCTCCATCGAAAAACATTAAACCCACGATATGTCGTAGATGAGGGGTTTACATTCAAGGTCCAACACTTGTCCAAGCTATTAGTGCTAGTAGCATGAGTGGTTTTGTCTCAAGATTCACCACTTTTTCACTCTATGTCATTATATTAAGAATATTAGGGTGTTAAGGTCCACCACTTGTCCAACCTATAAGGCTATATCTTAAAGGTTATTCTTTCTCACCACTTGGAGTGACCATGATAGGTTTTACATGGCGGTTTAGTTCCAAGGTCCACCACTTGTCCAAGCTAACTGTATTGAAGAATAGAGAGAAGCAAAGCTCCACCACTTGTCCAAGCTAGGGTCCATTGAAACATGGAGAGAAGGATGCTCCACCATTTGTCCAAGATAGGCTCCATTGAAACATGACGAGAAGCAAGCTGCACCATGTCTCCAAGATGCTAGGCTCCATCGAAATACATTAAACCCACGATATTTCGTAGATGGGGGGTTTACATTCAAGGTCCACCACTTGTCCAAGCTATTATTGGTTATAGCCTGAGTGGTTTGGTCTCAAGATTCACCACTTTTATTAAGAATATGTGAGTGTTAAGGTCCACCACTTGTCCAACCTATAAGGCTACATCTTAAAGGTTATTCTTTCTTACTACTTGGATTGACCATGATAGGTTTTACATGGGGGTTTGGTTCCAAGGTCCACCACTTGTCCAAGCTAACTCTATTGAAACATAGAGGGAAGCAAAGGTCCACCCCTTGTCTAAGCTAGGGTCCATTGAAACATGGAGAGAAGGATGCTCCACCATTTTTCCAAGGTAGGCTCCATTGAAACATGAGGAGAAGCAAGGTGCACCATGTCTCCAAGATGCTAGGCTCCATCGAAAAACATTAAACCCACGATATGTCGTAGATGAGGGGTTTACATTCAGGGTCCAACACTTGTCCAAGCTATTAGTGCTAGTAGCATGAATGGTTTTCTCTCAAGATTCACCACTTTTTCACTCTATGTCATTATATTAAGAATATTAGGGTGTTAAGGTCCACCACTTGTCCAACCTATAAGGCTACATCTTAAAGGTTATTCTTTATTACCACTTGGAGTGACCATGATAGGTTTTACATGGGGCTTTGGTTCCAAGATCCACCACTTGTCCAAGCTAACTCTATTGAATCATAGAGAGAAGCAAAGGTCCACCACTTGTCTAAGCTAGGCTCCATTGAAACATGGTGAGAAGGATGCTCCACCATTTGTCGAAGCTAACTCTATTGAAACATGGGGGGTTTACGTTCAAGGTCCACCACTTGTCCAAGCTATTAGTGCTAGTAGCATGAGTGGTTTTGTCTCAAGATTCACCACTTTTTCGCTCTATGTCATTATATTAAGAATATTAGGGTGTTAAGGTCCACCACTTGTCCAACCTATAAGGCTATATCTTAAAGGTTATTCTCTCTCACCACTTGGAGTGACCATGATAGGTTTTACATGGCGGTTTGGTTCCAAGGTCCACCACTTGTCCAAGCTAACTCTATTGAATAATAGAGAGAAGCAAAGGTCCACCACTTGTCCAAGCTAGGGTCCATTGAAACATGGAGAGAAGGATGCTCCACCATTTGTCCAAGATAGGCTCCATTGAAACATGAAGAGAAGCAAGATGCACGATGTCTCCAAGATGATAGGCTCCATCGAAATACCTTAAACCCACTATATTTCGTAGATGGGGGGTTTACTTTCAAGGTCCACCACTTGTCCAAGCTATTATCGCTAGTAGCATGGTTTGGTCTCAAGATTCACCAGTTTTCCACTCTATGTCATTATATGAAGAATATCTGGGTGTTAAGGTCCAACACTTGTCCAACCTATAAGGCTATATCTTAAATGATATTGTTTTTGACCACTTGGAATGTGCATGATATGTTTTACATGGGGTTTTGTTCCAAGGTCCACCACTTGTCCAAGCTAGATCTATTACATATATATTATACGTACAATATTCAACTAGATTCCCTACCTATCATGTCCAGTAGCATGGATGCTCTAGCTTGAAGGTCCACCACTTGTCCAACCTATACTCTCTTATGTAAGGGAGATCTCGCTATAAATTCAAAACCTTCCCGCCTAAATTTAAAATATTCCTCCCATATCTTAAATATCCCGCCTAAATTTTAAAATATCCCGCCCAAATTTTAAAATTCAAACTTTTTTTATAAAAATTTAAATTTTACTACTTAAATTTAAAATATTCCATGCGAAATTGATTTTAAATTCAAGTTTACCACAAAAAGATATCATTATACCACCTAAATTCAAATATGCAAACCTCAAAACATTATATTGTACATAAATTCAAACAAATTCAAATTAACAAGCCTAAACTGATATTAGTTTGCATAGATATGAATTTATCACACCTAAATTATGTCACCATGTTAGAGAGAGTGGTTAGAGAATTTGAACAAGGTCCACCACTTGTCCAACCTAGATACCAAGAAGGATTGAGTGTACAAGGTATTGTTTGGAGGTCCTTATAGTCCACTGGTCTCAAGGTCCACCACTTGTGGTAAGGGTCACCAAAAAGTGTATATATTCATCCAAAGAAATACATGTATTTTTGGTCTACATGTCCTAGTTTAAACCATTTATGTCCATTAGGTGTATCACTAAACAACACTACTATTTTTGAGAAACAGAAGTTACAATCATATCTACAAATGGATTAGAGGAAAATCAACTCAGCATACATCCAGAACTCGCTACAAGAATCGACTTTAACAGATCACGCAAGTAAGTCTTCCATTCAATTTTACTAGTATTACAATGTGTTAGTTATTTGTGATATTTATGTATGTATATATACTATGTATGCATATCGTAATTAAGTGTAATTGTGTATCTGCATTATGTATGAGTATTACAATGAAATAACACAAATATACATACATACACATAGATAACACAGACGCACACATACATGAGCATGTATTTTCAAGAGAGAGATAGCAAGATACAGATATAGATAGAGAGAGAGAGAGAGAGAGAGAGAGAGATAAATACCTGTTTTTTAGAGAGAGGAGAGAGAAAGATAACAGATTTCACTGTGTTTATGTATGTGGAAGAGAGGAAGACGATGTATGGGAATATGTGCACGTATTTTCAAGAGAGAGACAACAAGATAACAGATTTCATTGTGGTTATGTATGTGGAAGTGAGGAAGACGATGTGTCGGAATATGTGCATGTATTTTCAAGAGAGAGACAGCAAGATAACAGATTTCATTGTGGTTATGTATGTGGAAGAGAGGAAGACGATGTGTGGGAATATGTGTATGTGTGCGGGGATACTTTTAAACTATGTATCTCTGTCTTTTGACGAGAGAGTGTGTGTGCAAGAAGAGTTACAGAGAACCATCTTCTCTATATGGAGAAAGACAGAGAGTGAGAGAGAGAGAAATACCTGTTTTTTCTCTATTCGTGAGGTGTGCAATGTCTCCCGAGAAGACTGCCCGATCCTGCCCTTCTGGAAAGCGTTGTGTACGCTACTGTTTCTTTATCTTGTGCGCGAACTTTCAATCCTGTGCACTCCACCTGTGTGTTGTGTACGATGCCGAGCTTGCTCCTCTACGCGCGCATATACTCCAACTGTGTGCGATCCGTGTGCGATTTCTGTGTGTTTGCTGCTCGCCTGCTTTCTCTGTGTGCGTTGCTCGTGCGCTCTCTGTGTGCCTAATCTTGATAGGGTTTATTAGAATGCCACGTATGCTACAAGTCCATGTTTTATCATAGGATTAAAAAAAACAAAAGCAATATAAAAAATTAACCAATTCACACGACCAAAATTAAAGAAATCATGGTTGAAAATATGAAAAACATGCGTAACTCTATCATGGTTGACCCCGCCCGGGGCGCTGCCCCGGACCCCGCCCAGAACAATATCCCAAAATCAACCTCCCAAGCCCCGCCATGGAGAGCGCTATATTCCACATCCCCATCAAGAGCGCCCCAAACCTCACGTGGAAGCGCTGCCTTGTCACCCCATTGTGGCATTGCCCTAAGACCCCGCATCTGGAGTGCTAAATGGGAACATTCTTCATTAGTGAAATTTTGAACATAAATTATATTAGCATATACTTAAATATAATACAAATATTAACATATTAGCTATACTACTAATTTACTATAGCAGTTCTAGATTATGTCCCATACTATATTTAAGGTGCCAAAGGTTTGGCCTTATGGTCCTAGATTTAGCCAAGTGGTCAACACATATAGGACCAAGTGCACACTGTGCCACAAAACTTGGCCACCACTTCACTTGCCAAAGTTTAGGCCACATGGTCAATCCTAAGTTTCCAATGTTCTTATTATGTCACCTTTTGCCTCGTGGAAAACCTAAGCTTGTTTTCACATACTCAGGCACTTCAAGCCACAATAAATTGTCATTACTCTTCGGCAACCCTTTTGTTCAAGTCTTTGAAAAAACATTGTTTAAGGCCACCCTAAACCATTTCCATTTAGGGGTGTCTAAAACTAGCTTTTTGGCAATTCGAGAAGAAAATGGTCAAAGTTTTATACTTAGTTTTAACCACTTGACCAATTCAAATATTGGAAAGCAAGGTCTTGTAATACTTTTCTTTGGACATCACACATTAAAACTAGGTCCCTCACTTGTCCAAGCTATGCTCTAATACAATAAAGGGCTTTTGGTTTCAAGATGCACCACTTTCCCAACCTTGATTCCATTAAAGAAGCTAGCTCTACTTAGACATTTAATAGCAAGGTCCTGCAGCAGTTCAGATTGAACATTTTCCATGGCAGCTAGGTCCACCACTTATCTAAGCTATGCTCTAATAGAGTAAGGGTGTTTTGGTTTCAAGATCCACCACTTGTCCAAACTTGATTTGGGAAGCAAGGTCCTATAATAGTTTGCTTTGGACATTCACCATTACAACTAAGTCCACCACTTCTTCAAGCTATGTTCTAATACACTAAGGAGGTTTTGGTTTCAAGGAGAACCACTTGTACGACTTTGTTTTTGGAAGTAAGGTCTTTACATAGTTCACCTTGGACCTTGGACATTGGATACTACAACTAAGCCCACCACTTGTCCAAGATATCCTCTATATATAGCCAAAGGGTTTGGGTTTCAAGATTCACCACTTTTCCAACCTTTCTTCCATTAAAGAAAGGAGGGGCATTATAACTAGGCCCACCACTTGTCCAAGCTATGCTCTGATATAGAAAGGGGATTTTGGTTTCAAGGTCCACCACGTGTTCAACCTTGCAAGACTCAAGGGATACTTGGACATTGGAAAGCATAGTCCTATAGTAGTTGATAGGTGGCAGTGGGTATTACAACTAGGTCCAACCTATGCTCTCATATAGAATAGAGGCTTTGCTTTCAAGGTCCACCATTTGTCCAACCTTGCTTCCATTAAAGAAATGAGGGGCTACGTAAACATTGGCAAGCAAGGTAGCAAGGTCCTAAGGTGTTTCACCTTGGATATTGGGCATTATAACTAGGTCCACCACTTGTCCAAGCTATGCTCTGATAAAGAAAGGGGATTTTCGTTTCAAGGTCCACCATGTGTTCAACCTTTCTAATATAGAAAGGGGATTTTCGTTTCAAGGTCCACCACGTGTTCAACCTTGAAAGACTCAAGGGATACTTGGACATCGGAAAGCATAGTCCTATAGTAGTTGATAGGTGGCAGTGGGTATTACAACTAGGTCCAACCTATGCTCTAATATAGCAAAGAGGCTTTGGTTTCAAGGTCCACCACTTGTCCAACCTTACTTCCATTAAAGAAATGAGGGGCTACGTAAACATTGGCAAGCAAGGTAGCAAAGTCCTAAGGTATTTCACCTTGGATATTGGGCATTATAACTAGGTCCACCACTTGTCCAAGCTATGCTCTGATATAGAAAGGGGATTTTTGTTTCAAGGTCCACCACGTGTTCAACCTTGAAAGACTCAAGGGATACTTGGACATTGGAAAGCATAGTCCTATAGTAGTTGATAGGTGGCAGTGGGTATTACAACTAGGTCCACCACTTGTCCAACCTATGCTCTCATATAGCAAAGAGGCTTTGGTTTCAAGGTCCACCACTTGTCCAACCTTGCTTCCATTAATATAGCAAGGAGGATTTGGTCTCAAGGTTCACCACTTGTCCAACCTATGCAAACCTTTTTCATGTTGTAGCATGATTTTTTGTTTGAAGAGTATTTTTCTATAACTATGGATTTAACAATGTAGTCTTTTTACTTACAGGATGGACTTTGAATCTGGGGAGAAAGTACATATGATACTTGACAATGAAATCGTTGGTATTGGTTGTGTGTGTAGAACAGATCCAGATTCCACTTGTGGTGGTACAAAGATAGGGCTAGGAAATGTCCCCATACTAGTGGAGGAATGCTTGAAGGATGTGGTCCTACCTTTTCCTACAATGGATACTTCATCTCTCCAAGGCTCATTATGGAGTGCTGTTCGATGGTCAAAGCTTCTTTTGCAACCTTTTGTATTAAATGGGAACTTAATTGATCCACACGAAAGCTACAATGGTGATGAAGAACATGATCATTCTGATCCTCTAGTTACAGATGCAATACCTATGACAAGCCCAGAATTTGAAGCAATGATTCGAGAGTCTTGGAGAAATCAGAGGGTCCTTTTAAAAGATGACACAATGATGCAAACCATGAATGAAGGGACCATCTTATATGTATTTCCACATGATTATGTCAACTTTCAGGAACTTGGTCCTGATTGTGTGGGTGTGGGTATTGAAAGAGAAAATGCAAGCATTCATGATGTGGTTGAAGTGGGTAGCATCACTTTGCTAAAGTGGCCCATCAAGCAGACAACAATGTTGAATGGGAGCCCATTACAACGCTTTGTTCCTGTTGATGGCATGCATGCTACATATGAGGATGTGTCCAACGATGGCAATGTTGGAAAAAAACTTGATGGGAGTAATGTTGTCCAGTTGTCAAGGAAGAGACGATACACTTTCATGAACAGGACTCAAAAATCAAAAGCAGCACCAGCTTCGACTTTTTACCTTTCAAACAAATCAATTCAAAGGGTATCATGCATTGATTGTTGTGCACAAAAATGCTGCCAATTTGCAGATCGTGATATGGTGACAAGGTTACGACAACAATTTTGGGGAGAGTCTCAAAAATTACGCACTAATTATGTTTATGATGTTCTTTCTATATGTTATCAGAAAGATGAGAAGTCACGATACCAATTCAGGCTAAATGGCTCTATTGTTTGTTGTAGAGCATCGTATGAGCTACATGGAATACCAAAGACATCATTTTATCGATACAAGGAGAACTTTGAAAATGGTGTGCGCCAATATGTACATGGGAACACATGTACATTGAGAAGGGGACTTCAACATACTAGTTTAGCAAGAGCACTACTAAACGAGTTTGTGGAAAACAACTCTAAGAAGATGCCACATAGAAGTAGAACACTGCTAGATGGCTCAAGAGAGACTCAATTGGTGATTCCATCAACATACAAACAAGTGGATATTTTATGTGAAATCAACACGACACTTGACCAAATGGGCTATGAGAAGAAGCTATCCCAATCTTCTTTTGGTAGAATTTGGAACAAAGAGTACCCACATGTCACTTTAACAAAGACGAGTGAGTTCTCTAAGTGCAATATTTGTAGCTCAATCAAGGCAAGGTTAGAAGCTAAACCTTCTCTTGAAGAGAGAGCTCTTCTCTTGAGGGAGAGAGAAGTTCACATGGCACAACAAAAGAGTTGCAGAAGCCTATATTATGCATGGCGCACGTATTCAGAAACTCAACCACAAAAATATGTATGCATAATCCATGATAAGATGGATCAAAAGAAGACTGCCATTCCTAGATTACGCATTGTTCCCAAGGGTGTGGATTCAGGATATAATCTGCAGGTGGCATTGATTGGCATGATCACTCATGGACATGGAAAAGGTCATTACGGACACTTTGTTTTGAATGGTTTGTGGCCAGCTGATCCAAATCTTACAATTGGCTCAATTGCTAATTGTTTACATAACCTCGAGAGGATAGATAAGCATCCTCTTGGTGATCTAGTAACAAATGGACTTCCAAGGAGCAATATTTCACTACTACATGCTTTGAACTCAAGGGATGCTTTGGACTACCATAACTTGAGTGATGGAAAAGAGCCCATTGTGCAGTCGTCAGAAATTGCAGAAGAGGAATTGGGGTCAACATTTCGCAGATTGCCAGAGAACTTGTTGCTACAATTGGATAATTGTGCAGGGGAAAACAAAAATCGATACTTATTTGCCTATTTGTCAATGCTTGATGCAAGGGGTGTTTTCAAAACCATCCAGCTGGGATTTTTAATGGTTGGGCATACACATGAGGACATAGACGCCATGTTTAGTAGGTTTTTAGAGAAGTTGAGAGTTACACAAACCTATACTTTGCCACATTTGATGGATACATTACGAAACAGCTCATCTTCATCTCCAGCTCCATTTTTTCTCACAAAGATCCCCGATTTCAAGCAATATTGTGATGGCTATCTTTGTGATGGACAAGACATACTTGTTGGACATTCCAAACCGCTTCAGTTCAGGTTCTTTATGCAGGATGAGACACCAATGATGCAATATAAGGCACATGTAGGTGTATCAAGTTGGAGTGGAAGTATTCGCCTTTGGAAAACAGACACAGAAGGCAAGCCAATGTTACCACATGGAGATCCACCTCTAGTACAAATGGCGGAGTATGTCAAGGCCCACGAAGAAGTCATTTTGGGGCTAAAGAACTATATAAAATTTTGGAAAAATTTAGGGAATGGTTCAAGTATTCCGCGATATTATAGACCCGTGATAGATTATTGGAGTAAGGTAATTGAAGAGATTGGAAAAGCAATCATATCAGAGGGAGTCTTGTATGAAATGTTTTGGCCAAAAACTCAAGAATATTCTCATCTACAAAGCACTACAATGAATTTGCAACAAGGAGCAGAAAGATTCCTAGGCCTTGAAGAGTTGAACGATCATTTTTGTGGGCCTCAACGAGATAGGCCAAGGGAAGAGTTTGACCCTATGTCTGATGTGCACCAAGGTGACTTTCTTATGCTTGTTCCGAGTGACACAGAAATCTATCCAGTGTGGCTTGCAATGGCTTTATCTGACATTGATAATGAGCCTACATCACCAAACTACAGAAAAATCTTGATTCAATATTGGGCACCTTGCGCGAGAAAAAGTGGGATGACAGATACTCAAGCTTACAGTAATTGTTGGAAGGGTTATTGGGCTGTCAACTATAAGGACCCACAAGTGTGGGAAACTATAGATGCAATTGTTTGGTCCTGGAGACCCAACAAAGAAGGACGATTTTCTAGAATAAAGATTCCATAAAGACATGCTCTAAAAGCCAAAGAAGGCCTCACTCGTGCACATCAGCCACACTTGGATCAAAGTTCAGATATGGTATCAAATGTGGAGTAGAATTATGTGGAGCTTCTATTGTGACTATACTAGTTAATTTGTAAACAAAATCTTTTTTGTATCTTCCTTTGTTTTATGTAATTTATAGTTATTATTCAAATCCATGTGTTGTACATCCTCTTGACTTTTGGTGTTTATCAACACCACAATCCTATGAGATTTTCACTTTATTTACTAGCCACACACCTCAATTTTTCCCACTTTAAGTGGAAAATTCCCAAATTACATGAATTCGGTCGATTTGGAGATTCCCATAATGTGAGATTTTTACCAAAATACCTAATATGGTCTTACCACATGTTACCTTTCCTTCTACCAGCATATCAGAGAAAGAACGAGTCGCAACAAAAGGAGAGACGACAACAACAACAGAGCAAGAAACAATTGCAAAAGAATAGGTGATTAAACAACAAGACGATGAAAGTAAGCAAGTTGCTCCAGTAAACATTGTCACAAGAGCACAAGCAAAAGTGCAAGAGCAGAAGCCTACAAATGGAGAGACTAGTAAGAGTTCCAAAAGCCGTAGAAACTCTAGACGAGCAAGAAGGACTAGAATGAAAGCGAGACTAGAAAGGGAGAAAGGAGAAGAAAAGGCTCTTACAGCTGAGTTGGAAACAACTCAAGAGCAACAGACACAGCAAAGGGAAGCTGAAACCCTTAAACCAGCTGAAGCACCCAAGAGTGCTAGTTGAGGAGGATCTATCCTAGTGGACAAAGTGAATGAGCCTTTAGATGCAATTTTACAGGCTTATGAGGCTAGATTGAAAAATAGACAGACCTTAGAACAAAGATGGATGACCCATCCTTATCCTCAACTAGAGAAGCAGAGGCTAGAAATGTGTAAGCAGCTCATTGAAACTGCTCAAGCATTGCTAGAACCATCTCCACCAGAATTGAAGGATAGGATAGTCACCCCAGTGCACAAAGACGAGAGCATTAAAGTAGACGAATTGCCTAGAGAAGAAGTGGATCATAGGGAAGAACCACTGCCAAGGTCGCAAGACTCGAGGGTAGTCCAAAATACAACAGATGAATCAATGAGGGATTTCCCTATGTTTCTATAGTTGAGGAGCAGTGGCCAGAGGAGTTATGGAAGGCTGTCCAAGATGCCCAAAAAAGAGAAGAGGATGCTAGACCAACACCATTTCCTGAAATCACATTAGATAGACCACAAATGAGTGTTGATGCAAGGTCATATCATGGTGACGTAGGATCGATAGCCTCCGAAGACAGTAGACCTGCATCGTTAAGAACTTTGCCACAGTACATGGGAGATTTTGAGGCAAAGTCTGAGATTGTGAGAGTTCCATCACAAAGGCTAAGAGGGACAAAAGAATTGGACACAAAAAAATTGACTGACCTTCTATCCACGCCAATGAAGTGCACAATTACGGTGGGCAGAAATTTTGAAAATGAGGCCAAGTATGTGGACGGATATAGGAAAATGCTTGGAAAGAATTGGGATCAAAAGCCCATTAAGGTTCCTGGAAAAAGAGCTAGATGAGATCGAGAAGCCTAGATTAAATGTAAGACCGGTACCTCTGAACAAAGTAGGAGAGTACTGTGAAGCAGAAGATGGTAATGCCACTTTGCCTGTCGAGTACAATGGGATTGAAACGAAAGCTATACTTGACAGCGGAGCAGGAATTGCCATAGCAACAAAACGAATATGGGAGAAATGAGGTAGGCCCACATTTAGAACAACCAGAATAAAATTACAATTAGTTGATGGGCATGTGGAAAGACCCATGGGATTTCTAGAAGCGATAGTGGTGTCTTCTTGTGGTATAGAGTATGCACATACTTTTGCCATAGTTGACTTTGGCAAGAAAAATAACTATGAAATCATCCTTGGAAGACCATTCATGAGATAACTCAAGATGGTACAAGATTGGGGTTATGATTATCTATACTTGAGACATGGTGAAACCACAACACGTGTAAATATGAAAAATCATAGTTACCAAGATGTAACTAGAACGCCCGTGGAAGATTTTGATTCTGCAACACAAAGTGGATGAACAGACCATCCGTGGATGGGCAAAAAGAAAGAAATATGGATATGCGGAACATCGGAGTGTAGTGACTTTGAGAATACCTTAGAGAGGGTCTTAGAAGATGATGCTTACATAAGAGAACCTTTTCTGGAAGAAGCGTTAGAACCGCTAAAGTGGACTCAGATATTGGCTACTTTGGATGTCTGTGTTAATGAGACCACACCAACAAAATTTTGCGATGAGAATGGGTATGACATAGTCCCCTACTACATTCTAAGGGTTATGTGTGAGACAGATGAAGAATCTGAGTATGAGTTCGAAACAGGGTTATCAGCTATGGGGATAGCACAAAACCAGATACCTAGCCCGATTACTGGTCATATAGAAATAGGTGCTCTTTGCGATCATTGTGCGATAACACACTTGATTACAAACTGTCCAACTCGAATGCATAGTACAAAGGAGGAGCCACAAGTCAACGAAGCAAAGTTGCAGGAAGAAGGGCTAAGATCCAAAGAAGATGCTTCAGATCCAGCGCCTACAAACGAGAAATATGAAGACTTCGAATCAATCAAAGAAGAGGCGCAGCAAGTGACAGGAAGTTCAGACACTATTGGTGACATTTCAACAGCTGAAGTCGAGGAAGAAGAGCCTATGACTCTACAGAAACCAAATGTTAATTTTGTCTCTCCAAAAGACATATCAGAGGAAATGGTGGTCAAGCAAAAGGTAGAACACACAAATGAACTCACAAGTGTGAACAATGAAGAAGAAGACGACAAGGAGTCCAGGCCAAAGATTGCTCAAGTCACTCAAGAGAACACAGAAAATCTAGTACCAAAGAAGATCAACTTTTTGCTAAGTGCACGAGACGGAGTCAAGATGAATATTATGGCAGAAACTGATACAAATTCCACAACTAATGTCATGTCATATGGCATGTGGTTACTTCTAGGTAAGCCAAAGCTTTATGATATTCAGATAAAGGTAATCTCTCACCTGAAGTGGATGTTATAAGTATGGGGATTGCAGAAGCTACTCTCAAACTACACTCACACAATGTCAAAGAAAAATTCTTGGTGGTAGATTCTCGACAAATGGGAACACACTTGATTTTGTCCAAGCCATGGGCACAAGTCTTTGAAGACGAGCCTAAATCTTCAACAATGGTCATCATGATAAGCTATCAAGTGGCAATAGTGGTCAAGCCTACAACAGTTCAAAGATTCTTGGCTATTGAAAAAGGCAAAGCTAAAGTAAGCCCATAGTCTCTAGCCCAGCCAATGCAAGTGCAAGACAAAGCCTCTATATCAAAAGCCAAACCATCAACAACACAATGGAAACCCAAGCAAAAAGTCTATCAACCGAAGTTTCCATCGCCCGAAAGTCTCCAAAGGAAGTCAAAACAGGTCAACCAAGTGCTAGTATCCAAGGCACATATTAAAGTTAATGATACAATTTGGATACAATCACAAGAACAACCTCAACAAGCAAAGGAACAGGATGGATCACATCAAGCGAGTCAATTATTGCACAAGGCTACAAGAAAGGAAATTCAGATGTTTGGGTCAACAAGCCCAAGATAACAGCCTGGCGATATCCATCCCATGACAACCACTCAGCCAGGAATCAACAAAGCCGTCAACGTCAATCACATAACTCAACCAAGAGAAAGGAGAGGTACAAAAATCAAAAGAGAAGGTCTTCCACTGGACAAACCATACGACAAGTCTGGGTAATGAAATCAAAATTCTACCAGACTACCCAACAAAGTCAAGTGAAGATCCCCTCCAAGCAAGTCCAAAGATTCATTCCAGTCAATTTACTCGAAGCAAAAGAATTCTATGAGGGTAACTTTCAAATCTAGTTACCTAAGGTAGTAGCTTATCAAGGAATCACCCAGGAAAAGCAAGAAACATCAAAAAATCAAGAGTAGCCACCCACTACACCCAAGAGTACTACAACCTATAGATGGATCCCTCGTCAATTACTACAAGCGCAAGTCTTTTACAAAAGTAACAACCATGTTTGGAAGTTAAATACAAGGTACCATCAAGTCAAAGAAGAAACAAGGCAAGTGGCAAAGGAGATCACACCAGGCCCAAGAACAATGTGGGTTCGACCAAAATTCGCTATTGAGGCTAAACAACAAGAAAGATACACAACTCCTTTAAAGCCTCTTAACAACAAACAGAAAGCAACGATAAATGCGGAGGTCACAGTTTTGAAGAACACTATCTCAAAGAAGAAGACTTCATCAACCATTGCTTTAACATCAATACCTGTCTCATCAAGCGACCACAATTTGCTACCAAGGAATGAAGAGCAGATATATGCCAATGTATTGGACAACATGGCATCTCAAACAGAAACTAACGAGAAAGGCCTAAACATCAAAAGCATATGGAATTGGATTTCAGGCCGCGATCAGGTAAGTCCAAGTCGCCATTAAACTTACATGGCATAAGAGTCTAGAGTTGGACAGCTAAGCCACTAAATGAGCGAAGTGTCAGACCCAAGATTCAAGTTAATATTTTTCTGTGGTCTATGCGTCTAGCTAATAGGTAAAAGCTCAAGCTGGAGAGTTGAGCATACATAAATTCATGTCGCTCATGCTGGAAGAGGTGAGCATAAGAGTCAAAGTTCATATAATATATAAGGTGGAGAGGGCGGAGTAGTCAAAACAAAAACACTCACGCACTTGACACGGTGAGAAAGCGTGGAGAAACCTTGATAGCAAAAACCCTTCTTGTGAGTAGTGAAAGCTTTTGAAGCACGCATGCTATATGTTTTGCTCGCTACACTAACTCCATGAAGAACCCATCAATACTCTTCTCTCGCACCGCATCTTGTTTAACGTGTATAATCTGTGCACGCATATAGATGTCCCATCATTGGACATATGCATTAGGCACTCTCTTTTTTATTCCACCCATGCACTTACACAACCAAATGACGATGACGAAGCAGAAACAGGTTTTATGAGCCTTTGCTCAACACCAATGGCTTTGACTTCAAGCTACTAACACTTATCCATGTATATCAAGCCCATACTAGTAGCCATATGGCCATATGTACTTTAACCTAGCATAACTCTATAACATCAAAACCTAAGTACATATAGCTTCGCATTTAATTATGACTAAAGACATTTTTTCCCACTGGGTTTTTCCCTTTAGTCTTATCCAGGTATCTAAGACCTTCATTTTGTATATACGCTACATTTTACTTTTACTCTTTCATTTTTTATAACAACAAAAACAAGAAGAACCACGATATCCCCACACTACTAATTGAAAATCTATTGACAAGTCAAAAGGGAGCAGCAAAAAAAAAAAAAACAACAACAACTTGACAAAGCTTCAAGTCAACTTACAGGTACAACTGCCAGATAACAACCACAGGAAAAGCATACGAGAGCTACAATGACAACGACCTGCTGCACCAACAAGTCGATACAACCTCATGCAATTCAAGATACAACAACCAATAGGAGGGAGAGAGCTCCAGGCTTCAGATACACTGCAGGTACAACTTCAAGGCAGCTTTAATATCATGCAAAGCAACCAACTATAGAAGAGGAGGCCACAACAACTTCAACCAACACCAAGACATCAAGAACTCGTCAAAGCCAGCAAAGACATAGGGTCTTGTTGGCGACGACAAGAATTCGGAGGGGGAGAGTGTTGAAAGGACGCCCTTTAAACAATGTTTCCATAAAGATTCCATTAAGATTCTGTAAAGATTTCACATGAAGATGGTGATGAAGTAATAAAGATGAAGATGGATGTTGCAACATGAAGATACGAGTTCATGGACATCATCGAATATCCCGTTATTATTATTTTGAGCCATTACGGCCACTTTTGTAATGTTTACGGGAACCTCATATTTTAAATCGGCACTTGTATTTTGGCCGCAAATGCTTGTATAATGAGTAAAGCCAACTCAGTTTCTTGTAATTAAGCTCTGTAGAAGCCTAGGGACAATTCAGGTCATTTGACCAGACATTAGGTTTGAAGGCTTGGTATATAAGCTGAAACCTAAGGCTTTGTAAAGGACACATTACGTTATCTCAATTAATATAAAGTCCTGGGTTTTGCAGCACAAGGAAGTGAGCTTCACGCACACACATTGTCGTGCACACTAATTACATTGCAGATATGAGAGTAGGAGCGTGTTAGCATCGAGGAGCTCTCTGCATCGACGCAAGCAATGCAAGCCGAGGACCACATCGCGAGCCCGCCTGCTACGAGCTATTTTTGGTCGTAAGTACCTCAAACGACATCCGATCTGAATGATCAAGTAGTCGTTAGAGTTAGGGCGAGAAGCTCTTCGTGTTGATGTCGTTGTAGATCAGTTCCGGACACTTTGGAAATTACTGTTTTGAGTCTATCGCGATAGCGAATAGAGGTCTTAAATTTATGCTTTTCAGGGTTTAGGTGTTTGGCCATATAAGATATGTCCTTGTGAGTCTTGCCCTCCGATTTCGAGTCATTTCGATATGATTTGAGACTGTTTCAAGCTTGTAGTGTTTTGTAGGATGCGTTCTCTGTTTCTTTGCTTTATGGTAGTGTTGTGGTAGGATTAGTGACTGTAGAGTGTTGTTAGTGTCTAGCTCAGGGTTGACAACCGAGAGATTGCCTCCATGCCCTAGTCGGGTCAGCTACGTCCTTGGATTGACTGTTTGTTGGTCTGTGTTCTCGCTGTGCTCCATCGTCCGTCGCGGCGTACCCGCGAACATCTTATCAGGCTCTGGAAGCAGAGCAACTTCGTCACAAGGCTCGGAATGATCGCCATCTTCGAAAGCCAAAAATTATGCAAGGCTCGTAGGTGCTACTATATCAAGCTAGATATTTAAAAAAATCAAAGAAGTTGGTCCCATCTTGGCAAGGCCAATTTGTGGTACAAAAAACTTTTCCACAGGGAGCAGTCTAGCTAGTAACTTTGGAAGGTGTTCCCTTGTCGCTAGAAAATGGCTCCAGAATCAAATGCTATTATCCCTATGAGTAAGCCATCTACAGTTGTTTTGCCTATAGTATAGGTTCTTGAATCTCCCTTCTCTCTTATTTCACTTACCTTCCCACCAGAGCCTATGTTATGATATTGTGCCTGCACACTCTGAGTCTCTGCTATGCTTGTAGGTGTCTCCACATTTCCTCCTTCGGTATACTTTCTCTACCACTGTGTGCAACTTGTGTAATTGGAATGCTTGTTTTGTCCTAAACTTCTTGTAATCAGCGCATTCTTTCCATAAGTGCTACCTTTTTGTATTGCTTTCTATCGTCAGTGTTGTTTGACACTCAAACTGTTAGTTTCGTTTGACACTCAAAATGGGGTGTCTCTGGTGTAACTTGTGTAATTGGAGTGCTTGTTTTGTCCTAAACTTCTTGTAATCATCTCATTCTTTCCATAAGTGTGGACTATCTTTTTGCATTGCTTTCTATCGCCAATGTTGTTTGACACTCAAACTGTCAGTCTGATCGTTTGACACTCAAAATGGGGTCTCTCTGGTGTAGCACACTTTGGTCATTAGGAGGCTTTTTCATGCAGTAATTCTCTTTCCACTCTTCTTTCAGTAGCACGGAGTTCCTTCTTCTTCTTCTTCCACTGTTTTCTAAGTGCGGCTTTTGAGTCACTCTCTCACCATTGCTCTCTCCGTAAAATTTATACCCACTCTCTCTCTGCTCTATCTGTGTAGAACTTCAGAATGCCATAATCAACCAAGTTTTCCCTCTCTCAGGAATCATTCCTTGCCATACAGCTTCATTCTGCACCTTGAGATAACGAATAACCCTCGCCCTTCCTACGTCCAGGTGAGTGCAATGTCTTCAATGTGGAGCTAGAGCTAGCAGATGGATATGCAATCACTTAGCCTCACACAGCATCATGAGATTAAACATTTTAAATTTCTACATGTTGCCCTCTCTGCCTTGTGCATTGCTGTTTAAACTCTCGTCCCTTGTAGTTTTAGGTACTAGGATCTAACCGCTAGCCTCGGCCCTATCTCCCATGATCTCGCCCTTGCGCACACTAGTCCCTCGCCCCTACCTACTGGCCTCACCACCCCTCGCCCGTACCTACTACCCCTATCCACTACCCTCGCCCCTACCTAGCTAATTTCACCGCTATATATAGCCCTCACCCCTATCTACTAATGGCACTCGCCCCTACTCACTAAACCTCGCCCATTTACTCTAACCCTCGTCCCTCTCTATCTCCCATCACCCCTACCCACTGCCCTCGCCCTCTCTTCCCTACATCGCTACCACCAACCTGACGCCTTATGCAAAACATCCTCCTCTCTATCTGTGCCCTTATCTACCCAGTTATCTCCTGCTACCCCTCTGCCTGTTACTTTTCAGTTAAGGCACTACAGGCCTCTCAGCTATCGCACAAGTAAACTGCCAGAAGGAGTGCAATTCGGACAATCTAGTTCCTTTCAGTCTTTCAGTCTGCACTGCACATAGTGCGTTGCTCTCATAAATATCCACACAAGTATGTATGTATGCTTACGTGGGATTGCGCCTGGAATGTAAACTCTTGTGGTAAGAATAGTATATATACAATAGTATATAGCAGGAGAATAATATAGCAGAAGAACAGGATACAGCTTGTTGAGTGTACTTTTTCTGAGTGGTTACTGAGATAATATGGCAAGTAGTACTTGGCAAATACAACAGGAAGTTTTGCATAAGAAGCCTCCGTGCAGGGAAATAGAAAGTAGTTTTGTAGAGGAAGCAGAATCTGATCACAACAGCCATGGTGTTACTGAGATGACTTCTAGTGAAGCCATTGACGAGAGCTATAGAATTTCCTCTCACATTGTGGATTCGGATTCCAGCTGAGAATAAGAATTAGGCAGTCCAGAGGTGGATCCCAGAAACATAACAAAGGGGGCACAACATGTGTTACGTCGTGCAATCATCGTACCTCCTAAGTCCAAAAGTCAAGCACCTTTCACATTAAACTTTCACTTGCAACTACCTCATCCTTCTTTGAAGGATATCTTTTCCCAGGATCAACTGCAACAACTAGGTTTGACTGCATTAGCCACTATAGAATTATCCACTCATGTGCTGGTATACGAGCTTTTGAACCGTTTTCCCAAAGTACGGGGCCATAATCTTACCCCTACCAAGATTGTCACGCGCTGGGCATGACCACCTTTCCATCTTGGAAACCAGCCACACGCACATACTCCAAGATTTCAAAAGATGCAATAGTTCATGCGTGCCAGGAGTTGCTGCACTCTGATCACCCAGAATGTTTTCTCACTATGAAGGACTATACTGTCTTATCCACACAATACCCTGTGGATTTCACCAGATTCTTTACACATCTTTGCAATCCCGAGCCAAGAGGTTTTGATCCCAGGTGCAGTCAGTACAGTCTAGCTTTCAGTGCTTTGCAGCTCCAATGCTAGTGTGGGTTATCAACATACACATAAGAACGGTGGATGTGGATACAGAGATGTATAGTACGCACTCCAAATTAGAAGGGAAGTCTATCGCCCATACAACAGGTATAGTTGAGAAGAAAGAAAAGAAAAGGGCTAAAGTGGTGAAAGATACAGCAGAATCCCTGATAGTGTTGCCAGTATCAAAGAGACACGAGCTTCCAGCGAGGCATCTTCTAAGACGATCTTCATCTACTCTCGCTACTAGGTCTAGGACAGGCTCGGGTGCTTTGGATCATACTATGCATGTCACAGTTGTGGCTTCTACAATGTGAGTCCCTCTCTCTACTGCTGTCATTTTCACTCCTACCACAGTGACTAGCTCCCAAGCTCCATTTGGAGTTGCTTCTTCTCCTATGCCTATCCCTATTGCAGCCACTCCACCCGTCTCTACTCCACCAGTGACACTAGCTCCCGATTCCCCGCCATTAGTGCCACATGCTCATAGTTCACCACCAGCAGTGCCACTTTCTAGCCCTCTCCCACCTGACCATCTTCCATCTGACACTCCTATGGGTTGTTCCACAATTTCGGACTCTACGTCACTTTTTTGGCTATCGAAGGACATACTGTAGGAGTCCCGACAGGCCCTGCTCTACCGTTCAGCTTGGGGCGGAGCAGTTGGCTGGTATGCTAGCGCTGTTCCGCTACATATGCAGTTATGGAGGGCTCTCTATGTGTCGCAGAGAGCGCAATTGCAGATAGAGATGCTACTATATTTGCTTTGTGACATGCATCGCAAGAAAAGTCTTAAGTCATTGGAGCTCAGATGTAGGGACTTCGGAAAGTGCTACTTTACAATGATATGAGATTTTAGGCTCCAGGGAGTAGGGGATATGGCTGGATAGGGCAGGGGATACACGGTCAGAGCAGCAGAGCTCATCAACAGCCTCCCACTATAGATTTGATGGATTCTCCCCCAGAGGCAGATACTTCAGGTGCAGGAGTGGCGACAACTCTTCCTCTCGGTTGACAAGACCGCACTATTCCACTCAATTTTCTTTTGTACATATAGTTACTTTTCGAATCTCTTTTCAACATAGTGTTACTCTCACCAAGACGGTGAGTGGTTTTGTGGCAGGGAAACTATAGCAGGGGCTACAATGTCGCACGCATTGGATACGCAGTTAGTGGCAGTTGGGCTGAGTCCACACTGGACGGACTTTTGCCTAGGTAGTGACATGTGGCAGGCATACGGGTGGTGGTCTAGCAGTCGTGGGGCCAGACCACCATGACCATAGTTTTGAGATAGTCTTAGTTGGATTAGATATTGGTGAGCCGTTGGTGGCTCTATATGGTTGTATATATTGATAGCTGTTTGGGTTTTATCGATCATCTACTTTGTGTGGTTAGTCTTCGAGAGTCAATTGTCTTTAGTTGTATAGAGCACGTCTGCACCATCCCTACAGTTGAGCCTCGACACCCCCACTGTACCTATGAGATCTAGGCTAGAGCTAATGGTGGTGCCATGCCAGAGTCTGTATCGGTCTCTCTGAGTTTGTCGATGTTCATGTTCAGGTTCTGTTGAGTTGTACTGTTGTTTCTCGGTTGTTCATTGTCTTCTGCATTTTCATTCTGTGGAGTGAGATATCACGCACATTGCACTGAGGAGCACCCACTATAGAGATCACGACACATTATCTCCGCTACATCAATACTTTGCATTGCCAACTGTAAATCTAGAACCTCAATAATTTAAATAATTATTGATGGTCTTCAAAAACACCACCATTAGGCATAGCAAAAGTTCTCATATAGGCGATATCATTTTCAATCACTACTTCATAAAAATATAACACTTTAAAACTTGATTCAATCTCACCATGGTCAAAATATACATTTTCTTGGTATCCCTATCCAAGAATCACCTATGTTAATAACCTTTTAATCTATCCATTTTTTTAGGGATTCAAGAGAATAAATTACAACACGTTGAAAGCACTATATCAAACAAATTTTAGAAATTAAACCATCCTCAAAAAGTTGTTTTAATGATAAAACTTTGGCTTCTCACCCTTCAGGTTGTGGGTTCAAATCCTTGTTGCGTCCTCTCTAGAGGGACACCTGGTACTCACCTCGTGTTCACGTTGTGACGTGTTTTTACGAAATGGTGCGGACCACCCCAAAGTCTTTGCGAGATGTTTTTTGATGCTCTTAGGCCTCTTGGATGTAAATAAATCATGCTTGTACAAAGTGTACAAAGGCGGTGTGTGCCAGCTGTCTCTACGCATATATGCAGGCTACTTGTGCGGGGTACATAGTTTTGTTGTTTTTGTACATAGAAGTGTCGAGACTTCAAAGTGTGAGTTAGTGCTTTAAAAATATGAAGAAAAAATGCACTTTTATCTGCTTGGGGTCATGAGTGAGCGGGAGTTTTCATCTGTGAAGAAGAAAGCCTCTCTTGCTGCAGTCTGCGGTGGTGTGTGGGGGTTGTGTAGTGGAGGTGCCCGTGTGTGTGTGCGACGGCTTGGAGCCTTGATTGGAGAGTGTGTCTTTCATAAATAAGGCCATGAACATGGGTGGTGACCTCTGCACTTTCACCCCTCTTCTCTCTTTTTGGTGATGGAAGCTGCGTGAAGCGAAGCTCTCTTGTACGCGTGTGCCTGCTACTCAGGTTTGGCAATGAAAGCCCCTTGTTATTGTTGTGAATGGGAGGTTGTTTCCCCATGTTTTCCATGGTTTTTTCTGAGTTTTTTGGCTGAGCATCATGAGTTTTTGTATAACTCATGATTGGCATGGTTTTTGATGGGTTTGTGTGCATGGTTGGGAGCGATTTTGGAGCCCCTTCCTGCATATGCAAGGGCTGCTGAGATGGTGTGAGGGTCAGTGGTGTTTATGAACAAAAGTGTAGAGATTTTCCTTGGTTTTCATTGTTTTTTTTCCCCCAAAATTTAGTGCCTTTTTTTCTTCCTTGACTGCAATTGATCATAGCTAGGGCTATGACAGTATAGAGGGAAGCTAGTCGAGTGTAGGCGGGGTTTTTTTCATGCAAGGGTGAGTGTGTTTGTGAGTGGAGATTGGATCCTATCCTCTTGTGAGAGCTACTTTACTTTTCCTCATATATCTTGTGAGTATGGAGGTGTTATAGAGGCCACCCCCCAATCTGTCACATGTTTTGGTGCCCCCTTTCTGAGGATCTATTTTGGCTCTCCGGTTGAGACTTTCCTTGGAGTCAAGCTCAACCTTCTATTTGTAAGTTGTTTTCATGAGTTCTCCAAGTTTTACAGGTGAAGATGATAAGGACCCGAGAAGGTGCTTGAGACAGGTACAATTGCAATGTTTACTGACAGGAAATGATTGTGAAGCAGAATGGTTGTGTATGTTTCCTCTCTTGCTTGAGGGTGATGCTTATGTCTGGTATAAGAGCTTGAATGATCCAAATAAGAGTTGTTGATCACTCTTGGAAGCATTATTTCTTCAAAGGTATGTAGTGATGCCACCTCCAAATGAAGCTTGTTCAAGGGTGAAGAGCTTATCTATGCGCGAAGATGAGTTTGTTTCTTGCTTTTGGAAGAGGTTCAATGATGTATGGATGCAATGGGAAAAGTGTGTGAAGTTTGCTAATGTTACATGGTACACACATGCAATTTGAGAGGTTGAAAATGTTGATAAGCAAGATGAAACCTACCTTGCGTTCACATGTGGAATTGAAGAATCCAAAAAGAATGAAAGAAGCACTACAGGTTGCCTACATCAAAGAGAGGAAGATAAGGCTTATGGTAGGTTTGGATGTGCCACCAAAGATAGAGGATATGTACTTGGTTGATTTATTGTATAAGATTGTTGAAAATGGTCATGAACTTGAGAAGCCACTTTCTATTGATGAGGAGGAAACAAAGCATGCAAATGTAGCAGCATGTGATCTGGAAGAAAATGACATACATGTGGTGAATGCTTATGATGTAGACATAAACAATTCTATGGATTCTTCTCTTGATGTTGGAGATGCTGATTTTTTTGCTTTGAAAAATGGTTTGAATCCCGTGGTTAGGAGTGATGTTAATGTGGATGGAGATTATGTGTCTACATATGACATATTTGATGAAAACGATTTGGTATGCGAAGTTGTGGGAGCATCTATAATGGATGATGTATGTGATGAGGGTTGTATAGACTCTCATATTGAGTATGAGGATGCTGATGTGGTTGAGTTTCATGGTCTACAAGAATCTCATGCTACTCTTGTGGTTGATGATGAAGACTATGCCTCTACTCCTAGGTTGTTTGATGAGTTTCCTATGGCTGCTAATGATGATGTAAATTCTTTTGGTGATTTGGATTATCACTTGGATGTTAATGAGGTCAATATGGATTCATTTAGTTTCACCAAAGAACCCATTGTTGAGGATGAGGTGGCTGATATCCAAGACTTTGTTTCCACTTATGACATGTTTCATGATATGCATATGGTTGTCGATCATGTGGATGGTTGTGTTGTACAAGGTTCTATGGAGTCCCATGTCGAGCTTAAACGTAATGACTTGGATGCTTTAATGTTGATTTTTAGCCTAAATTTTTGCATGATGATGTGGTCCTTGATGATGGTATATCCGTTAGTGACTTGCTTGGTGAGCTACTTGTTGTTGGAAGCTCTAATGTCAACCACGAGAGAATATTACACGAAGTTTTGAGGCTAATGAAAGAGGGTCTTTGCTTTGAAAATCTTGATGATATGGATGGTCATATGCTTTGTTCTAGTGCCTTTGATATGCTTGCCAAGCTGGATGATGGCATGCCTTATGGTCTTAATAGTGATGGGCAAGAGAAAGCGCTCTTTTGTGGTTTCGCATGCAAGGACACTTTGAATGTCTTGACTAGACAAATTATGGTTGAGAATGTAGAAGCTTTGATGGATATATTTGAAATCAGTGATTTGTATGAGTTGAAGCATGAAATTTTTGGCTTGGATTCAATGCAAAATTATGTGTATGATAGAGGGAAAAGACAAATGTCTCGTGTCAATAGCATATGGGATTTTGCTTCGGTGGGAGAAGCTCCTACTATGTTATGCATATGTTTATTGGATGCAACTTGGAGGTGGATGGTAAGCGAATCTATGTTATTTTTAGCTCTCATCTTATATTTTGGGTCTTTTATGGCATGAAAAATAGGAGAATGTTTACAATGATGTGAAAGTATGCACATGAAACTCTTGAAAGTGTTCCATTCTTGTTGGGGGGGCAATATGTGACGTGTCTTTATGAAATGATGCGGACCACCCCAAAGTCTTTGCGAGATGTTTTTTGATGCTCTTAGGCCTCTTGGATGTAAATAAATCATGCTTGTACAAAGTGTACAAAGGCGGTGTGTGCTAGCTGTCTTTACGCATGCGGGCCAGTTGTGCGGGGTACATACTTTTGCTGTTTTTGTACATAGAAGTGTCGAGACTTCAAAGTGTAAGTTAGTGCTTTAAAAATATGAATAAAAACTGAAATTTTATCAGCTTGGGGTCGTGAATGAGTGAGAGTTTTCAGCTGTGAAGAAGAAAGCCTCTCTTGCTGCAGTCTGCGGTGGTGCGTAGGGGTTGTGTAGTAGAGGTGCCCGTGTGTGTGTGCGAGGGTCTGGAGCTTTGATTGGAGAGTGTGTATCTCATCAAGAAGGCCATGAACATGGATGGTGAACTCTGCACTTTCACCCCTCTTCTCTCTTTTTGGTGATGGAAGCTACGTGAAGCGAAGCTCTCCTGTACGCGTGTGCCTGCTACTCAGGTTTGGCAATGAAAGCCCCTTGTTATTGTTGTGAATGGGAGGTTGTTTCCCCATGTTTTCCATGGTTTTTTCTCAGTTTTTTGGCTGAGCATCATGAGTTTTTTTATAACTCATGATTGGCATGGTTTTTGATGGGTTTGTGTGCATGGTTGGGAGCGATTTTGGAGCCCCTTCCTGCATATGCAAGGGCTGCTGAGATGGTGTGAGGGTCAGTGGTGTTTATGAACAAAAGTGCAGAGATTTTTCTTTGTTTTCATTGTTTTTTTCCCCCCAAAATTTAGTGCCTTTTTTTCTTCCTTGACTGCAATTGATCATAGCTAGGGCTATGACAGTATAGAGGGAAGCTAGTCGAGTGTAGGCGGGGTTTTTTGCATGCAAGGGTGAGTGTGTTTGTGAGTGGAGATTGGATCCTATCCTCTTGTGAGAGCTACTTTACTTTTCCTCATATATCTTGTGAGTATGGAGGTGTTATAGAGGACACCCCCAAATCCTTCACAACGTTAGTAGGGATCGTTTCCTTTAATACTCGAGTACATCCTCCTCCTAGAGTGGGTCACCGGTGGTCGCCATGGTGATGCCTACGCGTGGCTCTTGTTCGACCATGTTTCATGGATAATATTTGGAAGGGATAAGCACCTCCCCTTGTGGTCCCCTGATGTGTTGTTGAAAAATAAGTTAAACCTGAAAATTTAGTAGCACCCAACCTAATTAATAGATTTTTTTTGTGACTGCATTCTTAGATTTCTCAAATTTGACTACAAAAACTAGAAGGTGAATTTGTAGCAATTGTAATCATTTCTTTGTTTATACATCTTTTAATACATCATAAAGATCTAATCCATGTTTAATATCATGTTTCCTAGTAAACTTAAAAATCCATTGAAACTAATCATACATGGTCGTTGGATCAGAAAAGAATTTTCATGTGCACGCGATTCCAACGCCCACAGTAGTTCTCACATGTTCACAGAATTTTTCTACAAAACTTGCTAGACATAGAAATATTGGAGGTTTATCCTATCCGGTCATGTGAAACTCCTCTGTTGCTTGGTACCTTTATTTCTTTATCACTTCCTCTTGGCCAAACTAGAGAGTTTTCTTTGAATCTAGAGGATATTTATCGAAGCTTCCATGCATTAACATAGCCCTTCTTTTGGTAGTGCAAAGAATTTAAATTCAGTGGAACATTTGTTGGAAGCATGTACCTCAAGGATCCCATAATGGAACCCATCACGATAGGAACCAAGGTCCATTTCCACAAAGAATTGGCTCCGAAGAAAGCATAGGGTGGAAGCCTCAATCTACGTTAAACAATTCTATGTGAGATAAGTCTACAATGCTCTTGTCTAGACAAAGTGCATGTTGAAGAATGACTAAATGAAACCAAAGAATTGGTCTAACGGTAAGGGTTGACTTCTCACGCTACGGGTTGTGGGCTCAAATCCCCCCTTGGGTCCCCTCTAGAGGGACACATTGTGCTGACTTGGTGTTCATGTTGCTACGTATTTTGCCCTTGAACACTAGAGTGCATCCTCCTCCTAGGGTGGGTCACCCGAGGAGGAGGTTCCTAGCTTGTTGCTACGAGTTCTCTCCGTTTGTTGTTCACACCACATGTGGTGCATCAATTACGTGGGCACGGTGATGCCTACACGTGGCTCTTGCTCGACAGTACGCAACCCTTGCCCAACCTTGTTTCATGGAAGGGATAGCACCTCCCCATGTAGGCCCTCTTGTGTGGTTTTTTTTGAGAAAAAAAGTGACTGATAGCTTTCAACCTTAAATGTTTTGCAAACCAAGAAATAGTCAATCATCTACTTGCAAACATATATAGAGTTTTGTGCTATGCTAGTATGCGACTTGCATGCTAGTATATGACTTGCATGACTTTCATCCTTGACACTATTGGACACCTCAACTTCGGAGGGAACTTTTGACTCCCAACCAAGATTCCAACCATCTTATTTTTGGGGATGGAAGGGCTACCCTCATGTCATAGATCGTTCATGAGCTATCATACATCCTAATAATTTGTTATTTCCGGTTACATCTTGACAACCAGTAACAAGCTTAAAGATGTCAACCAAAAACAAGCAAGCATATCATACAGTATCTCTCTGGCCTTTGAGTCATTGATGGGCAAAGCATGTTAGACAACAACATGCTAGTGAGAAGGTTTCATGGTAGCGTAACAATAAAGTGGTCTGCTGTTAGCTGATCGGTCATTACTTGTATCTAATCTGGAAAGGACCTTTTATCTGGTTAGCTCACATGTGATTCTACCCTATGCTTTTACACTGGTCCTGCTTCTCATATCATAGAGGGTTTTCTGCAAAGACACAAACATGTCAGGAATGGCTTTGCATGGCTTTAACAAAACATTCATAAACAAAACCATTTTCTAAGAATAGACAATTTGTAAGACATAGTTCAACTATACAAACCAGAGCTGAAATCTCTGCAATGCACCAATCCTTCTTTATACATCATTTTGAAAGGCCAAACTCTGTCGCAGTTGGAAAAATCATTTTGCAAAGCCATACAGAATTCCTATTTTCTGAGTTTTCTAAAAGGGAATTTCGAGAAATTGGGCTAATTTTTGTTCTATTTTCACAGTTTTTCTCAACATCTAGGCTCTATTTTTCCTTTTCTTGTTTGCTATCAACCATCATTTTTTAATATCAAAGTGACTCCATCATAAGCTCAGGACACTGCCACTACTCTGACTGATCAGCTATTGAGCCGTCCCTACCAGATCCACAGCATCCAAAGTGATGCCTCCTCTGCAGTGGAAACAGGGTCAACAGAAGGGCGTCTGCCCAAAGAGCCCACTACTCAAACAGACTACCAATGGACATCCAGCCGCTGAGAAGCCAATCAGATGAGATAGCCATGATGGACAGTCTCTGCCGAACACGCACATCGGGTCGCCACAGAGAGGTGATAAAACGCCCACCAACCGAACAATGCCCTGCTCTGCATCGTTGGATCTGTAATCCCCCAGTCTCCCTCCTCTCAAGACAAGCTAATTGTGTCCCAATAAACTCATGGCAGTGCACTAGGTGATACAGACGTGCCATAACTTCGAAGTGGAGTTGTGCAAGAGGCTGGAGCAAGGAGGACCTGGTTCACAAGAGTTATGTCAGCCGAAGACAAATGCAAGAAAGACCAATGGCAATTCTTCCTCGTAGTAGACTGTAAAACACGCTCAAATTACTGTTCAACAGACACATCAATGCCACCGTGAAAACCCAAGTATTTGCGAGTCTGTCCTCTCGGCAACCATGTGAAATTCTCCTGCACACCCCAGTGGCAGTCCTCACATCAACTCCTACAAGAAAACCAAAAGACTTGTGCCAATTGATGAGTGCACCACTAGCCAAACAAAAGGTAGCTAGAGCATCTCCTAAACTGTCCAAAGAGTGTGTGTCATGACATGCAAAAAGCAAAGTGTCATCTGCATACTCCTGATCCAACAAATGTGGTTATTCATCTAATGGCATAGCTAGGCCTCGCAATTGTGGAGTCTTCCATCGTGACATGGCCTCAGCAAAGAACAAAAACCAGGTTGCCAAGGGGCATCCCTACCGGACAAAGCACGACAAATCAATTCTTTGCCCAATGTGATCTCTAATTGTGACAGCACCGACAGCCATACCATGTAACGCAACAACTTCTGTAATGCATTGAAATGGGGAACCCATTGCATAGTGCCTCACAAACCCCAGTTAACCCTATCATAAGCATTCTCAAAATTAAGAAGTATGATAGCTATTGGCTAACTGGATTAGTGTGCCCACTGAATTGCCACATAGCATGTGAAGATGATGTCTCAAATACATCGATCCTGCATAAACATGTCTGTGCAGCACATATGACATCAGGCAATAATTTTCCAATTCGGAATTAACAAAATAGAGAAAAAACCCACAAAACATACGTGTCTATCTTTTCCCTTCCAAAAGTCTTTTAGGTAGTCCCTTCTTGACTCCATGTGAAAGCCTTGTGTCCACAAGTGCATTATGCTTGAATTTGATAAAATTATGCTGACTTCAACTCCATAATGCTTAAGATTCTCCCTCCTTTCACTATTGACTTTTATTCTTCACCTGTAGTGATTGTCGGGTAGAATCAACATCCAATGATCTTTTTCTTTTTCATAGGGTTTGTTTTTACCTCTCCTTATTTTCAAGATCCAAATATGTCAAAACCATAGCTATGTACAAAATATAAACACAGAATTAATGCATCAGGTCCCTCCTCCTCCGTGAAGCCTTGAAGCCTTGCCAGCAGGTGCATACCAAGAGAGAGGTGGTCCAAAATTTGAAAAGTGGCCCTCATTAGCCCTCCCCCCTGAACCTATAGGCATTTATGTCTCTAGCTCTATACTTGATTCTTATTCAGTTAAGGTGGAGGAGTCTCCCTCCCTCAGGAATATCCATCATAGGTGATTGATCAAACCTCAAAAAATATTGCTCTCCATCCATTGTCACGTGTTTTGTGGAGCCTACCATTTGCATCCATCAATTGGTAATCGCCATTGTTTTAGTGCTTTCTAATGACGAATGGCCGCTCCCATCTGGATGACAACTTCTTATCCTTCGTAGTGTCAAACCTGTTATCATACCTTAGGACCAACATACCTTTCTTGAGACCTTTTGCCTTAAGTCCCTTGTTGAAGGTACGTCGATGTTGCTTTGTCGGTGCTGCATAATAGTTGATAATGTCTTCTTTGTCTAGTTGAAGCTTCTCTTGATCAAGGATGCGGTTTTCAAGGTGAGCATTAGGGCGTTCCATCTGCCTAGCTAGCACCCGAGGAGTTGTAGGGCCAACCAGGTGTTGTTGGCTACTATGTGGTACATCATGTCTTGTTGGATCTTCTTGAGTTCGTGTATCAGCTAGTTAGAGAGGCTGAGCATAAATTTTCTTTGGTCAAGGTGCGACATCCAGCTCGCCGAGCCAAAGTAGCCTGGCAGGTCATCACCTAACCATGTTCTTAGGGGGGGTTGGGGATCATATCATTATTGACACATCACAGCAAAGCAGAGCCCTTCTTGGGAAGTTTGTTGTCAGAGGATTGCTTCTAGGGGAGGAGCCCTCGAAGGAGTTGTTGCTTCAACGTCTTCGAGCTGGAGTGCCTCATGCTGGAGGCCCTTGGAGCCCTTCCATCTGTGCCATAGTGACATAAAAACACATTTTGGCCCTCCAAAACCCCGAAATGGTGAAACAGTTGAAACATTTCAGCAGAACGGGTGAAACGAGTTGATTTTTTTTTCGCCCCCTTTTGACCAATTGACCCCAAACCACCCGTTTGGGAATTTTTTAAGCAATTTACAAAGGCCACCTCAAAAAATTGTTACCTTGTTCACTCATGACTCAAGTCTCACATCTAAGTTTTGGTATTTCACACGTCTTGACATGTGAATTTTGTATGTATATTCGATGTCTAATTATAGGTATAGACATGTAAAATGAAACCGATGTTTAGATTTCTTTGAGCTCCGAAATGAAACATTTCAAAAACCTGGACCCTAAACCGCTGGAAACCCCGAAACATTTCATGTCATGCTGATCTTCACAAAGATGCGCAGAGTTGGTATGAGCAAGAAATTCGAAGATCGGTTTGCTGCGAGCTTGCTTTGGCCTTCGGAGAAGCTAAGAAGTGGCCCGGAGCCCCTTGTCTCGAACCCCATGATTCGTACTTAGAAAGGCCACCTGTTTGGTAGTAGGCTCATGTTTCTTGGGGTCCCATGGCAGAGGACCCCACCCGCACTCTCGAAGACTGTCTTTAGTTTTTAGGGTTGCCTGAGGAGGCACAAAGCATCTAACTATGAGGCATGAGAGGGGTGCGAGCATGTGCCAGGACATTACAGATTCTTTACCAGCTGAGCGGCTCACCCCTCTAGAGACAACAGCTTCAAGATGGATGGGGGTCTTCACGTAACTGGTGGTCCTCATCACAATTCGTGTTTGCTGAGAGTCTGTACCCCCCATGTTCTTTGAGATCCAAGGAGAGGGTCGCCTACACCGAGTCTCACTAGATGCTCCACAAGTAGAAGAGTGTTGTTTCAGAGGATACGTGCAATGGACATTTGTGGGAGGACTTGTGTCATAGATCTTGACCATGCAGATCTTGAGGCGGGCCACTGGCGGCTTTGGGCTTGGGAGAGCTGTCCTCCAGCACGAGTGCACTGGAACCCTAGAGAGTGTCTTTGGAGAGACCCCTTCTCTTCACCAGATCACTCTAGGATCCCTTTCTTTCAGTACACTGTTCGACTGGGGCAACACATACTAGCCACATGGAGAGAGGCTCGTCCTGCCTACAACATTTCATTGGTAGGAGGAGGGTCTCACACCTGAGTTCTTGTTAGGTTTTTGGGAGGGAGTGGTTGTGGGACTCTATATAGTTGAGGCAAGCCACTCTGTTTCAATAGCTAGTTGAAACACAAAACTATAACAGTGGAGAGCTAGCTACTACATAGTGGCTTATGTGCTTCCTGTGACCTTTTGGAGAGTCAGTGTCATCCCAACAACACAAAGAGAACTAAAAACTGTAACACTTGGAGAAGCATACGATGCAATTTATAGCCCTTTTCATAGGACAACCCACACTCTAACTCTACTAGAGTCCAATCACTAGAGACCACCTAGGCTGCTTCGTACTCAAAGACATTCAGAGGCTCTCGTCCAACCACCCCATGTCCCAGGCACCAAACCCGATGAGTCGATAGTAGGTCCATTGTGAATGGGCATACTACCTTATTAGAGAAATGAGAATTCTATGGTTAAAGTGTAACCTAGGCCAGTCATGTTGGGTAAAAGATTGTAGAATTTTATTGATTATTTTGTTTCTACTAAAGCCATTAACACTAGAATGGTAACCTAACAGGACATAAAAGTGTCCTTTCAGGGTTTTGGGAAAAAATTCCAACACCATAGTAGATCCACTCATTTTGAAAAATCCTTTCATGAGCTTATAGTTCAATAACTACTACATATGGAAAAAATGAGAAACTTGTAATTTTTCTCATCCCTTGGTCACTACAAGCCTCAAAAGTTGATGGACCAGTGCATTTTGCCCAAAACAACAATTTCTTACGGTTGATTGCATATAAATAAGAGTGGAGATTTTTGTAGGACATCAGATAAAATGCCCCGTTTACTTCAATGGGTTGGTGACCAAAACATATGGTTGCTTTTACCTCACTATTTTTTTTTGGGCAAAACACATAGGTACAAAAAAGTTGCATTTTTGCCATTCTGCGGACCTATCATCAAAGTTTCTATAGCCACGCTCGATAAAGATACTATATACATGTTTTCTTAGTTCCCTTTAGGCCTCTGGATTAAAAAGGAGCCATGGAGCATGTCAAAAGGATAATGGATCTCTTACAATTGGAACCTTGGGGGCAATGATAAAGTGCTAAATACAGCAAGCATGAAAAAACTGGGTTTATCATTATGACCTCTAGAAACCCATAGAAACTATTCAATATCTAGCCAAGTTTGTAGTCTATGATTAGATATGGTTACTACCTACAAAATACACACAATTGGCCTAAGAAACTAGCAATATTGAGAAAGTTATACTTGCTACTCTAAAATGTATCGTATTCTTCAGCAATCAAAAAACTCAACCATCATCATATACTATGCTATATAGCATATTAGGTCCCCCAAAACTCAAGGAAGATTAGCTTTATGTTATACATTACACTTACACAATCAAAATTGAATTTGGATATCAAGAAAGCCATCAAAAAAATCATAAAAGTGCTAATTTTGGCCAAAAAACAGGATTATGCAATTCTTGTAAATTGGTCATAACTTTCAATTTTAACACTTAGCTCTCCCTACAAGCATCAAAACATGTTGAGAACTATGAAGGCCTAACCTCTAGCCATCTAAACCTCACAAACATGAAGTTTAGAGTGGTATAGTTGCCAAAAGTTGAAAAAAAAGCCAAAAACAGGACCCGTTGTTTCACACAGTTTAGGTTCAAAAATGTTGTGCAAGAGTAAGGTTAATGGTGAGATCGATACTCAAAAAAAAATGCTAAGTTTTTTTCAACTCATAAGGCAACTTTGTGGATATATAGCACCTAGAAATTCATTTTAATACTCTTCAAATAATTCAAGCAAAATGGTCACTTAACAGGACACAAAAGTGTCCAAGGACATAAAAGTGTCCTGTTACCATTCTAGTGTTAAGGCAATACTTTTTTTATTAGTACCTAAATATCCACCAGGGAAGGAGATAATTGGATGAAGAGTAGATAATCATGTAAAGAAGGCTGATACAAGTGCTAAGAGCTTCCTTGTTGGGCCTGTTATTATTCCTCTTAATGAACTCAAAAGGTGGCAGTTTAAGAAGATCTCTTTTTCAAACAAATTTTGTGTCATATCCTCCTACACAAGGTACATGAAGGGAAATAGAAAAGCTAAGTAATTGTACTGAAGTGCAGAAAACTCCATTAGGTGTTACGAACTGTTGTAAAGAAGTTGGTTCAATTTCTAGGCAGTTAGGATATATATGGCAGATTTCATTTAAGAAGGCCTTGTTGTTGATGCTTAGTAAGTCATCCATATATTGGTAAGTGTGTCCAAATAGTAAAATCAGTTTGTTATTTTCACTTTCCATGGCTTTGAGGAACCATCTGTAATCAAAGAAGGCAAGGTATATATTACACATAAGTGGAGGGCAGGAGAACCCCATGGGGATGCGCAAGCTTTGGTTAAAACATTGTCCTCTAGAGAGGATAGTATAGTTATCAAGTAACAATGATATGTAAAGACATAGCTTCTCTTCATTGAAGTGTAAGGGGTGTAAGGAGTATGTCTTTTTTATCCATCTAGTTTTTTTGGAAAGGGATACGTAGAAAACACTCTTCTTTTTAGCATTGGAAAAAGTAATTTTACTAACCTTTGCTAGTACATTTTTAAGGCCAAGATCACCTTCTAAAAAACATTCTTCCACAACTCTTGTTAAGTCTAGTACGATTGTTTTATCCAATTGGAGAGAATTGACAAGGTCAATTAAGCAGCTAAGTAAAGCTAATAGAGTGAGATATGGGTTTTTGGGAAAGTTAGGTATGTGATTGAGCTCATTGGCCAAGATTCTTTGTATTTTGATGTTTTCAATGATGCTAAGATCACAAGTACAAACATACATACAATATGTATCAAAGTTTTTGCAAAATGTGATAAACTGACAGCATGTACATTTGGGAATCGATTCATGCCAAAGAAAATCATTACTGTAGACCAAGTTTTTAATGGGTTGTTGATACATCCAACCAATAAGTACATTATCGAGTAATTTATGAATGCAATGTAGGTCAAAGCACTCACAAAAAGTGCTTTAGGTTGTATCCAATCCTGAAGTACATTATACAAGAGACAGTGTACGTAGATAAAGTCTTGGTTTGGGGCTTTTTTGTTGAGAAATATTCTTCCACAATGCTCGTAGCAACTTGCATGTTCATCAAGGATTACATTTCTAGATTGTTCGTGATTGGGAAGTTTTTGCCTCTTCCCCTAGTGTAGCTACAAGAATTCCCTTGATTAGAATCAGAGCTAGGTGTCAAAAAAGAAGTGAAAGAGTTGGGAGTAGTAGGAGAATTGGGTCCTTTCAGAGAAGGACAATTATCCTCATGGATACATGGCTTGAGTAAGTTGGTGATGATCTTTACACCTTTGTAACTAGCATAAGTGGTTAGATAGATCCCGGGTTCATCACATTTTAGTTCCTTCAAGATATCCAGCATAAGTCCACAAAATATTTTAAAGGCAATCTGGGCAATTAATATCTGTTTTGCTTGGCCATCCAACCAGGAGCAAATAAGGTAGAGGTGAAAGTCCATGGGTTTTTCAGGGAAGAGAAGGTCATGATGGTTGAGAATATACCAAATGGCATGATCAAACCACATAATGTTGGATTTGCAAGAGGCTTTAGGGTCAAGAAATTTGTAGGTACATTTAACATAGGGCCAAAAAACATTCCAAATGGATTATGTGTAGAAATCCGGGTTGCTTTTGGCAAACTCCATGTTATCCTTTGTACGGATGTAGATACCAGTATTGGAAGGGCAATCAGAAATGATCAGTGAGATTGAGGTTGAAGGGGGCTTTTATGAGTTCCCTTTGTCAAGGAATTTTTCACCTTTTAGGATCTTGAGTCTGTAGTCCTCGACAGTAGAGGCAAGGAGATTAGCCAGGTAGATCCAGGTTTCACTTAAAATAGGCGCTAAAAAAGCTTTGTTGGGTAAGACCTAAATCTGATGGTCTACCCCAAAAGACTCGATTTCAATCTGCCTACTTTTTGTAATAAGTAATACAATCCTTGGCCTTCCTAGCAAAGAAAGGTCAGGATCTAACTGCTAGGGCACTTTTTGGTTTATGGTCTTTAAGGTACAACTTACTCTCCTCAAGAATCTTTGTATGATTCTTGTGTTTTACACTCATGCGGGCTGTCATTCTAAAACTTTTGTGGTCCTGAAAGGAAATATATAAACATACATAGGATTAGTTACTGTAGATTGGACCTACAAACCTTAAAATGGCAAAGTCAAAGACTATAATAGTCGTGAGCAGAAGACCAGAAAAATAGTCTATGAAGGACCACCTAACACCAGTCAACCAAACAAGGGATTATAGATTATGGGTCCATCTTAGAACTAATTTTCAGAATTAGTTTCCAAAGCTAGCATCCAAGTTTCTCCATAAAAATGAAAAAAACTTATGTTTACGATGTGTGTGTAGCTGTTTTATCATAAATTATTAAAACATAACTGAAGTTTTACATTCAAAAACCAGCTAGCTCCAAAATAAGGGAAATGATAAGAATAAAAACAATTGAGTCTTAGAATTATTTTTGTACAATGTTTGTATGAATGAAACCTCATTCCAGTACAGATAACAAAAGTACTTCCCTTGCGCTAGGTGTATGTGTAATCCTGTATTGGACGACTGCTAAAAGACAAAAGAACATTACAAGATAAGATAGAGTCCTTACCTGCATCCATCCAAACAAGACAACAGATATGTTAGCCTTGGATGTGTTTTACAGGTATCAATGGACTATACTAGTTGTTATCCATGCACATCTCACAACTTTTTTTAGACTTTACAAGCTTAGTCCAAATTATTTATGTGTTCCATTTAAAAAATGTTTAATTATCCCAAAGTTAATCTTTAGTATAAATATAATATTATCTGATTAGAAGGCCATAACCCCTTCTAATCCAAGTGTCTTATCCCCCCATCAAACAATTTTTGGAGTTTTTTTTCCCAGATTAATGAGGCTCCATCATATGAAGCCATTAAAGAAGCCTAAAAAATTCCATTAGTAGTTTAAACTTGTTTTTGTTTATTCAGAACAGATACAGTTTATGTTTATATGGAATCCAATCTCTTAGCGAACCAAGTTGTATCCAGCCAGTTCCGAATGTCAAAACCAAAAAAAGGACTAGATGCTTATACAGGTTTTCTATAGAAAACAAGAAACTACACCCGCCCACGAATGCAAATAATATTGTATTGTATTACCTCATCCGAAAAACCAAGTAATAAACAAGTACATCATCAATATGCAACCGGGGAAAAATCTCCCACAAACCCTAGCAGAAACATCCAACACCAGTGCGCAGTTGGTCAAAAAACCTCAATATTCACTTAGCCAACCCAAACGGTGGGCCTTACTAGGCTTTATGTAACAATGATCAATATACCATGCTTAAGCAACAGTACCAAGTCAATCCGTAAGATATTTTATGAGCAGTAAGTACCATCAGTTTCTCAGGTAATTATCAACAAAGTACTGCCTTGCCAAGCCAAGCGACAGCAGCCCCAATTTTTTCAAAAAAACCAGCGAACAGTAAACGTGGAGCTACCAAGAATCAGAGTTATATTGAGTTTAAGCGGCAACAACTAATATGCCATACCCCAAATTTTAAAGATCCCATATAATCAAAATCACAAAATTGTATTATGTAGAGCTTATTGAAAATCGAAACCCACTAGTGGGGTCAAAGCTTTGCCAACAAAAACCATCAACCATATGTCATGTACTTATCGACCAACCATCTTTAAACAAGTTCTACTACGCTCAGTCAAAACCACACAATGTGACATACCATCAAACTCATAGAGCAACACCATAACACTTATATTGCCCTGAAAAATAGGTTTGCAGTGAAACTCATGATAAGAAGCAAAGTAGCCAACATGTGTTGTTTGCGTTGCAAGCTCCATATTTCGGTATAGTAGAGAATAGATACACAGTCCTTTACAATTTACGCAAGCAAAAACTCACACAAAGCTAAGTGAGGGGCAGGGGTGCACCCTCACCTCTTAAATAGAAGGAGGAAGGCCGCCATCACTCTGTAGCGTGCAAAGATTACTGAGTGGAGCAAGCCCCCCTAGGGATCCGAGACTGCGAGGCCTCCTGTGAGGTTTGCCAAGCCAAAAAACCACCATAGCACCTTCACGGCCATATTTACAAAAGGCAGTATACCACTTTTTTAGGTTTTTAGTATCACATACAATTTATAAGGGCCATATCCCATGGTGGATACACTATATAGTGAAACTAAGAAGCGTGTTTTGTAGAATATAGGATGTCAATTATGCTAGAGAATCTTATAGGCAAGTGCCACATTGTGCGTGTGTGTGTGTGTTAAATGTGAAGTGGATTCATTTTTATTTTTTAAATCTCTTCAATGTGTTATGAAAAAAACTCCCTCAAAGGATTTGCGTTGGCAGTGACCCTTTGAGGGAAATTTGTTTTAGTAGAGAGAGAGAGAGAGTTTCCTCTTTTTTTTTAAAAAAAAAACTATAGCCCTTATCCCCATCAATCTTTGCACTTGAGGATGGTGGTGGCATTACTGGATGTGGATGTGGTGTGGTGGCGGAGAACCTTGCTGAGAAGGAGCAAGGTCTTTTTTGGTGTTGGCTACATCACATGAATTTCCATACAGTCATCAAAGGCATTGATAGCCGTTTTTTGGCTCTTCGTAATTGCCATAGTGAGTTAACCCACCCTACCAAAATCATCCAAACACTGTGGCTATCCCTACCATTTCACTGTATATAGGTGTGTGTGAGTTAGGGGACTTTTCCCATATCTTCTTAAAAACCCTTAATTAGCTAGTCACTGGGCTAGTTGAGCCAAAAAAATAAAAAATATAAGTATATTATGGCCCATTTGTGTGTAAATATTTCATTGTATATAGGGCCTAAATAAAAGGATTTTTAATAATTATTAATGTATTTATTTAAATATTTCTACCTCTGGTGTGTTATTTATGCTATGTACATTGACTCAACATTACCATATTTTTTCTTACCATTTTGCGTACTCATTATTCCATATAAAACTAATTTCATGCAAGCTTCTCTTATTTTTGGTGTAACTCCATCCCAACAAAAATCCAAAAAAACTAGTTTATTTATGTGTATATTTTTTCACTATTGTCATTTTTTCCTTCCTACATCTATGCTCTATTACTCTCATGAATTAGACCACCAAAAATATTCATCTTTTTATGGTAGACTTATAATGAGAGAGATTTATTTTGACCCCTTTATATTTTTTCCACCTATATTATTTATATTTGACATATACATATTTTTTTAGACCCCTCAATATTTGATTTTCTTAGTTGTACTATTCACTTATATCATGATATCAACAATATCTTCAATTATAGACCTACCAAATAAGTTCAAGGGTGTGGCATGCATGCATGCACTATGGGGGGCTCACTCTTGGAGGTATTCAAAAGAATCATCCAAAGAAGGACCTCACAAGGACTTTGTGCAGTGGAAAAAATAGTTGGTTTTGCTGAATTTTTAAAGATCACATGCTCCCCAAATTTGAAAAGGTGATACAAACAAAAGTTGTAGCTTGTGAGCTGAACTTTTACCTCAAATTTTTTCATATTTTTTTGAGCTACGAGCTGTGAGCTATGATTTTATTGGTGGACCCCAGTTTTTCCATGCTATGCAGCTCCCTCTTCCACTTTATCATTTTCCTCTTTCACACACACTTCTCCACTCATCATCCCTACCTCTCTCACCACTCCTCTCTGCACCCTACTCACCTTCTTCTCAACCTTGAAGAATAAGAGAAACCATGGTGAACTCATGTCTCCTACACACACTTCCATTCCAAAATTGACCACCTAGTCTCATTTTTCCTCATCCATATTACCCATATCTATCAAAAAAACCACAAAATTCAGCCTCTTCTCTTGAAAGACAGCATCATGGTGATTGATTACTCATGTTCACTTACCTTCGCTTCCAAGGAAGGTCAAGAGTGGAGAAAAAATGTACCATCAAAGCTAGTGGACCGTCAACAAGCGTCAAAATTGACCCTACTCAAGACACTTGGAGCATCAACATTGTAAGCAATCCATGTTTTCTTACCTATTAAGAGTTTTTTCTTCCTTATTTGTATCCTACATGGATACTCCCATTGTAAATATCCAATTCTATTTGTAAATCAATAAAAATACTAACTCTACTAATTTACAAACACTAACCTACTATGAAAAGTCCTATCACGTCCACTTCTCTCCTCTCTCTCTTCTTCATCTATCCACACCAACTTCTTGATAATTCCAAGCAAACGAAATTAGATAAGTGCTGAAAATCTAACCCAACCATGGTTAGAGGAGTAACCCTAGCCTTCAAAATTGCTATAAAAGGACGGTGTAGCTAGCACAAATGGGGGGAGCCATAAGCAAGAGCACTATGCTATAGCTTGAGAAGCCAAACTCAACCTCTCTAGAAGGAGATCTTGAGTGGAAGCTCATTGTCCTATGCATATGCATGTGTTGTATTAGGGGTGATTAGCAAGGGAACTCTATGCCATTGTAAGAGAGAGTGATCATTCAATTGAAAGTAGGAAATCTATCATTTCTCCTACTAGTGTCAGCCCAACATTTGCTGAATCAAGGAGGGTGGATTTGGACTAAGCTTGAATACTTTTTCTTTCTTCCAACATGAAGTAATGGACAACAATGATATGTAAGTGTCTTGGTGTTTTTTTTTAAGTTCTTGATAGCTTGTCTCTGGGCGTTGTCATCAATTTAGCCATAAATCCCACATACTGTAAGAGGGCGACAGGGTGGAGAGGACTCCCCTGGCCTTAAGACAGTGATTGGGGTGGCTTTTCTTGTGATGTGTTGTGGTGTAATTTACTCAAGCTATGTTGAACAAATACTAATCTCACTTTGATTTGTCATGACAGATTTGTAAGAAGGTATTAATGCAACAAGCACCCCCTCCCCCTTCTCTCTCTTTCTTACATATATAATTTTGTTTGTTTGATCATTGCCGATACATTTCAAAGCAGCCCGAGCTCTCTCTCTCTCTCTCTCTCTCTCTCTCTATGCGTCCTAGTTTGCATCCAAAACTAGGTGGTGCCCCAAATTTGTGTAGGGTTAGGTTGCGGGTTTGTGTGTATGTTTGTTGTTTTTTCCAGCCCCAACCCAATTGAGCAGCATGGGAGCCTAGAAGAGTGCTTAGAGGCCACTCTTCTTGTTGCCCGTCCCGGACCGCCTCAGCATGTTGCACATTCACAGACACGCACACACACACACACACACACACACACACACACACACACACACACACATAGTCACATAAGAGACAGGGGGAGGTTTCTTACATGCAAATAAGTTCTAGAATCTGGAGTTCTTTGTTTATTGCATGCACGATGAGAGAGAGAGAGAGAGAGAGAGAGAGAGAGAGAGAGAGAGAGAGAGAGAGAGAGAGAGAGAGAGAGAGAGAGAGAAGGGAGGCATAACAAAATATAATGGATTTCATTAAAATTATTCCTTTCAAGAAAGGAAAGGAGACAAGCATGCAATAGTCGACACAATACAAACTTCTTGTATACAATTGACCTTCAATTTTGTCTTTTGTGATCTTGGTAGATTCCTCATAAAATCTAAATAACTCTCAACGAGGATACTGATACTGGTCACCAAATAGAAACAAATAGGTGATGCTCTCAATTTGTAGCACCCTAAGATATTCAAGATAGTTGGCTAATAAGGTTGCCTCATGTGAGAAAAGAGTTGAAACATACTAAGGTATGCTATGATTAAACAGAGAGTTGCAAAATACTAAAATATAGTGCAAAAATAAAGCAAGAGGGGGGGGGGGGGCGGGGGGGGGGGGTTGCCTGCATGATCTAGGGATGATGCATAGGGAGACCTGCAAACAACATGTCATCAATGTTTTAGACCGGTGTTTGAGAAAAATAATTTAAAAAAATTTACAAAACTCGTTTGGGAAATGGGAAATCTACAAGTTTTCTTTTACTTGCTAGAAAAAAACACAAGAAAGAAGAAGCTCAAGAGTTATCCAATATCAGGCTTGCTAGCACCTTCCTCTTGCATATCCATTCTTAGATTTATCTGCCATCTTTAGGAGGTCTAGGGAGAATTTATTTCAGCCTCTCAAATGAAGATATTATTCTTACAAGACCTCTTGGCGATGCGTGTTTTGATAAAGTGCCTCTCATCAACTTGTTCGATTTTATCAGCACTCAAAAAAGTTCTCTTGGAGTTTGGGATTCCTCATGTTGTTGGGTGTGTTTACCCTTCTCCCCTTCTAGCATCTGTGTCTGCCCCGCGCCATGTATTACACTACAACTTGATCCATTCTTAACTTGGCTTTAGCTAGTTGGGTGCACCAATAGGGTGTGGCGAGCCCATGAATTATGGGATGGTCAATTGCTTTCCACCCTTGCTTTCGATAGCCTTTCATCCAACCACTACACATCAAACTCCATGCCCGTTGTTTCTTTCTTTTTGAGTAGTAGCCTTTGGGCTATGATGTGGAACTATGGTAGGTTGTCATAGTCTTACTAGCTCGTTTTGATGTTAAGCCCATGCAGCAAGCATGTCTTTAAATATTTACCCACCTTGTCTGGTCTACAACATTTGATCCATGGCTTTGTAGTTTTCCTCCATTTAATATACCACTTGATGAGCTCTTGAACCAGTGCTACATATTCCTCAGCGTCTGCTAGCTTTGTTATCTCTTAGTAAAGCAATGGGCAGAATATGGGTGTCTGTGAGCTTCTCTATATAGGTGTATAGAAAATGCACATGTTCTTTAGTCAACTGATGCCATGCTCTTATGATGGTTATATTTTTCATCAGGTAGGCTTTGCATAGCTCTAGGTTGCCTGCCTCTGGTGGTATCTTAATATTTTCTAGCTCTTTTTCCAAGTTCAATATTTTGATTTTGGCTTGCATTTTGATCTCCTGGATATCCCATCGACAACCCTCCATACATTCATACTTGGGCATGTCCCCTATTTTGAAGCCTTTGCAAAAGTGCTTACACTTCACCTAAACCAAATGTACTTGAGCTTAACAAATAAAATTTATACCTTGGAAGAAAGTGTTTTATTATCTACGAGTTTGAAAATGCATTTTTTGAAAATTTAGCGCCATTCAAGTCTTATACAGCCTATTGCAAGTACTTTTTGTCAAAAGCATTCATCCTTGCATGCATTTAACATAGAAGAAATAATAATCTCTTATTTAACCAAACCTTGAAATTTTTCTCAAAGGACAAATTTTGACTTACCAATGAGTTTCCATAGGTTCTCCAAGATCAGTGTTGACCAAACTTGTTATTTTGGTCTCTCAAGCTCACCTCACAAGTCTCGTACTTGAAAATTTTAAAATTTTATAGAGAACTTCACTGATGACAATTCAAATGGTGAGATAGGTTAAAAATCCACTTTGGCATCTACATATCCTACTCCTAATCAAATCAAGAAAAAAGTAGTGAAAAGCACCCACCAATAATAGTTTTTTCTTGTTTTTCTTTCTGAAATAAGTATCAATCCTTAGACTCTGGCATAGCCTATGTCATCAACCACTTAAGAACAAACTAATCTAAGCCTAAAAGATCTTGGAAAGTACAACTACTCCTAAGATACCTCTACACAGCTGAAGACGACACTCCTTAACCATATGATTACTAAAAGATAGTTTTTGACTAGGATTTGGAGTTCTTGACGCAAAAAATTCTCCCTTTGCAAAGGTTGTGGGATATTATTTGTTGATTTTTTTTGGTTTTGCAATGGTTGAAGATAAAATGGTAATTTAAAAGCGATCTAGAGAGAGACATGTAGTTAAATGTGCGTGGAAATGGTGCATGAGATCTAGGTATCTGAGAAATGAAAATGGTGAAGAGAAAGCATTAATATTTCAAGTTTGGATGAGGGATGGAAAGAATGAGTGGGTATGTGTATATGGAATTGTATGAAGTGTGAAAGAGATTAGAATGACTCCTTGTGTGAAAGTGTAGATAAGTTGGGATCCACCACAAATTCAATAGAAATTTTGGATGAGGGATGGAAGGGATGAGTTGGTGTGTGTATATGGAAAAAGCGTAAAAGAGATTAGGATGACTCCTTGCATGAAAGTGTGGAGAGATGTGGATCCACTATAAATTCGACAGAAATTTTTACCCACATCCAAAAATTATGAAACCATTTGAGGTTATTGTATACATCATGGCTTACATTTAACACTACCATTAATAACTCCACCCCTAAGAGTAAGCTTGTTCTTAGTGATTCTACTAGTGCTTTGATCATAGAAGAGATTCAACACCCCTCTTGACACTAGTGGACATGGTGATGCATAAATGACAAGTAGAAGTAATTAGGGAAACAATCAAAGGTAGAGAGGTTTTAGTCATGGCTGCATTCATTCTCAAGATCACAAGAATTCACTGAGCAAGAGCCATGGGTGTGACATAAGGAATATTGAATGCTACCATTTTCACAAGAAAGGGCACATGAAAAAGGATTTCCATTTTTTGCAAAGAGAGAATAATAAAGCCGTCATCGTAAGTTTTGCTTCTCCTAAGAGTAGTGTGAATATCAAGGAGCTCAATGTAGTTGAGTCTTCACATGTTGATGTTTTTGTTGATTTTCTACAACCGTCTGAGGTACTAGTGCTCACTTTTGATCTCAGTCCAAAGGTGTTGTTTGCTATTAATGAATGTTATGCACAAAATTGAATCATTGACTCAAGTGTCAGTTTCCATGTTCATCCTCACAAAGAGTGGTTCTCTAGTTATGATTTCAACACATGGTTCAGTTAAATAGTGACTCTCATATCAGCTTGAAATATGTAGCATTAGAGATGTGAATTTGTGTATGTGCAACGTACTGTGTTCATGTTACAAAATATTACATGTGTCAAAGCTAATAAGAGATTGGTTCCATTTCAACAAGACAACTTGATTATCTTGGATACACTACATCACTTGGCAACAATGGTTCATGGATTATCAAAAGTGGTAACTTGTTCATGCTCAAAGGCTAAAATTTGGCTCATTATATTCCTTGTGTTTCTCTGATGTGAAGATAACTCTATCAATGTAGCTAAGATACCTTCTATTGAGTTGTGGCATAGCTGGCTTGGTCATAGGAGTCAAAAGAGAACAAAGACATTGTAGTGTTCTGGCTATATCCCTCTGTAAAACTATTTTGATTTTAGCTTGTGTGAGCATTGAATATATGGTAAAGAGACTAGGCTTACCACTTTAAGTATCCAGGAGGGGCATTATATTTTCTTACTTAGATGAATCTACTCACAAGGTGTGGGTCTACCTCTTGAAGAGGAAAGATGAAATTATTAGTGTCTCGGAAAAACTTCCTAGCTATTTCTTGCAAGGTGTGGGTTTACATCTTGAAGAGGAAAGATGAAGTCTTTAGTGTCTTCCAAAAGTTCCTAGCTATGGTAAAAAACCAGTCAATCAAGAAGTTGAAGGATTTGCATACTGACAATGGGGAAGAGTATGTCTCCACTAAGTAAAATAATGTTTGTAGAAAGAGAGGAATTCGACAACAATTTACTACATCGTACATACTTTCTCATTGTGGACTTGTTGAGCACATGAATAGGAATATTCAAGAGAGAGGGTCACGTGCATAAAGCCCATGCCCTTCACATTCAATTTCTTTGTTTTCTTTTTTGTTTGAGGATGTGAGTTTGATTACATACCCAATTTAATATACCACATTTCTCAATTGTCTTCTAAAAGGGTAATTTTAAGTTGTTTTGAATGACATTTAAGAATACAACTTTCACTAAACTTAATGTCACCTCACCTTGAAGGTTGCAAGAATAAAATTGTTGTGCTCAGATTGCACACTAAATTTTATAGGGTTATGATTCAAATACTTGCCCACGGATCTTTTCATGAGTCTGATTGTGACTTACTCTATCTTTGGTTTTTTTCAAAATCTTGCACTCATCTAGCTTGATGTGACAAACTTTAGGATACCATTGCACTCTTTGGGAGTAACATTGAACAACTGCACAATGCATATTTGCACGGTGATCAAATCATTAAAACAATTGCTATACTTTTGATATACTGCTTTCTTTGCTTTTGGAAATTTGTAATGCTGATTTAATGTGGAAAGGACATTAACGAAAGGATTTGAAAGTAGTGTGTGCTTGGCATAAATATATTTGACCTTTTTTTTCAAAGACCTCAATAAGAGGAATTAGAAAGCTACATATTTTCCTTGTGAAATGATGCTACGTATTTGTAAATTGAAAACTATCCTTTGTTCAATAAAAAAGATTCATTCAAAATTGATATAACATCCTGTGCAAGGAGTTGGTTCTCCTTTAAAAGTTTGTCAAGTAATTTAGCAAGGATCTTATCATAGCACTTGTCATCCAAGAGGCCAACAATTCTTTTTCAATTCAATGTGAACCCATAAGGAGCCAAGGAGGTGGTTGTGCTGCACTCGACTTCTTTGTCGAAGTGAAACAAAGGTTAGGGCATTTATGTCAAAAATAAAAGATATGTCTAAGATCTTATTCAGAACTTAAGTCTGAGAAGGATACATGGACTTACTTGATGGCTTGCACTCTTTCCTTTATTCCTCTTAAGTCAACCTTCAATTCATCGATGTTGCATAGTCTTCTCTCTCTTTGTCAAGGACCTAGCACCATTTTTTTCCCTCTAAGTTGTTGCGTAAGGTCCTTGATGGTCTCCATGTTGCCTTCAACTTATTGAGCACATTGCATTATTGTTGGTGTAAGCGCACATTTTTGTTGCATGCAATGCCTCTCTCTCATTGCAAAATATCATTTCTTGTATCCAACCATGTAGACCATTATGGCCATCTCCCATGTAAAACACCAAAGAAGTTATATCCTTGAAAGTTGGAGTGGATTTTGTGATGAGATGCTTAGGATACATTCTATCGTCCATCCAAAGGTCCACATTTTTCATGCCATGTGATATAAGGTTCTACTTCAAAGCTTCAAAATTGGTGTTTTTTTTTTTTGCAGAGGGACTCACACTCTCGTGAGAGCTCTATGTACACATGATGAAAATCTCTCCAATTACTTATATGAGTTCTTTTTGGAGAATCTACAAGCCTTGATTGAGACATGACTTATCAAAAATATCTGCAAGAGGAGGATGTGAGGGCAATGGGGGAAAGAACATTCTATATTTGTGCTCAAGAGCATGAAGAGGAAATCGGAGGCGGGGCGGGGCAGGGGGGAGCTGATAACGTAGAGCTTAGTTTTCAAAAATGCAAAAGACTAAGATATATGGCATTGAGTTCTTAACCATCGTAGACAATGAAGTGCTATCATGACTCGATTACGTTTTGGTTTTTTTATGAAGGAACCTTGTAATGAAGGAGATATTTGGATTTTACAAAACATGTACATGGAAAAGGAGAAAATTAATTTCCCACTATCTCTTTCTATGCTGACATGGCATTTCTTACAATGCCCAAATTTGAGTTCAAAATTTTCTTAATGTACCACTTATTGTAGCTTGTGTGGCATTAGTCTATGTGACTACCAGACTACGTGACTTTTCTTAGCCTCTGTGGAAAAGCTTGTGTGGAAGTGAGTCTCTATGTAAATCTTTGAGTAGTCCAAAGTCCAAGGGAGGGTTGTTCAATGTGTGGCCTTTTGTCTATGCCATAACATGCTGGTGTGAACCATCTCTAGTCTAGTAATCAACACCCAATCATCAAGAAACCATGTGATAGAATGTGGGATTAGGTGAGCTATAAACAAGCCAAAAGAGTGTTCTTTGGAGCCTACATTTAGAGATTGATCCTTGCACTTTGGGAAGGTTGAGCATTGCACGTTGGGAGATGCCTCTTGGTCCTTGAAAGGTGCACGTAGCCATTTGGTATTGCTATATATGTAGCCACACTTTGTACACACATTAGTTGTAGTCTGAAAGCAAGGGATGGTGGTACAAAATTGGTTGTCCTTGACATTACCTTTGACAAATATTTGCAATGAAATTTATCAAAGTCCTTGAAAGAAATGACTTATCATAATGTATACCATTGGATACATCTTGGAAACCAGAACATAAGAAAACAAACTCTGACAAGTTTTGACACAAACTACAAAAATTTTACCAGTCCCCACTTTTTTATTAGTACTAATAAGGTGGCAAAAAATTAATCTTGTACCACCAAACCCTACTTTCAACGTGTACTATTAGCTCATTTTCATAATCAAGTACAATGTTATTTATTTTTCTACATTGTGCATTGTCCAATTTCTTTCTTTAATCTCTTAATAAGAATCCTACTCTAATGATGTCAACTTAACCCTAACCCTATAGAGCATGAGAGGAGAAAGATATTACCTTGAAGGGGCACAAATATATGGTGCTTTTTTTTCAGCAACAAGATGGTGGAAAGGGGAACATACCCGACACACAAAACAATTGCCTCTATAGCCCAAGATACTCACTGCACCCCAATCCACTTGAGTTCACCTTCATAAATAAACACCTACAAAACATCGTCAGTAGGCATACCAACACATGCACACTTAGCACAATCATTTGCCAGCACACCACACCGATCTTGCCCGCTTACAGCTATCACACAACACACATCGCTCTGTCTTTCACTCTTACACACACAGAGGCACGGGTAGGCACAAGCGTCTCACACACTGGCACCAAACATTTTGAGTAGAGCAAAGACGAGAAGGGGAGGAAAGGGGAAGAAACAAAACGTAACATTGGTATGGTTTGCTTTAATTCTAATAAAAAACACCTCTTACAAACACCATGAAATCTACTTCTATTTCGGCTTGTTCATGAGCATGACGAGCGTAAAAAACTGAGCTCAAGAAATTCTCGATTTTACTTCCGTGCGGCTCCCATTGTTGAGAGAGGCAAGAAAAACCCCTCTTATTTATGCCCTCATTGGCTCTGAACTCCTTCTCCAAGAGCTTCCCTCTCTACAAAACAAACTCCTCTTTGGGCTGTGTTGTGAAATCTTCCCCCAACCTGTAACATTTAATGGCCTAATAACTTATGTGTAGCGGAAATTAGCATGAACATAGTGGGCATTTCATTAGAATAGATTCCTAATGAGAATTACAAGAGTGCTTGGGTGGAGAGAGCAACAAAAAGCATAACACCTAGTTAGATAGCATCGACAATACTTTCAAAAGAGAGAAAATTAAGCTATTGACAACCGTTGAGGACCGGATTTTCATGGAGCCGGTCCCCCCTCCAAAAGGCTTTGTATTATGGTTTCTCCCATCAAGAGAGACATTGTACAATACAATTCTTTGTGTTCCTTCAAGACTAGCTAGTGCAATGAAGATGGAAACTTCATGCACTAAGCAAAACACTTAACAAACACAACTTGAATTATCCCCGTTCTCAGACCCAAGACCTCACACACCTTTGAAGATGGTGAGAGCTAGCAGGGTATGAGAGTAGATTGAGAGGAAGAAGGAGTATCTTACGAGAAAGATGTACATCTCCTCACATAATCACTCACATGTAGCATAGATTAGCTTAGTAATTAGCTTGGTAGAGGAGATGAGCATGCATTGAAGCTTGGCTCTTGGTTGGATTTGCATCCACATGCCAAGAGAGTGTTGATGTAGGCTTCTCTCTCACAAGCTTGGAGTAGGTGATGAGTTCTCCATTAAAGCTTGGGAAGAGATAGTCTTCTCTTTCTTCACACATGAGCTTGTGTGAGTGTGTGTGTGTGATAATGCCTTGCAAAAAAATCAGCCCCCTCTCTCTCTTGGGCGAGCCCTCTTGCTAATAGCTCTTGCTGAAGCCTCATTGGCCCTCCCCAAGTCAAGCCAATTACAATTAAGCAGCATAAGTGATAGACTTCTGACATGTGTCCCCCTTTCCCCTTTTATGAGAGCTTTAGGTAATTAAATAATTAAACTAAACTCTCATTGGACCCCTTTGCCTCCTGGCCAATAGGAATCAGACAAAGCCATGGGGCTCCTGAATGCTCATTGGACCCCTTGGGAGACTGCCCAATAGTCTTCTAGGAGACTTAATTCTCATTGGTTTCTTTTATTAAATGTTTTTAAATTAATTAAACTAGATTTACTCTAGCTTAATTATCATTGGTCCACTTCAAGGGTCATCCAATAGAAATTGGGCACACCTTGTGGGCATCTGGCCTAGGGAGCTGACATGTGTCCCTCATTCCCTTTGTGTAAAGGGAACCTCTGTGTGTGTGTGTGTGGATTTCTCTCTCATCCCCTACCTTTAGGGCTCGCCCCCTCCCATGTAGGGATGTGCAAAGACTTTTAGGGCACACACAAAGCATCCAATTTTTCCTAGGGTTGACCTTTGGACACAACCTTTGAATTTTGGAACCTTAGCATTTTGGAACCTTAACATTTTGGAAGTCTTAATGGGCTGAACCTTAGGGTCTTTTTAGTCCATTGTTTCACATGGCTCTTTTGCACATGGCCCCCCTTTTGGATCCCTATTTTCCCTCCTTTGGATCCCTACTGTGGCCGGTCTGGTATCTTAACCAATATTCTAGCTTTTTCTCCCCTGGCCTTCCCCACATTAAATGATCAGTTTAAGATGAGAAAATCATTTAGGAGAATTAGATATTGATTATTATGACATTACCTCTCTCTTGAAATCATAGTCGTCCTCAACTATGGTGTAGAGAAGATAAAGCATGTTCATGAGTCCTTTTCTTAGCGGGTAGAGGATCCCTATGTTACCCTACGACATCATTCCATAATGGATGACTAGTCCATTTGGCGCTTGAGAGCCTGAGGCTGCCGCAAGCATGTCTGCACATTAGTCCTATCAGTCTTCCATAGTAGAGTGACAAGATCTACTTGGTGTTTGGGAGACGTCGTCTCCGCAAACTTGATCTAAGCATGCATACTACTTCATGTTTGTGCACAAATAAAGAAAAAGAGAGTCTTATAAGACAAAAATTTTGTTCATTTTTAACATTTTGTACATTTGCTTACTCTTGGGAAGCATTGTAAGCATTGACAAGGTTTAGGTTATCCTTTAATTGTATGCCTTGCATCCATCTAGCATCTTCAAAAGGATAATTCTTAAACTTAATAAGATATTGTTGGATAGTCTTATCGCCTCTTAGTACCTTGTCTTCATGTCGGAGAATGGACTCGGGCTGCAGCACCTCTTCTTGGTCCTCGATCTCCGGTGGGTCTTGAGGTGGCTCTCCTTTGTAAGGCTTTAATAGGCTCACATGCAAAGCATTGTGTATGAGCCAATGATTGGGAAACTTGAGTTGATAGGCCATCTCATTGATTGGCCTAAGAATCTGAAAGGGACCATAGTACCTTTTTGCTAGTTTAGCATAGTACTTTTGGTGACCCGTAGGATTCTTGCCCGTTGTGTGCCTTAATCGAGCCTTGGGAAACTTTAACAAGACCCAATCGTTTTCTTTAAAGGCTTGGGCTCTTTTGTGCTTGTCAGTAGCAGCCTTTTGCCTTTGCTGTGAGATAGAGATAGCATCCTTAATCTTTTGGAAAGATTCTTGTAGGTCTCGGCTATACTCATCTACAGCGAAGATCTTCCCATGTACCTTAAGTAGCAAGGGACTTTTTGATCTTCCCTCAATTACCTCGAAAGGTGCTTTTCCCGTGGAAGTATGTACAGTGTTATTGTAAGCATACTCCACTAAGGGTAAGTACTTCTCCCATTGGGATCTTTGATCTACTTCCGTTACATAGGCTTTTAGTAGATCGAGAATGGTTAGGTTAGCTATTTCACTTTGGCCATCAGTTTGTGGATGATAGGCTGAAGAGAAGTTTAGCCTTGTTCCTAAATTCTCAAAGAGACCCTTCCAGAAATTACTGGTCATTCTAGGATCTCTATCTGACACTATGGACATGGGCAAGCCATGGTACTTGAAAATTTGTGAAATAAAGAGGGTTGCCATTTGATGGGCTTTGATAGTCTTTTTGACAGGTATAAAATGAGCTTGTTTACTAAACCTGTCTACTATCATCCATATTCCCGTATTCCCAAGGATAGACTTGGGCAATCCAAAGATAAAATCCATGGATATGCTCTCCCATGGTGAATTAGGGATTGGCAAGGGTTGAAGCAATCCAAGTTGCTTCCCTCTATCAAATTTTGTCTTTTGGCATACCACACATTTGGAAACATACTCTTGTATGTTCACTTTCATGGTAGGCCAATAGAAATATGTTTCAATTCCCTTTAAGGTAGACTGAATCCCTCTATGCCCTGCATAAGGTGGAGCATGAGATTCATACATTACTTTCTCACGTGGTGAGTTAGTAACGCATAGTCTATTGCCATAGAGAAGATAACCATCTTGTAAAGTAAATGGTTCTTCTTTCTTCCCTAATGCAAGGGCTGAAATCACATCTCTAAAATCGGGATCAATAGCATACTCATCTATCATTGAAGATAGATCATTGTGAGTTGCTATGGAAACTGCATTCACTCTCGGCCGTCTTGAGAGTGCATCAACTACTTGATTATGCTTGCCAGCAATGTGAGCAATATGAAAATGAAATTGTAAAAGGAAATTTGTCCACCTCATTTGTTTGTCGGAGAGCTTGGTCTGCGTCATGAAGTACTTAAGACTTTGGTGATCCGTTCGCAGAATGAAAGGAGTCCCCAATAAATAGTTCTTCCCATGAGTCTAAGGCATGTAGAACTGCAAGGAGTTCCTTTTCATATATGCCTAGAGCTTGCTCAACATGGTCAAGCCTTCGACTCTCATAGCCTATGGCGTGCCCTTCTTGGAGCAAAACAGCTCCAAGGCAATCACCACAAGCATCGCATTGGACCTCAAATGGTTTTGAGAGATCCAGTAGTGTAAGCACAGGTTGAGAGATAAGCTTTTCGAAATCATTGTTATCCTTAGTAGACCATGTATACCTAACGCTTTTCTTTGTTAGGTCATGAAATGGTCCCGCAATCATTGTTATCCTTAGTAGACCATGTATATACCTAACGCTTTTCTTTGTTAGGTCATGTAATGGTCCCGCAATTTGTGAGAACTTTTCTATGAAGCGTCTATAGTATGCACACATACCTATGAAGCTTCTTAGTTCATGAAGATTCCTTGGTTTAGGCCATCCTTTTATTACCTCTAACTTGGATGGATCCATTTGGATGCCATCTTGAGAGATAATGTGACCTAAATACTGAATCTCTTGCAAGAAAAATTCACTTTTCTTTCGATTAACATAAAGTTTATTCTCTCTTAAAAATTGAAATATTACCTGGAGGTGTTGCTTGTGTTCCTCCAATGAATTAGAGTAGATGATAATATCATCAAAGAACACTCCAGTGAAGGTTCGATGAGGCCTGAACAGCTTCTCCATCAAGCGGTTGAATGTGGCTGGTGCATTGGTCAAGCCAAAAGGCATGACAATGTATTCGTAAAGACCAAATGTAGTACGAAATGCGGTCTTTACAATGTCTTGATCAACTAACCTTATTTGATGATAGCCACTTTTTAGGTCAACCCTACTGAAGTAGGTCGATCCTTGTAGCTTATCAAATAGGTCTTCTACCCGTGGAACGGGAAACCTATTCTTGATAGTGATCCTATTTAGTGCTCTATATTCGACACACATACGATATGTGCCATCTTTCTTTTGCACTAATAGCACAGGTGAGCAAAATGGAGATGAGCTTGGCCTAACCATACCCTTCTCAACTAACTCATGCACTTGCCGCATAATCTCCTCTTGTTGAGCTTGAGAAACTCTATAAGGAGGTTTATTAGGCGGTGAACTTCCTGGAAGAAGTTCAATTGCATGGTCATCATTACCTCGTTTAGGAGGTAGCTCACAAGGGATGTCGTGAATAAAAAAATCTTGAAACCCCTTGAGAAAATTGGATAACTCTAATTCCTTTTGGTTGCTTTTATTTTCTTTTGCTAAAGCATTAGGTTCATTTTGAGAGTCTTTAACAAAAATCATGTACACGGAAATAGAGCTCTTTATTGACTTGTTGAAAGCTGGTGTATGTACAATGGGGATAGTGTTACCCATTTCGTTAGCATCTATATACATGTCTTTTCCCCTGAACTTAAAGGAGATTCTCCTTTGAGGAAATTTAACATCGGCAGCTAGGCGGTCAAACCATGGTGCCCCTAGGATTACATCCTCATGCTTGAGAGGAGAGATCAAGAAGTCCTCTTTGTCCACATAGCCTTGGACATGAAGCCTCAATTTCCCGATTAAGGGAGTGACTGAAGCTTCTTGCCCCTTGAAGGCACTGTCTGCGGGTAGGACATCTCCCATCTCGTAGGATTGTATTCCTAGCTTGGTGGCCAACTCTATAGATATAAAATTGTGAGTAGAACCAAGGTCAAAGAGAATAAAAGCATCATGTTCTCTTACCTTTCCCCAAGCATGGCATAGAGGAGATCCTTTGTGGTGAGTTTGGTGAGTCTCCTCCTCTTGGATTTCAACCAAGGAAGCTCTAGGAGGATCTTGGCGGTTGTTCTTTTGGGGACAAGCGCGGTACGCATGCCCTTGTTCGCCGCACTTGAGACACCGGTTATCCTTAAGATAACGCTCAAGCTCTTCAGGAGAGAGTTTATTCTTACCTTTGTAAACTCCCTTCTCTTTAGCTTTGTTGGAGTTGCCCTTAGGAGACTTTTGGACATTGTCCTTCCCCTTAGGCTCATTGGAACCCTTGTTTTCCGGGGGCTTATTATTTCTTTTTGCCCCCGTTTGGAAATTGATTCGAGAGAGAGGCGACCATAGTGTGGTGTATTACCGCCGATATGGTACGTGGTCTTTGGGAGTTGACATACTCCGCCATTTCTTCGGTTAAGCCCACACAAAATTGTTGCTTTTGCTCTCCAAAATCCAACTTTTTGAAGACAGTGGCTTTGAGTTGTAGGTCCCAAAACTTGTCTACATATTTGTGGATAGATTCATTGGGAGAGAGCTTTAAGCTTCGCCATTTGTTGAGTACTTTGTCTTTGGTAGCGGTGGCCAAAAACTGCTTCATAATGGAAGCTCTTAAATCTTTCCATGTTCGTGGAGATTCACCGTTGGCTTGTAGGCTAGACCACCATTGTCTGGCGGACTTTTGAAAGTGCATAGCTACATGGCATAGCTTAGAGGACTCCGTGAAGCCCTCATCTCCAAACGCCGCATCGAATTGTTGGATAAAGGCCAAGACTTTGTCCATAGCACCAAAGGTACCATCATAGGTAAGGAAAGAGATGCTCTTCCCTCCCTCTTTGAATTTCTTCAACTTGGACGACCTCTTCCATGCAGCATAGGATTTTCTATGGCCTCTTCTTTTTGATGGTTCAAAGGTTGCACCATCACTTTCTTCAGAAGGTGAAGAATTTGAAGAAGGTGGAGAAGAGGGTGACCTCTTTCTCGCCTTTTTCTTGTCTTGATCTTTGTCGTCTTCACCATAGCTTTCATAAGAGGAAGAGGATGAAGAAGATGGAGAAGAGGGTGTCCTCTTTCTCGCCTTTTTCTTCTCTTGCTTTTTATCATCCCTCTTTGAATTATGGAGTGGAGAAGAGTGTGATGGTCTTCTCCGCTTTGGTGGTGATGGAGAGCGTTTAGCCCACCGTCTTCGTGGAGCCATCTCCGCCGAGGTGGCGGGAGACTGGCTTCTTTCTCGTTCCTTTAGTGGAGGCTCTTGAGTTCTCCTTTGGGAAGTAGATGCATCATCAAGAAGTAAATTCTTGAGCCCTTCATATGGATTCTCTTATTCTTCCCGAATCGGAGAGAGACCTATTTTGGTAGTCTCACAAGGAGGCTTCCTAGGTGTTCTCTCGTCATGGTGATGAGCTTGGAGAATCCCGTGAGCACGGAGATGCCATTGCACTTCACTTTGGAGAGATGGATTGCCCATGGCTTGTTGAAGCCTAGAAACAAGATAGTTAACAAGCATTGAAGCATCATTAGTAGCTTGCTCATGAGCAAAATCAAAGTTATCAACATTAATTTCACTCTGTTTACTATTGTCAGCCATTCTAACAACTTTTAGGTGTACTTTGGAACTTCAAGCCCTAGTTGCTACTCCTCTTTACCCCATTAGAAAAAGCACTCAAGCTACTGTACCCGCGGCTCGAATACCATTAATTGCAAGGAATAGAAGGGAGGGTCTTTCGACACCAAAACAGCACCGGCTCCTGTCAAGCTTCTAATAGCTCAATAGTGGTTAAGCCGTAAGCAAGCCCCGTAGGACTCCACTATTAAGACCATAGCTCTCGACGGTGATGCCCCGTTAACTGCACGAAGGCAGGCGCACTACAAGGCTGAAAAATCGCTATTCTAGCCGTAAGCAGGCCCCGTAGGACTCCACTATTAAGACCATAGCTCTCGACGGTGATGCCCCGTTAACTGCACGAAGGCAGGCGCACTACAAGGCTGAAAAATCCCTATTCTACTTACTCACAGGCAATTAATAATACCAACCATTTGTAGCTAGCTTGAGGACCTCCCTTCTTGAGTAGGAAAAGAGAAACTTTGAGCTCTGATATCAATGTAACATTTAATGGCCTAATAGCTTATGTGTAGCAAAAATTAGCATGAACATAGTGGGCATTTCACTAGAATAGATTCCTAATGAGAATTACAAGAGTGCTTGGGTGGAGAGAGCAACAAAAAGCATAACACCTAGTTAGATAGCATCGACAATACTTTCAAAAGATAGAGAAAATTAAGCTATTGACAACCGTTGAGGACCGGATTTTCATGGAGCCGGTCCCCCCTCCAAAAGGCTTTGTATTATGGTTTCTCCCATCAAGAGAGACATTGTACAATACAATTCTTTGTGTTCCTTCAAGACTAGCTAGTGCAATGAAGATGGAAACTTCATGCACTAAGCAAAACACTTAACAAACACAACTTGAATTATCCCCGTTCTCAGACCCAAGACCTCACACACCTTTGAAGATGGTGAGAGCTAGTAGGGTATGAGAGTAGATTGAGAGGAAGAAGGAGTATCTTACGAGAAAGATGTACATCTCCTCACATAATCACTCATATGTAGCATAGATTAGCTTAGTAATTAGCTTGGTAGAGGAGATGAGCATGCATTGAAGCTTGGCTCTTGGTTGGATTTGCATCCACATGCCAAGAGAGTGTTGATGTAGGCTTCTATCTCACAAGCTTGGAGTAGGTGATGAGTTCTCCATTAAAGCTTGGGAAGAGATAGTCTTCTCTTTCTTCACACATGAGCTTGTGTGAGTGTGTGTGTGATAATTCCTTGCAAAAAAATCAGCCCCCTCTCTCTCTTGGGCGAGCCCTCTTGCTAATTTCTCTTGCTGAAGCCTCATTGGCCCTCCCCAAGTCAAGCCATTACAATTAAGCAGCATAAGTGATAGCCTTCTGACATGTGTCCCCCTTTCCCCTTTTGTGAGAGATTTAGGTAATTAAATAATTAAACTAAACTCTCATTGGACCCCTTTGCCTCCTGGCCAATAGGAATCAGGCAAGCCATGGGGCTCCTAAATGCTCATTGGACCCCTTGGGAGACTGCCCAATAGTCTTCTAGGAGACTTAATTCTCATTGGTTTCTTTTATTAAATGTTTTTAAATTAATTAAACTAGATTTAATCTAGCTTAATTCTCATTGGTCCACTTCAAGCGTCATCCAATAGAAATTGGGCACTCCTTGTGGGCATCTGGCCTAGGGAGCTGACATGTGTCCCTCATTCCCTTTGTGTAAAGGGAACATGTGTGTGTGTGTGTGGATTTCTCTCTCATCCCCTACCTTTAGGGCTCGCCCCCTCCCATGTAGGGATGTACAAAGACTTTTAGGGCACACACAAAGCATCCAATTTTCCCTAGGGTTGACCTTTGGACACAACCTTTGAATTTTGGAACCTTAGCATTTTGGAAGTCTTAATGGGCTGAACCTTAGGGTCATTTTAGTCCATTGTTGCACATGGCTCTTTTGCACATGGCCCCCCCTTTGGATCCCTATTTTCCCTCCTTTGGATCCCTACTGCTGCCGGTCTGCTAGCTTAACCAATATTCTAGCTTTTTCTCCCCTGGCCTTCCCCACATTAAATGATCATTTTAATATGAGAAAATCATTTAGGAGAGCTAGGTATTGATTATTATGACACAGCATATCAAAACACAAGCCCTATATGGCGTGTGAGACCTTCCATCTATTTTGCTTAACCACTATTCTTTCTTTAGCTCCCACTTTGCTTGTGCACCAAGGCTTGCTATTCTGAGAAATCTTTGGCTCTAAGGCACGTGAACACCCCATCAAGGGATGTCACGGAACCGTGACATCAATGTGTGAGTAGCCCCCTCAATTCAAATGATTTTGGCCCTTTGAGGCACGTGGGATCAGCTGTAGTGGCACTGCAACATCATCATTACAAAACTCCACGACCACCGTCGCATGCGGCATCAGTTGCACCAGCAATGACGGGAGCTGATGACTACAGAGCGCCCAACAAAGATCACCATCACAGGAGAGCTCAAGAGCTCTTGCTCCATGCCTCATTGCTAGAAAGTACTACACAGTCCACATTATATATCATCCCCCATAGACTCCGTTTTCACATGTGGGTTAAACCTCTCCCACATGGCAGCCGCGCCCTCCAAAATTCCCTCAAAAACACTTCCAAGTTTATCAAAAAACTTCAAATAAAACCTTTTTGTCCCAAACTTGATTTCACTACAGTTTTGTGTAAGAGGCTTGGAAACTGCTGCCAACTTCAACCGCTTGTATGTTGATTATCTAGATCTTGGTTGACATGCCATCAATTTTTGTGGCCTTCACATATTGTGTTATTTGGATCAAAACCTTGGCAAATCTCCAAAACCTTAGATGGAACTCTGGCCAAGTTGACCATACCGAGTCAAAACTGCCCTCAATGAAACTTTGACCGGTGATAACTTAGCAAAACCAGGAATTCAAATGATTATTTGAAAAGATTGACATACTCCACATGTGGATCTCTTCACATCCATACATTGAGACCAATCCTCAGCACCTGGAATCAACTACCTTGTCCGTCTCAAATCTGCAATGCACTTCAAATTTAAAGTGACATATCTTGCATGTTGTGGCTCTGTTTGATGAGCCATCTGAACTAGCTTGTAGATCATATTGAGGGCCACCTATGGCAGTCTCATTTTTGCACTTTCAACACCTGGAACATTATCATTTAACATGCACCATAATAGAGCATTCTGGCTGTGAAAAACACATATAGCATACATAATCGTTGCTCCTTGCCTGCCCTTGATCTTCACATGTGCCTCGTCATTTGGTATGCCTTTGAGAGCCACAAAAATTTTCTTTGCACTCTTTGTAGCATCAACACACTTTGGATGCACGATCATTTCCCAATCCTCTTGTTGAACATTCATGTTCAACCACAAAACTACTTTATTTGCCTAGAAACTGCAAACCTAGACAACACACAGAGAAAACCAAAAAACAGTACCATATTTACAAAGGTTCACGCCTATTTCCTACTACAAAAGCTCAAGTGGATTGCCCTACCCCCTACATAATTTTTTCTTCTGGATCAAACACTTGGTTTTTCTCTCTTCCATCTATCTGTAACAATCTCCAATAGTGCTTCACACATGCACGTAGCCATCCATGGACACGATAAGCCCATAGCACTTTTGCAGCCTTCCAAATATGAGCATGCCTTCTCACCATAGTAGGCTCTACAAGCACATCATTTCAGCCAACAAACACAAAATGACCCTCCCTCCCAACCATGTAAAGTGGAGCTTCTTTCAAGGGAAGCCGTAGCTGGCAGATAACACACTGCACCACTGCACTTTAAAGCATAATTTTTAACCATGAATTGCATACCTCTTTGGAAATCTTGGACACACCTTGAGAATCTTCTTTATGTGCCATAGAGAACACTGGCTGCATTGGAAGCTCTTCTACCATATAATCTTCTATCACCTGCTCTTCATGTTTAATCGTAGCATCATCAAGCACTTCATTGTCAATTGGCCCTTTGAGATCAACTAACTCCATTGCTTTGTGAGCTTCATCTGCCTGCTCTTCCACTTCATTCCTTGCCAAAGAATATAGAGAATCATCCTCTACTGCACTGCCTTGGTCTCCTTCAAAAGCCAAGCTTGCTTAATCTTTCACAACAAAACTCCGTACCTCCTGCACCACTATGACACACTCCATAGAAACTTTAATAAGCACAACCATCAACATGGAATTGCATAACATCTTCACCTCCATATACACTTCCGTAGGCCTCGATTCCTCCACTTGGATTTCATCTAGCACATTGGCTTGCACTTTCTCCTCCTTCTCCAACACAACATGTACATCTTTATCCACATGTAGAAGAGCAAATTCATCATACCTTGAGTAGGAAGAAGTGATTTCCCATGTTGTATGGACATCCGTAGAGCTATCTTCATGTGCTTCCACCGCTTCTTTCATCTCAACTTAGATAGAAGCATTCATAAGGGGCATACACCAATACAATAAGGGATTTTTCTCAGCCGAGCGTTCTCTCTCTCTCTCTCTCTCTCTCTCTCTATCCTTCCTAATTCTCTACGTGATTAGACATGATATTAGTACAATCTTTCTATGTCGATATGGTTACATGAAAAGCTAAGAGCCATCTATTTTGGGATTTAGAAGATCCATATGTTTTGTAATCCTTCAGTGACTGCTTTCAAGATCAAACAATTCTATCCAGCTAGGTACGCATCAATTCTAATGGACAAGCAAGTATCTTGCCATTACTGGGTGTTATTTTCACAGTACATACTTTAAGTGTAAAGATCAAATTGAGCTTTTAAAAGTCTAAACTCGTAAAGGCTTATATCTACAAAGGTGTATGAAGCAAGTATTTTTTATAACACAATTGCTCACACAAAACCGAAGATTATGGATTTTCAGGTCTAGAAAAGATCGAGTTGTGAATACGATTCCAACTTGAAGGGATCTCCTATTTTATCTAGATAGAAATGAGCGTGTCTATATGAGCATCACTTGGGGGTAAGACCCAATTCGTGATTACTAAATCACTTATTAAGTGTTGATGGTCAATTCTTGGAATCTTCACACTTGCAACTTCAAGGAAAGAAGTCCACACGATTCCAACGGGTGGTGGACAAGTTCAACTTTCAAAGTTGACTTCAATTTATATTGGCTACTAGTGGAGCAATTTCTCTACAAAGTCTAACCAAGGGGTTTGATGATGCGCATTCTAACCAAAGGGTAGGGTTGCATGCACAATACTACTTGAATTTCACTAATTTTTAATTAGTGTTTCTAGGCCTTTGCAGACAGAAAATTTGGGCAGGTGCATTGGACTATAAGTAAGTGAACACTATGTTCAACCTCCAAGTACGCATCTAAATTGGTTTTGTATCTTTCTTTAATATTTTTTTGTTTACTTTTCCAAGTAGGATGCATAAATGTCTATGTTTTCCTTCATTTTTCTCTTTGAGAGATATGATAAGTTCATGTAGGAGCAAAGTATTTTTGAATGTTGTATCCAGCATACACTTTTTCATTATGCAGTTATGGACCTACATGTAGGGTTTTCTTTGGCACATATTGTCACATGGGATACAACATGGTCTGGGAACTGAAGGAGTCTAGCTTTGCCAGTGTGAAGAAGGTTAATGAGGATCCCTCTCACTCACGTCACTGAGTATTTGCAGTTGCCTCCACACACAAGTACATCACGTACTTGAAGGAGATTGTTCTTATGGACATCCTTATCTGACACATATTCCACATGTGGAGAACATGAGTCTTTGGGGCTGACATTGGTGCCTACTATTTCAATCATATGTCGCGACAAAGTCCTTAGGTGCTAGTCAAATCCATTTTATAGATCATTTTTAGCATGTGGTATCAGGAACAATTTCAGTGCCAAGGAATTTTTTAGTACTTAGAACGACTTGTTAAGGTTACAAGTGTTGTTAAACAACATTAACAAATGGTTGTTTATAATATAGCAAGGCTATGTATTGCTAATAAAAATGTTTCATTGTTTGTACCTAGAAGTGACTTCTGTCTCATATTCTATCCTGGTTCAAACATTTCAGTGACTTCTGTCTCATATTCTATCATGGTTCAAACATTTCAGCAAGGCTTGCAAATGATTGCAATAGAGAGTATTTAGTTTCTTTTCAAAATGATTTATACTTCTCTTTCATGTGTGCTAGGAGCATCTCATTTGCCATAAGTATTGGCAAGTATGATCATGAATATGAACGTTCGGATTTTTTTTGCTAAATGCATACACACTAGGTGTTATGGACCCTAGAAACTAGTTTATGAAAGACTCATTTGGAGTGGCATGCGTATTCATCACATTAGTTTCTTATGAAGCATTTTGCAGTCTATGTGCAGTATCTTCATGAGATTGCTTTTGGATCTACCAATCACCAATAGAGGTCATGGATCGGTTTGAGTGCTTGTGGATCTTTCAAGCTAACCAAGATGGTTATGCATGTCATTGTTGTTGATTCCTCAACAATATTGTATGACATCGTGATCCCTGTTTACCAGTCATTTTGGAATACTGTTTGTAAACCATGGGGAAACACACCTCAACATTGTTAGTATCCAAAAAGGATAGGCAGATTAAGAAGTGTAATATTTTGCTAAAGGATATGTGAACCATGTACATTATCACCAAGAAATTCAATTAGAAAGCATGTATTTCTCTAGTTGGAATTTTCTTACCATAAGGAAAAGAATGTTTGCAACTAGGTTTGATTTCTTGATGATTAAGTCAAGTTCTTAACCTTGAACACTAGTTATGGTGGGGTTATTTACTGATATGATAAGATAACAAGTCAAGGACTTATACTTTACTAATGAGTTACGTCAGCCACACCACGATTACTTCCAGGGAAAGTGAAAAGTGGTACTCTTTGAGTACATCTTGGTTGTGGTAACTCCTTTAGGATACTCAAGTAAGTTCTAAATGGATTTGAGGGTGGCTTTTCAAATTTTGGACCACCTCTCTATTGGTATGCACTTGATGAGAGAAGGCTTCAAGGCTTCGTGGCAGGGAGGAGGGACCTGATGCATAAAAATCACAAAAAACCTATATATTTATTTTGTACATAGCTATGGTTTTGACACATTTGGTTCTCAAAAATAAGAAGAGGTAGGAACAAACCCTATGAAAAAAGAAAAATTCATTGGATGCTGATTCTACCCGATGGTCACTACCTGACGCTCACTTGTAAAAGTCAATAGTACAAGGGAAGAGAATTATGCATTATAGAGTTGGAGTCAACAAAATATAAATCAAATTCAAGCCTAATTCACTTGTGGGCACAAGTATTGCACATGAAATCAAGAGGGGACCACGTAGAAGAATTTTGGAAGGGAAAAGATGGACACATATTATTGTGGTATTTTTCTCCATTATTTCCATTCCAAATTGGAAAAAGTTTTCAACAATAAACTTGTAGGTGTTGAGCTGATCTTTTGGATCTTATTTTTTTAATAATTTTTGGAGCTACGGTTTGGGAGATATGGCCAAAATGATGAAGCCTATTGTCCACATGGGAGGAAGTCATGATTATCCAACTCCACACACATAAATTTTTATAGGGTTCTCTCCATTATTGTTGGATTTTCTCTTATTTTATCAAGCTTCTCTCAAATGTTATAAGGAAGCTCTTGGAATCAAGCTATGAAAGGAGGCATGAAGACAAAGCTTGCCATGATGAAGGCGATTAGGAGGAGATTGGTCCAATAAGCAAGGCACACAAATCTCTCTCATTGGGGGAATGCCTCTAATTGAGTTTAATTTGTGATAATTGATTTTTCTCATAATCTCTTTCCTAATCACTCTCTTGGTTTATAAAAGGAGGCCTTGTTTTTTGTAAGCTGACCACACACACACACACTACCCCATATGCACAGTATCCCATACCCACATACCCACACACCTACACAAACACGCCCTTGTGCTATATGCTAGTAGCATGAACCATCACCATGCACAAAATGAGCACCATGTCTCCGCACACTTGTAACAAAGGATTGAAGGCATGAATTCAAGAAGAAGAATGATGGATACACTCATGATATTCCTTGCCATCAACTCCCATCCCTCCATTATGCATCCTACGGTCTTGTCCCCTTCTCATCTTCTTGCCGTATGCTAGCTATTGTATCCATCTTTTGCTTGCCATACCTTGTGTTGTTTGAAATGCACTTCATTGTGAGTATGGTTTATGGTTGTTTCTTTCCATTTTGCTTATGTTGAGGTGTGCAGATTCGCCACACCATACACACACACTCTCCCTCCCTCTCATATTCCTTATCATGTTTCTACTTGCATCTTAAGGTGTGTGAATTTGCCACCTCTTGTATGAGAAGTGATCATACTTGCATGTTTCCCTTACCTCATTATCTTCCTTACTACATGCACAAGTAGCAGCCCATTCTCACTCACTAACCATTCCTCTCATCTTGTTTTCCGACCACCCCATCCCAAACTTGTGCGTGGATCCTGAAATTGTTTTCCATGGCACATTTTATTGTGTATATGTATGCGTCCTAGCTACATATCTTTCTAGGTGGTGCCCCTATTATGTACCTCCCATGACGAGGCCATCGTACATAGTCTTGGTGTGGAAGCCACCCTGTTTGTTTTGCACTTCCACCTCTCATTTGGTGCCCCCACTAAGGAGAGATTTGCAAAGATTTGTTGTTTATAAAACCTAAAGCATTTGGTGGAAGCAAGGAAGCCTACGCTCTTTCTAGGCCTAGAGAGTTCAAGTCAAGTATGACCACCCAAGCATCACCACCGCGTGCAAAATTGAATGCCGATTGAGGTAGACTCTTCTCGCTCAATCTGTTTTGAACCCAATATGGATGATCATGTGGAATTCAATAAGAGGTAGAGGCCTGGGACGAAGTTGTCACCTTGTCAACACTTAAGGTATGCAACTCTAGTGGTCAAAGTGTTTCCCTACACCCAACATGGATAATGACAATAGTTTAGAAGTCTTCCCTTTTTGTTTCTTGCAGCACATGCATGTAAATGTGTACATTGATAGGAAGATAGTCTACCAGAAGTAAATGTATTCCTATTCGGATCATAGATGCTTGGCAAAATCCTTAGATCCCCACATCCCATCATCTAGCCCATTCTTGATTACTACCACTCTTTTGATGTAAGCTTACTCTATTCTAGCCTTGTGCTCTTCTTAGCTATTGCTTAATGTTTCCACCCATGTATAAATCTTTATGAATCACTAAGTCATTTTCCAAAAAATATAAAAATAAAATAAATAAATTATGGGTGTCTGCTTGTTGATTCACCACTGAATTTTTGGATAACTTTGACATCGCTTGTGTGGTTTCCAACAAGGATGATGCCGCCTCATGGCTACAAATATTTCCTCTACTGATTAAAGTAGAGGCCAAGTCTTGGTACAATGATTTGGGCCAAGCTACTAAGGATGCATGGGACTTACTACGTGCTTCATTTGTGATGAGGTTTGGTGGAAAAACAAACTCAAAAAAGTTATGGTGGCTACTATGACAGAGTTAAAGCAGGGAAGTCTGCTAGAGTATGCCACATATGAGTCCAGGTTTGTGGATTTGTAGGAGTGATGTGTTGCCTCACTAGAGGACGGTGAAGGAGCACCCAATTTCTTGAAGAAGAACCATTTCATTGCTGGCCTGTGGTCATCGCTTAAGGAGAAGGTGAAGGGTATATTACTTGCAATATATGAGTTGGCAGTGGAAGTAGCCCGCCTTAAAGACAAGATGTTGCACATGCAAGCAAGAGTCAAAGAGTTAGAGGAATCAAGTTCAGTCCAACTAGCCCTAGTAACTACAGCAGCTGCTCAGAGAATCCAATCACAAGAGGCATCAGAAGAGCATCAAGACCTATTGAGTCACATCGCCACACAGCTTGAGAATCTATCTGTGCATTTGGTGCAGCAAGGACATGTACACAATTGCAATCAAGAGCAAGAGAGAGGACAACAAAGGAAAAACCAAGAATACCACTGCTACAATTGTGGAGAAGATGTCCATGACATGTATTACTATCGACACCCAAGGAGGAAAAATTTCAATAGAGGAGCCAAACAAAACCAAATTTCACCATTGAGAGCAAGACGCCAACCACCAAGGCCACTGCAACAAGCACCACCTGTGCAAATCCTACAACAACCTATGCACTCAAAAACACATCAAGGGAATAGAGGAGGGTAAAGACCAATGCTCAAGAGGTAGACACCATAGGATTTAATCACTATAGACATGATGAAGCTTCACAAAGGAAAGAAAAGATGAAGTCCAAGGGGAAGTCAATCAAGAGGAAGTCTAAGACACAACAAGAGATTGTCATTTCAAATTTCACAATTGGTGAGTCTATAGAATCTTGTGATCTTGTGAGTGATGTTTATATGTAGGGCAAGAGCATCTCTAAGAGGGAGGGCTACCCAATTATGTAAGAGATATCATGGCTCATGGCCATGAGAGGAAATCAATATTTGGCAACAAGAATTCTCAATATGTAAGCTAGAAAGGGAAATGAGATCCCATACACGAAGGCCAGTAAGCAGCAAGGGATGGACCGAGAGACTAGTGCACTCTCTAGAAATTTTACTACAACATCAATGGAGGAGGAATATACCACAACACATGATAGTGACAAATCTCTTGAAATCATGGGTCTCATTCTTACTGATCACAAAAAGGTGGATCCACCAGATATAAAATTGCAAGAAGGAAGCATGAAGTCTTTGGAGCTACACCAATCAAAGGAAGCAATTGCACACAAAACTCAAATGGTTGTCGTCAAGGAGTGGGACTTTGAATTCCACACGAAGGAGATTCTTAAGCAAGTAGATGCAATGGCAACCTATTGGTGATCTAGGTTTGTCAACCTAGATGTAGAGATTATGTCTGATTGTAGTGTGTTAGATGCATTTATGAAAAGCTTTAACAAACCCTTAGCACAAGGGATTGGCATAAGGGTCACAAAGAACAAATCCCAATGTGATAAAGATGGCAGTATGGTCTTGTATGCATATACTTGAGATGAAGTGTTTTTCAACATGTGGATTGTAGCCTATCTTTTGTATATGCTATACTTTGGTACAACATCTATCAAGCTTGTCTTTGAGCTTTAGGGTTTGTGGCTTATTACCAACATCCTAGAATGCAATGTTTGGTTTTGACAGCACTCAAGAGGATAATGACTCTTTTACTAGCTTCACCCATAGTGGTAGGCTGCGTTCTAAAGACAATTGGAGCTTTCCACATCAACAAGGAGGTGATAATGGAGGACTCTTGGTACAATCTTGGGGATTATGATCCTAAGTATTATCTAAGAAGGAGCTAGAGTAATCAACTATCCTTTCACTTATGGAAGTTACAAATCCTATCCTTTTTGTCATGAAGCAAGAAGTATTATTCTTAGGACATTGCAGGCTATCCTATTCTTTATCTTGGATCCTGGAGGATATTGGCACAAAATTTTGGAAGTCATAGGATTCCCATTGTGAAGAGTAAAAGTCAATTGTAAAAGGGAAGAGACTCTTATGCATTATGGAGTTGGAGTCAACAAAATATTATCAAATTCAAGCCTAATGCACTTGTGGACACAAGGCTTTTACATGAAGTCAAGAGGGGACCACGTGATAGACTTTGGGAAGGGAAGAGACTAACACATATATTTGTAGTATTTTTCTCTTTTTTTTCCATTCCAAATTGGGAAAAGTGCTCAACATCAAAGTTGTAGGCGTTGAGCTCATCCTCTGGCCCTTATTTGTTTTAGATTTTTGGAGCTACGGTTTGGGAGATATGACTAAAATGGTGGAGCCTATCTGCCCAAATGGGAAGAAGTCATGATTATCCAACTCCACCATACACATAATTTTTTATAGGTTTCTTTCCATTACTACTAGATTTTCTCTTATTAAGGAAGCTCTTGGACTCAAGCTATGGAAGGAGGCATGTAGAAAAAGCTTGCCATGATGAAGGCAATTAGGAGGAAATTTGTCAATAAGCAGGGCACATGCTCTCTCATTGGGGAAATGCCTCTAGCTGAGTTTACTTTGTGATAACTCTTCTTGCTCATAAAATCTTTTCTAATCACTCTCCTGGCCTATAGAAGGAGGCCTTTTCTTTTGTACATTGACCACACACACACACACACACACACTACCACATATGCACACTGTCCCATACCCACACACCTACACATACACACCCTTGTGCTACATGCTAGTAGCGTGAACCTTAATCACATAATCACAACACCGTCACCATCACCATCACTATGCACAAAATGAGAACAATGTCTCCACACACTTGTAATAATGAAGGATTGAAGGTGCGATTTCTAGAAGAAGAATGATGACTACACTCATGATATTCTTTGCCATCAACTCCCATCCCTCCATTATGCATACTACAGTCTTGTCCCCTTCTCATATTCTTGCCCTATGCTACCTATTGTATTCATCTTTTGCAAGAAATCAACACACTCCATCTTGGTGCCTTACCTTGTGTTTTCTGGGATAGACTTCATTGTGAGTATGGTTTATGCTTTTTTCTTTCCATTTGGCTTATGTTGAGGTATGCAGATTCACCACACCATACAAATACTCTCTCTCTCTCCCTCTCATATTCCTGTCATCTTGCTACTTGCATCTTAACACTAGGTTGGTAACCTAACAGGACATAAAAGTGTCCTTTCAGGGTTTTGAAAAAAACGTCCAAAACCATAGTAGATCCACTCATTTTGTAAAATCCTTTAATGAGGTTATAGTTCAAGGCCTACTACACATGGAAAAAATAAGAAACTTGTAAAATTTGTCATCTTTTGGTCACACCAAGCCTCCAAAGTTGATGGACCAGTGCATTTTCATCAAAACAGACATTTCTTACGTTTTGTTGCATAAAAATAAGATTAGGGATTTTTGTAGGACTTCAGATAAATTCCCTAGTTAACTTCAATGGGTTGGTGATCATAACATATGATCGCTTCTCACTCACTATTTTTTGTTTTGCCAAAATAAATAGGTACAAAAAAGTTGAATTTTTACCATTCTGCAAACCTATTATCAAAGTTTCTATAGCCACGCTGAATACAAATAATATATGCATGTTTTCTTAGTTCCATATTTTCCTTTCTGTTCATAATGAGCCATGGAGCATGTCAAAAGGATAATACATTTCTTACCAAGGGGAATCTTGGGGACAAAGATGAAGTGTTAAATAGAGCAAACATGCAAAAACTGGGTTCAACATTATGAGTTGTAGAGTCGCATAGAAACTATTCAATATCTAGCCAAATTTGATCCTTATGGCTAGATATGGTTACTACCTACAAAATGCATGTAGTTGTCACAAGAAACTAACAATATTGAAAAAGCTATACTTGATATACTAAAATGTTTCGTTTTCTTCTCTAATTGAGAAAATCAACCATCGTTGTGTACTATGCAAAATAGGGTATTAGGTGCCCGAAAACTCAAGGAATATTAGCTTTATGTTATAATATGCGACATAGAAAATCAAAAATACATTTGGATATCATGAAATACACCAAAAAAATCATAGAAGAGCTAAAATTGGCTAAAAAACAAGATTTGACAATTTTTGTAATTTGGTCATAACCTACAACTTTAATATTTATTTCTCCCTAGAAGCATCGGGACATGTTGAGGACTACTAAAGATAGTTCTCTAGCATTATAGACCTCACAAACATGAATTCTACCGTGGTATAGTTGCAAAAAGTTGAAAAAAGTCAAAAATAGGACCCGTTTTTTCACACAGTTTAGGTTGTGAAATGTTGTACAAGGATATTCCAAAAAAATGTCGAGTTTTTTTCAGCTCATGAGACAACTTTCTAGATAGATAGCACCTCAAAATCCATTTTGAAACTCTTGACATAATTCAAGGAAAATGGTCACTTAACAGGACATAAAAGTGTCCCATTACCAACCTAGTGTTAAGGTGTACGGATTCACCACCTCTTGTATGAGAAGTGAGCATACTTGCATGTTTACCTTACCTCATTATCTTCCTTACTACATGCACAAGTAGTAGCTCATTCTCACTCACTCACCATTCCTCTCATCTTGTTTTTCGAACACCCCATCCCACACTTGGGCGTGGATCTTAATTTTTTTTCCATGGAATGTTTGATTGTGTATATCTATGCGTCCTAGCTGCATATCTTGCTAGGTGGTGCCCCTATTGTGTACCTCCCATGATGAGGCCATTGTGCATAGTCCTCGTGTAGAGGCCACCCGGTCTATTTTGCACTTCCACCCTCATAGTTTACATACTATGTTGGTTATGGACCGGTTATAACAACAGGATTGCAAAGGGACAATAATGTGGACAATCAAGATGTTAGTCTTGGTTTAATTGAACCTCCTTCTAAACTATGATCAGATTGAATGAATAGTTTGATCCATGAAGGATGTCACTGTGGAAAACATTAGTGCTCTTATGAAGATATAACCACTTTTGTTTTCGAGGACCAGAACATTTCTCCAAGGGGGAAGTAATGTCAGGACTAGGGTACGACGAGGCAGGCCAAGGGCCAAGATGGAGCCATGCGATGAATGGGGCCCTATTATTACGAAGGTACAGCCTATATAGGACATGGCTGGGTGGAGATTTGCATGCTTCAATCCCTTTTGTCTTACAAATTGACCAAGGAACAAGCTCTAAGTAGTGGAGGTTATCATGAGCACTTGAGGTGTATTCACCATGCCTCAACATTATAACTGTAAATTTTAGTCTATCCAAAGTGTTGTGGGAGTCACCATCCACACTGTCATACCACAAGAAAAAGGGATAGCATTTACTCATGAATACAATAAACATATATTCCACATGCACCAAGGCATCCAAGCACTTCACACTTCATACATAACAAGCTCACCCTAGCTTCATCAGGTTCCTACTGGTCACTCTCTAAAGGGTCAAGGGATCAACCAAGTTTCCACATGTGGATCCTAAAAATATGAGAGCCTATCTTGGACTCTTGTGCAACTCACCATGCCAAATGTGCTAGGCACCATGTGCCCTTACATACTCATATGATGATTGGATTGTAAACTATAGAAGAGATAGTTCACACACTAGGTATGGGCATAGGCAAAAGAACATGATCCCAAATTTTTGTTTTGTTTTTGAGACCTTGAATAGACATGTGAATGATTAATGATTGATACCTCCACAGAAGTGTCAATTTTGTGGAGTCTAGTGCATGTATACAAAGTTTCTGTCCTTTGGCTATTTTGTAGGCATAATTGAGGGCAATTAAAATTCCTTCACAAGAGAAAATATCACAAGTTGGTGACATTGCACATCCACTTGAAAGTACTAGGTCAAAGGGCAAGAGTTTTGAGTTAAAAACTCTAGCCCAGAAGATCTATGAATTACAAGATGTGGGTGAGCAGGCCTAGGTGGTTAGGGTTTTCAAAACCTAACCCCTATCAGCTTCACGAGCACCAACAAAGGGGCCTAAGCCCTAAAAACTAAAAAGCATGAGGGTTGAAATTTTTTTTGTGAATTGGTTTGGTTGGCTACCATGTGTCACTACTTTACAAATTTTGTCTTTTGTGATGGCAACTATTGATATTTTCGAGAGCCGTGCTTTTGAGAGTAGATGCTTTTGGAAACAAAAGCTATTAGAATGGATTATTTGGAGAGCATCTGGACGTAGAGTCTCAACGTGATGGACCCTCAAGGAGTTGTACCTTTTTCAGTAATACTAAAGAAGTACCAAAAGGGGCACTCTTTGGGGCCGATGCATTTGGGAATAGAATTTTGTTGTTCCATGTCGAGTCTCCTTTCTCTCTTTTTTATCTATTCAAGTTCACGTCAATTATTTGGAGTCTTTGTTCGTGTATTGCTATTGATCTTGCTTGGAGTGTCTAGAAACTATAACATTTGATCATATGCTAAGGTTAATTTTATGAAAAATGATGGGCCAAATATAATGTTCTAGGTATTGTGGATAGAAACATTGGTACTTGATGGGTACTATGGGCATTGGTTGCACTCTATTGCAGATTTTTGCGATCAATAAGGAGAGCACTAGGATCCCATATATAGGAAATTAGGAGTGTTCAAGCCGAAGGGAACTCCCTTGTGTAGTACACTCAATAGGATCCCATACGCAAGGGAGGAAATTAGGAGTGGTCAAGCCGAAGGGACTTGTCACATGCTTATATGCCCAAATGAGTGTACTACGCAAGGGAGGGTATGCAACTATTGACCTATCTAGACATGTAAGTCCTTTGAGAGGCTCGCAAATGTACAAGAATAGAACCTTAACTAAGGGTGGTGCTAACCTATAGTAGTAGCTTGTCCACATTTCTCAATTGCAATGAACACACTAGAGTTTATAATACCATGCAAGAGTAAACAATGGTGGAGCCCAACTGCTTGATAGATAATAGATAGTTTGTAAGTTTGGTCTTGTTTTAGAGTCAGTTTAGTAAGGCCTTGGGAGAGTTTTTCTAATCAAAGAGATGCCCATCTTAGTACCTTCCCTTGGCTTTTGTTGTGGACGATTGTGCCCTCCCACCTCTATTACAATATGGTTTCTCCATAGATCCGCATTCCTTTTTGAGGTACATCATCAGGAAATGTTAAGAGTGGATGTAGATGATTTTGGAGGCACATCCTAGGGTTTTCATAGGTAGTCAACTTTTCTGAGCTACTATATGAGGTTTTTATGGTGAATGCTTTACATGGGTCATATACATAGCAGTGGAAATTGTAGTTTTTCCTACATCACATGAGGTGGACGAAGATTTGGGTAGACTTGTTAAGGTTTTCACAAGCCAGATAGCTACATTTCACTACATGATTAGAGTATCTTTATCCCTATATGTATATTGTCATTTGTTTTAGGATTTTCTCCCATGATCGCATTGTATACCTTTGAAGCTTTCTTACATATATCTTGCATGTGGACCTCCGACTGATTTTATGTAATGCAAAGGTTTGCAAGACCCACTTTTAAACAAGGATGAAGACCGTAAAGGTTTATGCCATGTTAATGTGGCAAGCTGACCATCGCATTTTTTGTCATAAAATCCACTGACTCATGGTGTGGCTATAGGGATAGTAGTGCCAATTTTGAGCCACAATTAGCACTAGCTTTAAGAAGCAGGTACTTTAAGAAGTGTTTTGAGGCTCTATGTTTAGGACTATTGTAACTTTTAAAAGAGTACTCTTAGGTCTCTTTTTGGTAGAGTGGGTGGGAGCAGAGTCTCAAAGAGATCCCTCAATAGTTGTGCTTTCATGAACAAGAAATAAAGAAATAAACAAGGAAAAAACCATCAGTCTTTAGAACCAATACATTTGGAAGAAAAACTTTGCCACTTCATGTCGACTCTCTCTCTCTCTCTGTTTCTCTCTATTTAAGTTCAATTTGTTGCAGTTTGTGTTTGGTTGTTTGCTATTGATTTCTTTTCTGGTTGTCTAAGCCTGTTATAGTGGTATCAAAGCCCAAACATTCTTATCTTACAGGGGATGTGATGTCTTTCCTATAACATACATGGATTCTAGCAGTGAATTAAACAAAGAGGACAATATTACACCAACTACTCAACTATGAGAAGAGGAAGAGCACTCCACTCCCAGCGACGGAACAAAGAGAACCAATGGGATCAATTCTCCTTTTAAGGAATCAAAAGAAGAACAAAGAAAGTTTCAGATTGGAGATCTTGAGAAAAGGAAATATGGACCTCAATTGCAAGTTGGTGCATGAGCCAAACAAATGATCAAGTACTTCAACTGTAACATTTAATGGCCTAGTAACTTGTGTGTAGTGGAAAATACCATAAACACAGTGAGCATTTCATTAGAATAGATTCCTAATGAGAATAACAAGAGTGCTTGGGTGGAGAGAGCAACAAAAAGCATAACACCTAGTTAGATAGCATGAACAATACTTCAAAAGAGAGAGAAATTAAGCAATTGACAACAGTTGAGGATTGGATTTGCATGGAGCCGGTCCCCCCTCCAAAAGGCTTTGTATTATGGTTTCTCCCATCATGAGAGACATTTTACAATACAATTCTTTGTGTTCCTTCAATACTACCTAGTTGTATGAAGATGGAAACTTCAAGCACTAAGCACAACACTTATTAAACACAACATCAATTCCCTCACAGTCTCAGACCCAAGACCTCTCACACCTTCGAAGATGGTGAGAGCTAGCAGGGTATGACAATAGATTGAGAGGAAGACGGAGTATTCTTACAAGAAAGATATACATCTCCTCACGAGTCACATAATCACTCTTATTAGCATAGCTTAGCTTAGTAATTAGCATGGTAGAGGAGATGAGAATACATTGAATCTTGGCTCTTGGTTGGATTTGCATCACAAAGCCAAGAATTGTTGGTGTAGGCCTCCCTTCTCACACGCTTGGAGTAGGTGGTAAGCTTTCCATTAAAGCTTGAGAAGGAGAGAGAGAGTCTTCTTGCTTCACACATAGATTGTGTGAGTGTGTAAGTCAATAATGCCTTTGAAAAATCAGTCCCCCTCTCTGTCTTAGTCGACCCCTCTTGCTATATGCTCATCCTCACACCTCATTGGACATCCCCAGGCCTAGCCAATGAAAATAAAGTAGCATAAGTGATAGTCTTCTGACATGTGTCCCCTTTGCCCTTTTGTGAGAGATTTAGGTAATTACTTAATTCAACTAAACTCTCATTGGACCTCTTTGCCTCCTGGCCAATAGGAATCAAGCAAGCCATTGAGCTGTTGAATGCTCATTGGACCCCTTGGGAGACTGTCCAATAATCTTCTAGAGAGCTTGATTCTTATAGCACTACAACATAATACCCAGCTTTCGACGCCCCATATTTCGACACACCGTACCTGTCCACGCGCTTTTCGATGGGCATAGCGCTCGTCGATATACGCATCGATACAGACGTGGAAATACACATGGAAATTCCTGTCAAAAGCTGGGTGTTTTCACGCATATTTCCACGCGTATATCGACGACAAAAACTTGGGGGAAAAACCAAATCCATGAGTAGGCGGTCATTTTTGCCTGCAAGCGCGCGCACAGATCTACCCTTGGAAACCTGCATCACAGGTATTATTGATCTCCCCCCCCCCCCTCTCTCTCTCTCTCTACATCGTGTGTGTGTGTGTGTAGGAAAGAGAGAGAGAGAGAGAGGAATGTGTGAGTGTGTGTAGGAAATCAAAGAGAGAGAGAGAGAGAGAGAGAGAGAGAGAGAGAGAGAGAGATAGGAAAATAGAGAGAGATAGATAGAGAGATTGGGAAATAGAGAAATAGAGAGAGAGAGAGAGAGAGATAGAAATAGAGAGTGATATATATATATATATAGAGAGAGAGAGAGAGAAAAAGATAGGGAAATAGAGAGAGAGAGAGAGAGAGAGGGAATTAGAGAAATAGGGAGGGAGAGGGAGAGAGAGAGAGAGAGAGAGAGAGAGAGAGAGAGAGAGAGAGAGATGGATAGATAGATAGATTTTATTATCGTCCTCGGAGGTCAAATATGACCTATGGGACCAAAGTTACATGTGATGTAGTATGTGTATGGCTGATGAGTGACTCTCGATGCTCCAAAATTGTAGTGATGAGAGTCGCAATGGAGAGTCCACACTTTGGCTGGGAGAGGAAAGTGTGTAGGTCTAAGTTATGGCTGAAAATGTGAGAGAAGCAAGTTCAGATGTGATCAAAAGCTGAGCACTCTAGTAGTGTGTGGTACTCAGACTCTCGAACTTGTAGTGAGCATAATGTGCACAATCGATTTGACTCTTCTCCATTGCCCCAACGCCCTATCTCGCATCGAAGGAAATGGGAGCTAAGCCGAATTGCTGAGATAGTGCGTATCGCGGACAAGGGAATAGGCTCAAGCATGTAAGTGTGAGTACGGTTTCCTCTCTCAGCGAAGAACATGGTTTTGTAGTTGGGGGCAATATAGGTGGTGTAATGTATGAAGCGTTTCCCACCGGATTTCTCCCAAGCCGTAATACATTGGCGTTGTAGAAAAGCTTCATTCACTTGAGAGTCAATTTAAGCATCATGTAGCAAGTGTAATGCATCCCATCTCCCAAACCACTTCTTTATGTCTTGCATCCATCCCGTGCTCAAGATCTTGCTTTTATGCGTCTTTTGAACTTTTTTGCTTGCTTCCCATGCAATTGTAGGAAGTCGATGTGAGGGGTTTTGACGCATCTTTATCATGTACTCCACAACCCTTTCCATGCCCATAACCTCAATTGGAAGAGATCCCGACTCAAGAAGTAGGAGCATATATGGTGTTTGTGTCTTAACTTGGAGAAAGTTTGTAAGAAAATGCTTTTGGACATTCTCAAACTCTTTCCAAGTAGACTTTGAGATGCTCCCGCCCCACACTTCAACTCCATAAAGAAGAACCGGTGTCACCAATGCATCAAAAAGATACTTCTTGAGAACCCAACACTTGATGTTTTCCGCATTACACATGTTCTCAAATGCATAATATGCTCTCTTTTCCGCTTCCAAACGACGCATAGCACATTCATGCCACTTGTGATTGGATGGAACCTCAAGGCCAAGGTACTTAAAGCTCTCGAAACTTCAAGTGTCTCGTTGTTGTACACAATGCATGGCTTCTCCTTATGGTTGGTTTTCACAAGCATAACCTTTGTTTTGGATTCATTTACAATCAGCCCACTATGCAAGCAAAAGTTCTTAAGGACAACCATAAGCTTTTGTGCATCTTCTAAAGTGTGTGCTAGAAGCACTACATCATCCGCATACAACAAAAGCATGATTACCGCATTGCAAATAGTGACCTCTTCAATGCCTTCTTCTTGCATAAAGTCAAGTACCATTTGTTCCAATTGATCAATGCATAGACCAAAGAGAGTTGGTGACAATGGACATCCTTGTTTAACCCCAATAGTGCTTACAAAAATTTCTGAAATTTCTCTTCCCATCTGCAATTGACAAATCACCTTCTCATAGATTCGAGAAACCGCAAGCATAAACTCACTTGGCACTTGGAGTTCTTCCATCCTTCTCCACAAATTGTTACGTGGAATCATATCAAAGGCTTTCTTAAAGTCCACAAAACAACAATACAATCGCTTGCCTTTCAACCGAATTTCCTCCATGAGAACACGAAGAGTGACAAGATGATCAATGGTGCTATGGCATCGACGAAAACCCACTTGTCCCTTTGCACGCTTGTCATTCTCTTCAGCCCAATCACTCAATTTCATCTCCATTATGCTCCCAAACAACTTTTCCATAAGAGACCCAATCATTATAGTCCGGTAGTTGCTTACATTCTTTACATCCCCTCCTTTATGCAAAGGCTTAACCCAATTAGTACTCCAATCATAAGGCATACCATGTTGAAGTGCAAGGTTGAACATATCACACATCCACTCATGGGTAAAATCTCCCGTCCATTTGATCATCTCCGGCTTGATACCTTGAAGATCTCCCGCTTTACGAGTGGCCAACTTTTCAAGCCCACCGCATACATCCTCAATAGTAAAAAAAGACGGCATACATGGGAGTGAACCATAAAATGGCATTTTGCCAGTATTTTCTTGCTCATATAATTGCCTACAATGTGTGTACATATCCACTAGACTCAAGTTACCAAAATTCTCAACCCGCTTGCCTCTCAAGTTTCTCCAAAATCTTCCACATGCATGTGCCTTTTCTTGGACTTGAAATTCTTGTTGCTTTACTTCCCATCTTCTTCTCTTCTTTTGAATCAATGCCTTGTATGTATGCAAATGACTTTGATAGTTGTCTTTGTCCATAGTTGCATCAAGCTTTATCAAGGACTTTCGAGCATCTTGACATTCTTTATCAAACCACCTTTTGCGTGATCTATCTTTGTTGATACCATGGAGATGATTTATGGCAAAGCATTCTTCCGCACAAGAACGAATAGCTTTCTTGAAAGCTTCCCATTTAGTTTCCAATGGTGCATCACATTGAAGCTTTGTCATCCATAATTTTTTCTCAACCATTTCAATGTACATTGGTGCCCGTTTGAAATCCATACATAGTGATAACTTCTCTTTCCTTTGGCTGAGATTATCATGCTTAGTTGCTTCTCCACATGAAAGGTCAATACATACGGTGCGATGGTCGGATTCCGGGGTCCATTGACCAAACATAAAACTCTTTATGCGATACATGATGGCTTCAGAGAGTAGCATATAGTCAATCACACTATCCCCATTATGTCTCCTACATGTAAGTCCATTGGTTCCACTCCACAAAGATACACCATTGGCAATGAGCATACCCGTGCTATTACACATGTGTAAAAGTAACTTTCCATAGTGATCCGGCTCTTTCTCATCCATTGAAGTACGATCATACAAGTGAACTTCCTCCAACTCCCTTGAAATGTATGGCATATCAAATTGTTGAGTATCATGTTGCAATGTTTTTGTGCGAGCATTCATGTCCCCAAATACAATAACATCACCTTCACCTTTGAAATAAGAAATGTCCTCTTCCAAATCAGAAAATGGTTGATCTCTATCCATGCAAGCATAAAAGGGAGAATCGTGATGAGGAATGTAGCAACCGGCTACAAAAATGGGTGCTCTTTTTGGTGTCATAATTTTCAGCCATACATAACGTTTGTACTTGTCATCTTTCACAATTGATACAAAATCTTCCAATCCTTTCTTAACCATACATGCTAACCCTCCTTGTCCTCTTCGTTTCTTGAGATTCTTTGACCACATCAATGAATGTACATTGTAATCCTCCAAGCCGTTAATCCTTTGTGTATCATGCTCCCAAGTTTCAACAAGAAGTACAACATCGGCTTTGCTTGTTAGTTCATCAATGCCAACCCCCGCATTCCATGGGTATCCATTACAATTCCAAAAGCATATTTTCAATTGTAACTCGGTCTCATAGGTTACGCATCCCTATTTGCTTGAGAGACTTGCCTCCTCCTTGGGCACATTTTCTTCATGAGAGATCTCCTTGTTTTTATTATTTTCCTCATATTCCTTGCGACGCATATTTTGTTGCTTAATAGTGCAATCTTCACATACAAAACATTTTGTATCCCTCAAATAGATCCAACTATTATCAAGGATAATCTTTTGCTTGGTCTCATCCGGCATGGTGCATACAATTGGCCGTTCTCTCGAGCGAGGAGCTCCTTGCTTCCCCACTCTATGTGCTCCATAGACCATAACTCCGGACATGCCAAAGTGGGTTTTGAAGAAATCTTCAATAACAATGGCAAGAGAAGGAGGTGTCTCTAACTTCTCTTCGGGAATTCCACGAATAACAATGTTCTTGGAACGTCGCTCCCGTTCCTTCAACTCCTCCACATCCACATTCTCAACATTCTTTGTTTGAACCATAGCTTGCATGAGTGAGGAATTAGAAACCACATTGCTACCACATACATCAGCCCAAGACTTGTTTGTGCATACATTTTTCATGTCGCATACATCCCAGCTCATAGTGTCAAATTTCTCCCCTTTCAATACATGGTCATGCTCCACTTTGCTCATCCGCTCCTTCAAAGCATTCAAGTCCACAAGAGAGCGTTTACATTCCTTGACTTCCTCTTCAAGTTGCATCCAACGTGTTGTTTGCATCTCAAGTGTCCTCTTGAGATTCTCATTCTCAACCACAAGTACCCTTAGTGTGCCATTCTCCATTGCAAGTGCTCGTAAGTCTTCGCCTTGTTTGTTTACGGTCTCTTGCAATGATACCAAGTACGCCATGATCATAGTTTCCGATGCCGTTGTGAGCGGGATGAAAACACACACAACGCCTCTATAACGACCCGACACACACTCTTGGGAAGATACACACACACACACACTATGGGGCACCACTCGGCTTACACAACACACCTGGCCGAGACAGGGAACACATCTCTGGAGTGAGAGGAGAGAGACTATCCACTTGCCCACTCCACACAGACACACACACACACACACACCCAAAAAACTCAGCTCAAAAGAGGAGAATTTCTGATGTTTAGATACAAATGATCTTGGGCCAACACCAATGGGGCAAACAGCTCACACAATATGGGTAAAATAAGCCAGATACAATCACAAACTGGAACAGAAACTTCGCTCATAGGAGAAACTTACACAGAAAAACAGCAGGAAAATAGTGAGGAATTTGGCAAAATGGACAGCGCCATGGCGTCCGGAACGGCCCAAAACCCCAGTCTACAATGTCAAAGTGCTCAAATCCGACCTCGGATGAGCAGTTTACGGCCAAAACAGGCTCCAAAATGAGCAAAAACACACCTGCGGCTGTTCCTCCTCTCTTCTCCACGTTTTTTCTGGTCTTCTGTCATAATAATCAATATCTAATTCTCCTAAATGATTTTCTCATATTAAACTGATCATTTAATGTGGGGAAGTGCCAAGGGAGAAAAAGCTAGAATATTGGTTAAGTTAGCAGACCGGCCACAGTAGGGATCCAAAGGAGGGAAAATAGGGATCCAAAGGGGGGGCCATCTGCAAAAGAGCCATGTGAAACAATGGGCCAAAAAGACCCTAAGGTTCAGCCCATTAAGACTTCCAAAATGCTAAGGTTCCAAAATTCAAAGGTTGTGTCCAAAGGTTAACCCTAGGAAAAATTGGATGCTTAGTGTGTGCCCTAGAAGTCTTTGCATATCCCTACATGGGAGGGGGCGAGCCCCAAAGCTAGGGGATGAGAGAGAAAGCCACACACACACACACAGGCTCCCTTTACACAAAGGGAATGAGGGACACATGTCAGCTCCCTAGGCCAGATGCCCACAAGGTGTGCCCAATTCCTATTGGAAGACCCTTGAAGTGGACCAATGAGAATTAAGCTAGAGTAAATCTAGTTTAATTAATTTAAAAACATTTAATAAAAGAAACCAATAAGAATTAAGTGTCCTAGAAGACTATTGGGCAGTCTCCCAAGGGGTCCAATGAGCATTCAGAAGCCCCATGGCTTGCCTGATTCCTATTGGCCAGGAGGCAAAGGGGTCCAATGAGAGTTTAGTTTAATTATTTAATTACCTAAAGCTCTCACAAAAGGGGAAAGGGGGACACATGTCAGAAGGCTATCACTTATGCTGCTTAATCCCTATTGGCTTGACCTGGGGAGGTCCAATGAGGCAAAAGCCAGACTTATTTAGCAGCTAGGGCTCGCCCAAGAGAGGGGGGGGGCTGATTTTTGCTTGGCATTGACACACACACTCTCACACTTGACCATGTGTGAAGGGAAAATACTCTATCTCCTCCCAAGCTTTAATGGAGAGCTCATCACCTACTCCAAGCTTGTGAGATAGAAGCCTACATCAACACTCTCTTGGCATGTGGATGCAAATCCAACCAAGAGCCAAGCTTCAATGCATGCTCATCTTCTCTACCAAGCTAATTACTAAGCTAAGCTATGCTAATATGAGTGATTATGTGAGGAGATGTACTTCTTTCTCGTAAGATACTTCTTTTTCCTCTCAATCTACTCTCATACCCTGCTAGCTCTCACCATCTTCGAAGGTATGTGAGGTCTTGGGTCTGAGAACGGGGATAATTCAAGTTGTGTTTGATTAAGTGTTTTGCTTGGTGTATGAAGCTTCCATCTTCATTGCACTAGCTAGTCTTGAAGGAACACAAAGAATTGTATTGTACAATGTCTCTCTTGATGGGAGAAACCATAATACAAAGCCTTTTGGAGGGGGGACCGGCTCCATGCAAATCCGGTCCTCAACTGTTGTCAATAGCTTAATTGCTCTCTCTTTTGAAAGTATTGTCGATGCTATCTAACTAGGTGTTATGCTTTTTGTTGCTCTCTCCACCCAAGCACTCTTGTAATTCTCATTAGGAATGAACTCTAATGAAATGCCCACTATGTTCATGCTAAATTCCGCTACACAAAAGATTTTAGGCCATTAAATGTTACATTGGTATCAGAGCTCAAGGTTTCTCTTTTCTTGCTCAAGAAGGGAGGTCCTCAAGCTAGCTACAAATGGTTGGTATTATTAATTGCCTGTGAGTAAGTAGAATAGGGATTTTTCAGCCTTGCGGTGCGCTTGCCTTTGTGCAGTTAACGGGGCATCACCGTCGAGAGCTATGGTCTTAATAGTGGAGTCCTACGGGGCTTGCCTACGGCTTAACCACTATTGAGCTATTAGAAGCTTGACAGGAGCCGGTGCTGTTTTGGTGTCGAAAGACCCTCTCTTCTATTCCTTGCAATTAATGGTATTCGAGCCGCGGGTACAGTAGCTTGAGTGCTTTTTCTAAAGGGGTAAAGAGGAGTAGCAACTAGGGCTTGAAGTGCCAAAGTACACCTAAAAAGTTTACACCTAAAAGTTGTTAGAATGGCTGACAATAGTAAAGAGAGTGAAATTAATGTTGATAACTTTGATTTTGCTCATGAGCAAGCTACTAATGATGCTTCAATGCTTGTTAACTATCTTGTTTCTAGGCTTCAACAAGCCATGGGCAATCCATCTCTCCAAAGTGAAGTGCAACGGCAGCTCCGTGCTCACGGGATTCTCCAAGCTCATCACCATGACGAGAGAACACCTAGGAAGCCTCCTTGTGAGACTACCAAAAGAGGTCTCTCTCCGATTCGGGAAGAAGAAGAGAATCCATATGAAGGGCTCAAGAACTTACTTCTTGATGATGCATCTCCTTCCCAAAGGAGAACTCAAGAGCCTCCACCGAAGGAACGAGAAAGAAGCGAGTCTCCCGCCACCTCGGCGGAGATGGCTTCACGAAGACGGCGGGCTAAACGCTCTCCATCACCACCAAAGCGGAGAAGACCATCACACTCTTCTCCACGCCATAATTCAAAGAGGGATGATAAAAAGCAAGAGAAGAAAAAGGCGAGAAAGAGGACACCCTCTTCTCCATCTTCTTCATCCTCTTCCTCTTATGAAAGCTATGGTGAAGACGACAAAGATCAAGACAAGAAAAAGGCGAGAAAGAGGTCACCCTCTTCTCCACCTTCTTCAAATTCTTCACCTTCTGAAGAAAGTGATGGTGCAACTTTTGAACCATCAAAAAGAAGAGGCCATAGGAAATCCTATGCCGCATGGAAGAGGTCCTCCAAGCTGAAGAAATTCAAAGAGGGAGGGAAGAGCATCTCTTTCCTTACCTATGATGGCACCTTCGGTGCTACAGACAAAGTTTTGGCCTTTATCCAGCAATTCGATGCGGCGTTTGGAGATGAGGGCTTCACGGAGTCCTCTAAGCTACGCCATGTAGCTATGCACTTTCAAAAGTCCGCCAGACAATGGTGGTCTAGCCTACGAGCCAACGGTGAAGCTCCACGAACATGGAAGGCTTTAAGAGCTTCCATTATGAAGCAGTTTTTGGCCACCGATGCCAAAGACAAAGTACTCACCGAATGGCGAAGCTTAAAGCTCTCTCCCAATGAATCCATCCACAAATATGTAGACAAGTTTTGGGACCTACAACTCAAAGCCACTGTCTTCAAAAAGTTGGATTTTGGAGAGCAAAAGCAACAATTTTGTGCGGGCTTAACCGAAGAAATGGCGGAGTATGTCAACTCCCAAAGGCCACGTACCATATCGGCGGTAATACACCATACTATGGTGGCCTCGCGAATCAATTTCCAAACGGGGGGTAAAAGAAATAATAAGCCCCCGGAAAACAAGGGTTCCAATGAGCCTAAGGGGAAGGACAATGTCCAAAAGTCTCCTAAGGGCAATTCCAACAAAGCTAAAGAGAAGGGAGTTTACAAAGGAAAGAATAAACTCTCTCCTGAAGAGCTTGAGCGTTATCGTAAAGATAACCAGTGTTTCAAGTGCGGCGAACAAGGGCATGCGTATCGCGCTTGTCCCCAAAAGAACAACCGCCAAGATCCTCCTAGAGCTTCTTTGGTTGAAATCCAAGAGGAGGAGATTCGCCAAACTCACCACAAAGGATCTCCTCTATGCCATGCTTGGGGAAAGGTAAGAGAACATGATGCTTTTATTCTCTTTGACCCTGGTTCTACTCACAATTTCATATCTATGGAGTTAGCCACCAAGCTAGGCATACAATCCTACGAGATGGGAGATATCCTACCCGCAGACAGTGCCTTCAAGGGGCAAGAAGCTTCAGTCACTCCCTTAATCGGGAAATTGAGGCTTCATGTCCAAGGCTATGTGGACAAAGAGGACTTCTTTATCTCTCCTCTCAAGCATGAGGATGTAATCCTAGGGGCACCATGGTTTGACCGTCTGGCAGCCCATGTTAAATTTCCTGAAAGGAGAATCTCCTTTAAGTTCAGGGAAAAGGACATGTATATAGATGCTAGGGAGATGGGTAACACCATCCCCATTGTACATACACCAGCTTTCAACAAGTCAATAAAGAGCTCTATTTCCGTGTACATGATTTTTGTTAAAGATTCTCAAAATGAACCTAATGCTTTAGCAAAAGAAAATAAAAGCAACCAAAAGGAATTAGAGTTATCAATTTTCTCAAGGGGTTTCAAGATGTCTTTATTGACGACATCCCTTGCGAGCTACCTCCTAAACGAGGTAATGACGACCATGCAATTGAACTTCTTCCAGGAAGTTCACCGCCTAACAAACCTCCTTATAGAGTTTCTCAAGCTCAACAAGAAGAGATTATGCGGCAAGTGCATGAGTTAATTGAGAAGGGCATGGTTAGGCCTAGCTCATCTCCATTTTGCTCACCTGTGCTATTAGTGCAAAAGAAAGACGGCACATATCGTATGTGTGTCGACTATAGAGCACTAAATAGGATCACTATCAAGAATAGGTTTCCCGTTCCACGGGTAGAAGACCTATTTGATAAGCTACAAGGATCGACCTACTTCAGTAGGATTGACCTAAAAAGTGGCTATCATCAAATAAGGATAGTTGATCAAGACATTGTAAAGACCGCATTTCGTACTACATTTGGTCTTTACGAATACATTGTCATGCCTTTTGGCTTGACTAATGCACCAGCCACATTCAACCGCTTGATGGAGAAGCTGTTCAGGCCTCATCGAACCTTCACTGGAGTGTTCTTTGATGATATTATCATCTACTCTAATTCATTGGAGGAACACAAGCAACACCTCCAGGTAATATTTCAAGTTTTAAGAGAGAACAAACTTTATGTTAATCGAAAGAAAAGTGAATTTTTCTTGCAAGAGATTCAATATTTAGGTCACATTATCTCTCAAGATGGAATCCAAATGGATCCATCCAAGTTAGAGGTAATAAAAGGATGGCCTAAACCAAGGAATCTTCATGAACTAAGAAGCTTTATAGGTATGTGTGCATACTATAGACGCTTCATAGAAAAGTTCTCACAAATTGCGGGACCATTACATGACCTAACAAAGAAAAATGTTAGGTATACGTGGTCTGCTAAGGAGAACAATGCTTTCGAAAAGCTTAAAGAAAAGCTTATCTCTCAACCTGTGCTTACACTACCGGATCTCTCAAAACCATTTGAGGTCCAATGTGATGCTTGTGGTGATTGCCTTGGGGCTGTTCTGCTCCAAGAAGGGCACGCCATAGGCTATGAGAGTCGAAGGCTCGACCCTGTTGAGCAAGCTCTAGGCATATACGAAAAAGAACTCCTTGCAGTTCTACATGCCTTAGACTCATGGAAGCACTATTTATTGGGGACTCCTTTCATTCTGTGAACGGATCACCAAAGTCTTAAGTACTTCATGACGCAGACCAAGCTCTCTGACAAACAAATGAGGTGGGCAAATTTCCTTTCGCAATTTCATTTTCATATTGCTCACATTGCTGGCAAGCATAATCAAGTAGCCGATGCACTCTCAAGACGACCGAGAGTGAATGCGGTTTCCATAGCAACTCACAATGATCTATCTTTAATGATAGATGAGTATGCTATTGATCCCGATTTTAGAGATGTGATTTCAGCCCTTGCATTAGGGAAGAAAGAAGAACCATTTACTTTACAAGATGGTTATCTTCTCTATGGCAATAGACTATGCGTTACTAACTCACTACGTGAGAAAGTAATGTATGAATCTCATGCTCCCCCATATGCGGGGCATAGAGGGATTCAGTCTACCCTAAAGGGAATTGAAACATATTTCTATTGGCCTACCATGAAAGTGAACATACATGAGTATGTTTCCAAATGTGTGGTATGTCAAAAGACAAAATTTGATAGAGGGAAGCAACTTGGATTGCTTCAACCCTTGCCAATCCCTAATTCACCGTGGGAGAGCATATCCATGGATTTTATCTTTGGATTGCCTAAGTCTATCCATGGGAATACGGGAATATGGACGATAGTAGACAGGTTCAGTAAACAAGCTCATTTTATACCTGTCAAAAAGACTATCAAAGCCCATCAAATGGCAACCCTCTTCATTTCACAAATTTTCAAGTACCATGGCTTGCCAATGTCCATAGTGTCAGATAGAGATCCTAGAATGACCAGTAATTTCTGGAAGGGTCTCTTTGAGAATTTAGGAACAAGGCTAAACTTCTCTTCGGCCTATCATCCACAAACTGATGGCCAAAGTGAAATAGCTAACCTAACCATTCTTGATCTACTAAAAGCCTATGTAACGGAAGTAGATCAAAGATCCCAATGGGAGAAGTACTTACCCTTAGTAGAGTATGCTTACAATAACACTGTACATACTTCTACAGGAAAAGCACCTTTCGAGGTAATTGAGGGAAGATCAAAAAGTCCCTTGCTACTTAAGGTACATGGGAAGATCTTCGCTGCAGATGAGTATAGCCGAGACCTACAAGAATCTTTCCAAAAGATTAAGGATGCTATCTCTATCTCACAGCAAAGGCAAAAGGCTGCTGCTGACAAGCACAGAAGAGCCCAAGCCTTTAAAGAAAACGATTGGGTCTTGTTAAAGTTTCCCAAGGCTCGATTAAGGCACACTACGGGCAAGAATCCTACGGGCCACCAAAAGTACTATGCTAAACTAGCAAAAAGGTACTATGGTCCCTTCCAGATTCTTAGGCCAATCAATGAGATGGCCTATCAACTTAAGTTGCCCAATCATTGGCTCATACACAATGCTTTTCATGTGAGCCTCTTAAAGCCTTACAAAGGAGAGCCACCTCAAAAACCAACTATTGAAGACCCACTGGAGATCGAGGACCACGAGGAGGTACTGTAGCCCGAGTCCATTCTCCGACATGAAGACAAGGTATTAAGAGGCAGTAAGACTATCCGACGATATCTTATTAAGTTTAAGAATTATCCTTTTGAAGATGCTAGATGGATGCAAGGCATACAATTAAAGGATAACCTAAACCTTGTCAATGCTTACAATGCTTCCCAAGAGTAAGCAAATGTACAAAATGATAAAAATGAACAAAAACTTTTGTCTTATAAGACTCCCTTTTTCTTTATTTGTGCACAAAAATGAAGTAGTATGCATGCTTAGATCAAGTTTGCGGAGACGACGTCTCCCAAACACCAAGTAGAGCTTGTCACTCTACTATGGAAGACTGATAGGACTAATGTGCAGACATGCTTGCGGCAGCCTCAGGCTCTCAAGCGCCAAATGGACTAGTCATCCATTATGGAATGATGTCGTAGGGTAACATAGGGATCCTCTACCCGCTAAGAAAAGGACTCATGCATATGCTTTATCTTCTCTACACCATAGTCGAGGTTGACTATGATTTCAAGAGAGAGGTAATGTCATAATAATCAATATCTAATTCTCCTAAATGATTTTCTCATATTAAATTGATCATTTAATGTGGGGAAGTGCCAAGGGAGAAAAAGCTAGAATATTGGTTAAGTTAGCAGACCGGCCACAGTAGGGATCCAAAGGAGGGAAAATAGGGATCCAAAGGGGGGGCCATCTGCAAAAGAGCCATGTGAAACAATGGGCCAAAAAGACCCTAAGGTTCAGCCCATTAAGACTTCCAAAATGCTAAGGTTCCAAAATTCAAAGGTTGTGTCCAAAGGTTAACCCTAGGAAAAATTGGATGCTTAGTGTGTGCCCTAAAAGTCTTTGCATATCCCTACATGGGAGGGGGCGAGCCCCAAAGCTAGGGGATGAGAGAGAAAGCCACACACACACACACAGGCTCCCTTTACACAAAGGGAATGAGGGACACATGTCAGCTCCCTAGGCCAGATGCCCACAAGGTGTGCCCAATTCCTATTGGAAGACCCTTGAAGTGGACCAATGAGAATTAAGCTAGAGTAAATCTAGTTTAATTAATTTAAAAACATTTAATAAAAGAAACCAATAAGAATTAAGTGTCCTAGAAGACTATTGGGCAGTCTCCCAAGGGGTCCAATGAGCATTCAGGAGCCCCATGGCTTGCCTGATTCCTATTGGCCAGGAGGCAAAGGGGTCCAATGAGAGTTTAGTTTAATTATTTAATTACCTAAAGCTCTCACAAAAGGGGAAAGGGGGACACATGTCAGAAGGCTATCACTTATGCTGCTTAATCCCTATTGGCTTGACCTGGGGAGGTCCAATGAGGCAAAAGCCAGACTTATTTAGCAGCTAGGGCTCGCCCAAGAGAGGGGGGGGGCTGATTTTTGCTTGGCATTGACACACACACTCTCACACTTGACCATGTGTGAAGGGAAAATACTCTATCTCCTCCCAAGCTTTAATGGAGAGCTCATCACCTACTCCAAGCTTGTGAGATAGAAGCCTACATCAACACTCTCTTGGCATGTGGATGCAAATCCAACCAAGAGCCAAGCTTCAATGCATGCTCATCTTCTCTACCAAGCTAATTACTAAGCTAAGCTATGCTAATATGAGTGATTATGTGAGGAGATGTACTTCTTTCTCGTAAGATACTTCTTTTTCCTCTCAATCTACTCTCATACCCTGCTAGCTCTCACCATCTTCGAAGGTGTGTGAGGTCTTGGGTCTGAGAACGGGGATAATTCAAGTTGTGTTTGATTAAGTGTTTTGCTTGGTGTATGAAGCTTCCATCTTCATTGCACTAGCTAGTCTTGAAGGAACACAAAGAATTGTATTGTACAATGTCTCTCTTGATGGGAGAAACCATAATACAAAGCCTTTTGGAGGGGGGACCGGCTCCATGCAAATCCGGTCCTCAACTGTTGTCAATAGCTTAATTGCTCTCTCTTTTGAAAGTATTGTCGATGCTATCTAACTAGGTGTTATGCTTTTTGTTGCTCTCTCCACCCAAGCACTCTTGTAATTCTCATTAGGAATCAACTCTAATGAAATGCCCACTATGTTCATGCTAAATTCCGCTACACAAAAGATTTTAGGCCATTAAATGTTACATCTTCTCTCAGTTTTTTCAGTTCCCACACTTAGCTTTATTAGTTGGGCACCCTTGGCCTTTTAGATGACCTCAAACGGACCCCGAACAGGCCAAAAACTGACCTTGCTGTGCATAGTTGTCACCTTTTTGCATCATCCGCACACCTGGCACTCAGCTTTTTTCCAATAATGCATCTCGCCACCATGTGAAGTGGCCCCAAAAAAAGGTCCTCATGATGACCTTTCTGCATAATTCTCACAAGCAAACACCCACGTTGTGTCCGTCCTCATCTGCGTGCAAATATTGACCTCGTTCGCCCTCCTGACGCCACTAGATGCCATCTGACGCACCTGCTGACCTCATGTCGTCGGCCCGCGGATAGCTTCCTCGAGAAGTTTTACGCGCTACCAACTCCTCCTTATTGTAGAAAAACACAATGGTACTAGTAACGATGAAAATCGATGCACTATGTACATGGTGTCCTACCTGTACACATGTGGGCCCCACGTAACCACCTGGCTATGGAAAATGGGCAATACTTTATTTGATGCACCATGCATGGGTATGTACATATGCGCAATCCCTTGCTCCAAAAAACTCCTGAAATAATTTGCCCATCCCCTAGCCTGCTAGATCATTCATGATCAGCAGCAGCAAAGAGAGATATGAGACTCGCTGCATCACAGGTCTCCTCATCCCTCACAGACATCACTCGCTCTTCAGAAAACTCATCTTGCTCCACCATCATCAACCTGGCATGATACAACTTAAGATGCAACCCATTTACCCTTGACTTATGTAGAACACCATCCAGGTTGGCCAGCTGATATGTGCCATTTGGAAAACACTCTACTACTTTGAAAGGGCCTTCCCACTTAATTTGAAACTTCTTTTGGAAGGTACTGTCCAGCTTACTATTGTAGCGCAAAACCAAGTCATGTTTCTTGATACCCTTTTTTTTAACCTTTTCATTTATCTTTGCCAAAGCCTTATCCTGCATCTGCCCATAATGCTCCAATGCGCTCATCCTATCCAACTGGACCTCTTGTAACTGCAAGAGCCTCTCTTTGAATGCATCACTAGGCAGCCCAAGCAACTTCTCTAACATCTTGACTGCAGGCAATTCTACCTCCACAGGAAATAGTGCTTCCTTTCCATACACCAAATGAAATGGAGTAAACCCTGTACCTGTCTTCACCGAAGTACGGTAAGCCCATAATGCACTAGGCAATTCCAAATCCCAATTCTTTCCTTGGTGCTCTGTCACTTTAGAAAGAATTTGTACCAACTCACCATTGAATCTTTCATTTAAGCCATTACACTGCGGGTAATAAGGAGTGGTATGCTGGTGCCTAATCTTCATCTTTGTGCATAAGAAGTCTAGCAGTTTAGCTCTAAATCCTGGCCCGTTATCTGAAAGTAGCTCTAATGGCACCCGAAACTTGCAACATATTTCATCATACACAAATTTTGCCACATCCTTTGCAGTGATCTATTTTACTGCTATAGCCTCTGCCCATCTAGAAAGATAGTCCACTGCCGTCAAGATATAGCTTTTACCCCTGCTTGTGATAGGTAACGGGCCTATTGCATCAATCCCCCACTTTTCAAACACATCAAACGCCATAATGGTTTTTCGTAGCTCTGGCTTCAACACTCTCTTCCCAAATGCTTGACACCTATTGCAAGACCTACACCAATGGTGAACATCCTTGTGCAAACTAGGCCATACATACCCCTCTTGCAAAATCTTATGCAAGGTGATCTTTAGAGCAAAATGGCCACCACATGCGCCTTCATGATTCTCTTCCAACACTCTGTAAAGCTCCTCCCGCCAAGGTACATGTCTCAACACAAGATCAGCCCCTTTCATGTATAATACATCACCAATCAGTTTGTACCTGTATGCTCTACGCACAAAGCCATACTTCTTAGACTTCTGAATCTCCTTTGGAATGATTCCTGTTAGCAAAAACTCCTCTTCTTCAGCCAAACTTTCCCGGCCATGATAAAGAGGTAAAGTGGTCCTCAACACAAATAGCTCCCCAATCATGCATTGAGCTACTTCATGTGCCTCTCCATTTAGAGCACGTTCAATGTGTCTGATACTCCATGCTTCAAACTTTTTTAACAGGCCTTTAATTCTGAAGCACATTTCCTTCAATGAGGTGTTCTTGCTCTTCCACACACCCAGCACTTGCTTCACCACTAACAAGGCATCACCTTTTATGCTCAACCTTCGAACCCCATGCTTCAAACAAATGTGTAATCCGGCTTCCAATGTAGCATATTCAGCCTCATTGTTGCTATGGGCATCCAATTTGAACCCTCTCTTGCATACTAGCTTCCCCTCTGGATCATAAAGTGCTATACCCCCTGAAGCTGCATCATGGCTCTTTCTGTATGAACCATCAAAGAACAACACATGTGCATTGCTGATCTGTGGCACTTCTTCAACTACCTTTCTCACCACCTCTTCCTTAACAATAAGGGGATTCTCCTTATAGGTCAAAAAATCAGCTAGGGTAGCCCTTGTACTATCTTCCACTAGAAAAGAGAACTCAAACTCTTGCAGCTCAATTACCCATTTCTTCACCACATTTGACATGTTAGTACCATTAATTAGCTGTGGCAAAAAAGCATAACTCGTCAAGAAAACAAAAGGCCGTGGTAGCAAGTAATGACGAAATCGTCGACAAGCAAATATTACACTGGCCATCACTAGCTCTACTTCCGATAACTTTCTCTCCGCTACCAACTTCACTCGGCTTGCACAATACATTGGCCTCATATAATGGCTGCCCTTCCCCTTTTGCAATAGCATGGCTCCAATGGAATCATCCCCTACTGATGGATTTACATAAAAAACTTTCTCCCAATCAGGAGCCTGCATGGCTGACAACCCCCCTAACACCTCTTTCACCTCTTGAAACACTTCTTCACACTTGTCATCCCATTGCAATGGATCATGCTTTGCCACTTGCTGTAATGGATAAAGAAGCTGCGAAGACAATGGAATAAACCGTGCCATGTACTTCACTTTGTGTATAAAGGTTGCCAATTGCTTCGTACTCATAGGTGATGGAAGAATAATAATAGACTTCACCTTATCTGGATCAGCCTCAATGCCATTTTCTGACACCATATGGCCCAATAGCTTCACCCTTGGCTGTGCTAGATGACATTTCTTTGGATTTAGTTGTCCTCCACATTCATCATATCGAGCCAATACCATCTGCAGCTTCTCATGGTGTTCAGTCCTACTGCTATAAACACAGAAGTCATCCATAAAAGCCTTAACACAACTACCAATGAATGGTTCCAGCACCCACTTTGCTATTTCTTGATAGAAAGATGGTCCATTTGACAACCCAAACGGCAACACTGTGTAGCAATAGCAGCCCCATGGCGTAATAAATGTTGTCTTTGTGCGGTCTTTAAGAGCAATCTTCAATTGAAAATAGCCTGAAAAACCATCACACACACTGTACCTCTCATAACCTGCCACTGAATCCAAGATCTGATCGATGAATGGAAGAGGATATGGGTTCTTCTTAGTGGCTGCGTTTAAGGGTTTAAAATCTACACAAATTCTCCAATTCCCATCCTTCTTTGGACTGACTACTACTGGACTCACCCATTCTGTGGTCTCCACTGGAACTATGAACCCTGCCTTCAATAACTTGTCCACCTCTACCCTCTTGACCCATCCTTCTTTCAGCTCTATATGCATCTCTTCACCCTTTAACCCTCTGATCTCTTCATATGAAGTAATGAACAAATCAGGAAAACTAGCCAGCATGTGCAAATATATATCCTTCTCCATAGCTGAGAGGTCTCCACTAATCATTTGCGTCATTAATTCCTGCTTCTTTGACAACTCAACCTTGGTTTGCATCAGCCCTTCAATCACTTCATAAGGCCCTTCACTTTCATCTTCAACCTGATTCACAAATGCAACTAAACCAATCTCCAGAATTTCTTTGTCCATCAAAAGAAATGCAACATCAGCATCCTCATCACTGCTGGTAGTGCTATCACTATCCTCATCTGTCACCGTGGAAGAGTCTTCATCACTAGACTCATCCTCATCTTCATAAAGCTCCTCTAATCGTTTCCTTGTGTCCATATTATAAAGCTTCTTGGTACCTGTCTTTCCATAGAGGCTAATCGTACCATGTCGCCAATCTTGAACAGCTCCCACTGCACGTAACCATGGTCTTCCCAGTATAATAGGATATGCTCCCAACCCTGCTGGCATCACATGAAAATCAACCACTGCCTTTGCATCATATGCCTCCACTTCTAAGCTCTTTACAACACCCAAGCATTTTACTTTTTGATGGTTTGCCAATCTGATCCGAAAACCTGACACCCCAGCCACTGTGAGACCCATCTTCTCAACGCATGAGTGTGTTATGACGCATATTTGGGCTCCGCCATCCACATAACCTTGTCCCAAATTTTTCCTTTTATGCCACACATCTACTATTGGACAAATGTCTGGTAGCTCATCCATTGCCAACACCTTCACTGAACCTCTCTCTGGCTCTTTCTCCATTGGGTTAACCATCCTCTTCCACTGTCACTTTAGCTTAGGCACCATCTCTATAAGCTGCCCAAAAGTAACATCTGCCTTCCTGCTCGTCAGATCCTCCTTCAAGTTATAGCTTAATTGCCCATCCCCTAGTGGAAAATCTGAAACATGAAACTTTCGACGAGCTCTCCTTTTCCTCTTGGCCTTGACATCCTCGCCTTCACGGCTCTTTCCTTTCTTCTTACTAGGACCTGGGGCACTTCTTCCTTCCTTATCCTCTGTGGTCCTCTTCCCAATAGGCATCACTAATGTATCCTCTAGCTTTGATGCCTTCTCCAAGGTGACTACACTTAGCACTTTTGTCTTTCCCTTTTCCTCCTGGGTTAATCCGCTGGTTCCTTCGTCTCCCTTAATTTCGATGCCATAATCATTTGACCTAGTTAGCACCTGTCTTGGCAATGGATACATGTCTCCCCCCATCCTTGGTGGCTTATCACATTGCGGTCTGATGTGACCCAACTCTCCACAATTATAACATGTGGGCGTCTGCCTCCAAAACCTACCATTGCTTTGTCCAACACCATTCCTAGGCCTTTCTTCACCTCCTTGCTGATTTGAAAACCTCCCTCGACCTCGATTATTTCCCACTTGACCTAGCATGTTTAGGCTGAGATTCTTCATCAAATCTACCATTTGCCTCATGTCTTGCCTTAGCCCATCATCTTGCACTGCTGTAGTGACCACTGCTGGCATAACCTGATTAGTAACAGGAACTACTAGTTCATGATGAACCCCTGACATGCGCCCTTGTAAAGACTCTATAGGCTGAAATTCAGACCTCATTGGCAAAGACTCCACCCCTAACTGGCTCATTTTCCTCAGCTTCCACTCTTTGTTCCTTGCTACCTCTAGTGCATCCTCATATGTCCTAGGCTTCTTTAGCTCCACTCTCCAACGTATATTCTCCCAAAGACCAGCCAAGAACCTGTCCTTCTTCATCATGTCAGGCGGGGGTACTTGTGGTGCTAAAGCCTTGCACATTCGCTCCCATGCCAATGAAAACTTACGTATGTACGCATCTACTGGCTCACCTTCCTTCTGCACCAAACCTTGTACTTCTTGCCACACTTTGTCAGGATCTTCTATCTTCACAAACTCCACTTCCAATCCATGCCTTAGATTGTCCCAACTCAATCTTATAGGTGGATCTGTTGCACGCAACTCCTCTTCAAATGCCTGGGACCAAACTCGTGCATCACTCTTCAAACAAATTTGGAGAAGGCGTAACATTTGCGTAGGGTCATGAATCTGGTTGCTAATGCAGGCAACCTCCATCTTTTCCAAAAATTCTTCCACATCTTCATCACTTCTTCCATGAAACTCCGGATAAGAGAAAGCCATGGCTACCCAAATTATGATGCTTTGAGAACCCTTTCGAACACACGTGCAAGAACCCAAAACTTTTCACTACCCAATCCCTAGAAACTTCAATCCCTAGAAACTCCCTAGAAGCTCCCAAGAAGGCACACCTGACTCAACCTCTGATTTTGCCAAAATTTCAGCAGCATAACAGCATAAATGGCTCAAAATACCAAAAAACCAGCCATCATAACTTGGGAAAATTTCGACAGAGTTTCCCCAGAAGTAGAGCAGTAGGAACCCAAAATATAGACTGTCTATGTATGCATAAACTGTCAACAATAGAACCCGAGCATCAAGTAGGACTCACTAGTACATAGCCTATGGCGAGGTCACAAAAAGGGTGCTCCAGCTACCTGTATCACCGAAAGGATCTCCACATTTGAGAATCCCCCAGCTCAATAAAAACCTCACGCTATCGACCCTCACACGAAGGCTAATGCAAATCGCATATAGTCAAGTCTCAGAAATGACTATCTTCCAGACCAAGTCTCAGAAATGGCTGGGACTGCCAAATACAACCAAGTATGGCTCCACAAATGCGTATAATGGCAGTTTCCACAAGTAACGTACAATTCAGCAGACAATGCGCTCAAATAGGCGCCAAGTGATGCATTCCCACAACAACTGCAAGTGACATCACTGCTAGTATATCACTGTACTCCAGCTACCTGTACCTATGTGAATCACTTGTACCTGTACCTGTACCTGTACCTGTAACCGTAACCTGTAACCTGTAATCTACAACCTGCAACCTGTAACCCCGAATCTCAAAGCTTGAAGCTCGACGCAAAAGGTACTCGAAGAAGATCCTCCGTGGGGGCGCCAAAAGAATGTGAGCTCGAAGCAGAAGGTACTCGAAGAAGATCCTCAGTGGGGGCACCAAAAGAATGTGAGCGGGATGAAAACACACACAGCGCCTCTATAACGACCCGACACACACTCTTGGGAAGATACACACACACACTATGGGGCACCACTCGGCTTACACAACACACCTGGTCGAGACAGGGAACACATCTCTGGAGTGAGAGGAGAGAGACTATCCACTTGCCCACTCCACACAGACACACACACACACACACCCAAAAAACTCAGCTCAAAAGAGGAGAATTTCTGATGTTTAGATACAAATGAGCTTGGGCCAACACCAATGGGGCAAACAGCTCACACAATATGGGTAAAATAAGCCAGATACAATCACAAACTAGAACAGAAACTTCGCTCTTAGGAGAAACTTACACAGAAAAACAGCAGGAAAAGAGTGAGGAATTTGGCAAAATGGACAGTGCCATCGCGTCCGGAACAGCTCAAAACCCCAGTCTACAATGTCAAAGTGCTCAAATCCGACCTCGGATGAGCAGTTTACGGCCAAAATAGGCTCCAAAATGAGCAAAAACACACCTGCGGCTGTTCCTCCTCTCTTCTCCACGTTTTTTCTGGTCTTCTCTCAGTTTTTTCAGTTCTCACACTTAGCTTTATTAGTTAGGCACCCTTGGCCTTTTAGATGACCTCAAACGGACCCCGAACAGGCCAAAAACTGACCTTGCAGTGCATAGTTGTCACCTTTTTGCATCATCCGCACACCTGGCACTCAGCTTTTTTCCAATAATGCATCTCGCCACCATGTGAAGTGGCCCCAAAAAAGGGTCCTCATGATGACCTTTCTGCATAATTCTCACAAGCAAACACCCACGTTGTGTCCGTCCTCATCTGCGTGCAAATATTGACCTCGTTCGCCCTCCTGACGCCACTAGATGCCATCTGACGCACCTGCTGACCTCATGTCGTCGGCCCGCGGACAGCTTCCTCGAGAATTTTTACGCGCTACCAACTCCTCCTTATTGTAGAAAAACACAATGGTACTAGTAACGATGAAAATCGATGCACTATGTACATGGTGTCCTACCTGTACACATGTGGGCCCCACGTAACCACCTGGCTCTGGAAAATGGGCAATACTTTATTTGATGCACCATGCATGGGTATGTACATATGCGCAATCCCTTGCTCCAAAAAACTCCTGACACCGTTGGTTGGGTGGTTGTGTTGGTATCTCCACACTTAGGAGATTTTGGATCATTTTCCACAATGGTTTTGGACCTTGTTGAAGAAGAAGAACCCTTGCGAGTGCCGGAAGACATTGTATGTAAAATAGGAGATGAAATCAATTTTGTTGAACCTGTTCACTTCGGAAATGCTGCTAGAGAAACGCTTTCCATAACAGAGAGAGAGAGAGAGAGAGAGAGAGAGAGAGAGAGAGAGAGAGAGAGAGAGAGAGAGAGAGAGAGAGATACATAGATACATAGTTCTATTATCGTCCTCGGAGGTCAAATATGACCTATGCGACCAAATGAGCATGTCATGTGGTGTGAGTGGAGGCATAAGTGAATCTCGATGCTCAAAAATGGTTGAAATGAGCGTCGCAATACAGAGTCCACATCGTGGTTGGGAGAGGAAGGTATGTAGGGAGAGCTCATGGCTGAATATATGGAGAAAAGAGGACCTAATGTGGTCAAAAGCTGAGCACTCAAGTAGTGTGTGGATTGTTGTCTACTAGGTCAAAAAACGGCTGAGAGAGGGAAAGAGAGATAGGGAAGTATAGAGAGAGAGAGAGAGAGAGAGAGAGAGAGAGAGAGAGAGAGAGAGAGAGAGAGAGAGAGAGGGTACATAGAGAGAGAGAGAGAGTGAGAGAGATAAAGAGAAAGAGAAAGAGAGATAGGGTACATAGAGAGAGAGAGAGAGAGAAATAGAGAGACAGTGAGTGATATAGAGAGAGAGATAGGGAAATATATATATAGAGAGAGAGAAATAGAGAGAGAGCCAGAGATAGAGGTAGAGAAAGAGAGGGAATTAACTAAAGATAACTACAGAGATGGATAGAGAGAGAGAGAGAAAGAGAGTAGTAGATAGAGAAAGTCAGCGTGAAAGAGTTAGCTTGGCTGACCAATTGTGTGAAAATGACAAAAACTCTCTCTATCTCTCTCTCTCCCTCTAGAAGAAACTATGGAACTAAAAGAGGCAAAGGGGTTTTGCCCCCTACATGCATTGTCATGTATAGAGCACGTATGTGTCTACCCATATAGGATTTTACTAATAAAGACGAGATTTTGACCCGGTGGTCCTGATCTCCATACACCTTTGGACGGAGGTCTGCGGAGATCGGGCAAGGCTAGAGAATGCGAGGTAGTTTACATTGTGAGGAGTATGTATATTCAAACAACATTCATAATCATTGTAGATGAAAACGTCATCAAAAACTAGCATGGAGGAATCGATTGCATGCTCGTACACGCTCTGCAAGTATCAAATCCTCCGCAAGTGTAGGATATGTAATGAGCATGTGCACAAGTACGGAGAGTTTGCTAGAGAAACCGTACAGAATCTACGATACGACTCCTATGGAACGGGCATTGATTTTCGTGACATGGCACCTACATCTGAGAGAGAGAGAGAAAAAGGATTATGCATGAAGGTCCGACCAATCTAGAGCCAAGGATGGAAGTAGAGCAGGGCTTACAGACAAAAGACGACGGCATGGAGGAGATGCTGGATGCCTTCTTCTAGACAAGCGAGGTGACCGTTAACGAAGCAGCGCCAGAAGACGTGCACCTATCTCCTGAAGACATGTTGAGAAAGTTGGCACGTCAACCAATCTATGAAGGTGCCAAAATATATGTGCTTTGTACTTGTCTGTCGTTTTTGAACCTGCAGTCAATGTACAAATGGTCATATGCAAGCGTCACTGCTTTGTTTAGGTACATAACTTACAAAAGAGATTTTTCGATTGCAACGGTGAAGTGCTTGGGGAGCTTTTAATTTAATGTGGCTTAAACAATTTGTTGCGGGAGCAACTTCTGCCGGCTGGCAATGAAATGCCCCCCTCTAGGCCAGACGCAAAGGGAATATTGACCTTAATTGGCTTGGACTACAACAAGGTTCATGCATGTCCAAATGATTGCATTTTTTTTTGCAATGAATTCGTAGATGTCTGTCGTGTCCTAAGTGCGGAGCAATGCAATACAAACAAGATGCGCTTGGCGAGTCAGTGCGAGCTAAAGTATTGTGGCATTTCCCTATTATTCCGAGGATAAAAAGCATGTTTTGTTGTGGCTCCATTGCAAAGTTGATACGGTGGCATTCTATGAATAGATCCACTGACGCAACATTTAGGGTGCCCGCTGCTTCAAAGGCTTGGAGGCACATTGAAGATACATGGCCACATTTTAAGAGTGAACCACGCAATTTGCATTTGATCATGGCAATGGATGGAGTCAATCCATTTGGCTTGAGAAGCTCATCATGGAGCACTTGGCCTGTGTGCCTTGTCAATTACAACCTCCCGCCGTGGCTTTCCATCAAGAAGGTTCGTTTGATATTAGGCTTGATTGAACCTGATAAGTTCAAGGAAAAAAACATGGATGTTTATCTAGCACCACTAGTTGACGAGCTCCAGGAGTTATGGCATCGAATGGACATAGTAGATGCGGTTGAACCAGCAGGACAACAGCATGCAAGGATCCATGGACTTCTTATGTGGACTATGCATGATTGGCGAGCATACGGTGAAGTTTCTGGTAATGGTTCTTGATTTACAAAATTCTCGCTATTCGCAAGCACTTTGTGTAGTACTAAATCATGCTTTAATATATGCAAAGCTAACAACTTCGGGATACAATGCATGTCCAATTTGCGGGCCGTCTTTGGATGTGTGCTATTCTGCCTCACTTCGAAATTCAATTTATCAAGGCCACCATCGTTATCTTCCAGATGGCCATCACTTGCGCGAGGGTCAACTTGGTCGCGTTGAATGTCGTGCTATGCATGTGGGTGAAAGCATGTTAACTTGTCATGCTTTTTCATGTCCCGGACAATGCTAACTAGCACAATTTTGACATATGCTAACTAGTACAATAACTTGAGCTACATCTCCAAGATCTATGACATATGATATATCAATAGAAAGCACTCGAAACAAGGAATCCAAATATACAACCTTCGACAAATTTTGATATTATTTGTAAAAAAATCACCGGACGCCCAACTTTTCGAAGATGTGCTAACTTGAAACTGCTAACTAGCACAAAAAGCGCGACAGGTTAACATGCTTTCACCAATGTACAAGAGTGGCGTCACCGATGGGAGCAACATGAGGGGCAACCTGTTCTACTAATTAACCATTTAATGGATCCAATGCATATATTCAAGAATGTGGGAGAGCTCCACTGGAAGACAATCATGGCAACCCATTGGTCCACCTCCAAGGCCATCCAATAGGAATTGAGTACACCTTGTGGGCATCTGGCTAGGGAACTAACATGTGTCCCTCATTCCCTTTGTGTAAAGGGATCTTGTGTGTGTGTGTGTGAGTTTATCTCTCATCTCCTACTTCTAGGGCTCACCCCCTTCTATGTAGGGAGGGTTGAAGACTTTTGGAGCACACAGAAAGCATCGAATTTCCCTAGGCTTTTGACCTTTGGACACAACCTTTGAATTTTGGAACCTTAGCATTTTGGAAGTCTTAATGGGCTGACCCTTAGGGTCTTTTGATCCCATTTTTGCACATAGCTATTTTGCAGATGTCCTCTCCTTTGGATCCCTATTTTCCCTCCTTTGGATCCCTATTGTGGCCAGTCTACAAACATAACCAATATTCTAGCTTTTTCTCCCTTGGCACTTCCCCATATTAAATGATCAGTTTAACATGAGAAAATCATTTAGGAGAACTAGATATTGATTATTATGACATCAAAGACCTAAAATACATATATTATCTAAAGAATCACCTACTTGGAAAGGTTCATTGTCCATGGAGAGACACCATCCACTCACCTCTCAGGTCATCGAGGAATACTAAAGTAAAGCCAGGTACAAAAAAGTAGAAACTATACTCTCAAGAAGAGTTTGAAGATGATCTTGAAAAGAAATCTAGTCAAGTTATGAAAAGTAAAAAGAACTCTCGGAAGAAAAGAAAATTAGAGAATCACCCCAGCTACCTAGTCCAAAAATTGACTTTTGAGGAGGCTAGTGGATCCAAGAATCATGTTTGCTTAGAGGATCTCCCAGTTTTCTCTCTTCATCTTCGTCTTCAAAAAATTCAAACAGTACCTCTCCCTTGAATTCTAGTGAGGAGGAAAAGAGGCAAAAGAAGTAGAGAAAGACTAGGAAAAGCAAGAAAATCATATCCAAGAAGAAGTTTAGAAAGAACACAAAGCATTCTAGCAGTTTCAAGATGGACACCTTGTGCTCTTTAGACAACTTCGATAGTGATTCCCATGCTTTTGGTACCATCTATGGGAACAAGCTAAACCACCTTATGAGATCAACTCAATACAACTACTTGAAGAAGAAGACCAAAGAGTTCAACAATGGGGGTCAAGCTATACGGCTTGACACTTGCTTAGGATTTAAGGATGCTCGTCAAGCTCTTGCCTACATATAGAAGTTTGATGTTTCTTTTTGTGGAAGTAACTTTTTTGAAGCCTCCAAAGTATGAAACGTGGCATATTTTTTGAAGAGAAATTCTCAGACATGGTGGTTGACTCTACTTCCAAACAATCTTTAATTATAAATAGTATTACAATTTCTTGTATAATGTGCTAGTCATCTATAGTTGTCTCTAGTTTGAAATTCACCAAAAGTATGTGCAAGGTCACATTGCCTCATTCTAGATACACAATAAAACAATGCTTGCTCATCATAAATGGGGATGGTAATGCATGCATTACACATCAAGCACTTCTTATATTTTATAATAGACAATGCTTCACCAGCACCTATTGAGACTATTGGTTTTATGAATTACTTTTGATGCACTAGCAGGAGCTCCCAGCTTGGACAAGGGTTGCCATTGCTCAAAATCTTATCGAGTGCCCATTTTGTGTTGCGAATGAACTTATGCTAGTTGTCTTCCATGTCCTCATGCCCAAGTTTGAGCAGCTAGTGCATTCAAGGACTAGCACAAAATTGACACATGCACAATGTTGTATGCATCATTTTTCCCCATTCTGGTAGTACGTGACCTCAAACATGTGAACAACTAGTCCTTGTCTACTAAGAGTGCATCCGCATGCAGATGAAGCAATGTTTTTGCTGATGTATGCTATCTCAACCTATTCTACAACATTCTTTCTCTTCAACAAGAGGATGAGAGAAAGTAGAGAGAGAAGGGTAGCATTCTGCCAATTTTTTTGGTGCTGAACATTGGTAGGAAACGGTTTTGCTAGCACCCACTCTGACAAAAAGGTGCCACAAGCATCATGAAAATTCACCAGTTCAACCATGTAAGAAGGGTTTTTCACATATGTTGGTAGCATTGAGCTGGTGGCAGCAATTTTGTTTGCATGTTACACTTTGTAAGTTTGTAGGTTCATTCGCTGGAGAGAGTGGCTGAGGTAGAGAGAGCAGTTTGTAGTTTACCAAAATTGTCAGAGTTACATTCCCATCGGCAATGTTTGCTCAACTCATGTAGTAGTGGTTCATCCTCACTTGTGCAAACCTGCTCCAACATGCTTACAAAGGTGCCGATAGAATTAGATCACCTATGCTTTCTTGGTTTTAAGTGGTCTCTGCACCACATACAAGGCATCTCTCTCTCTATCTCTGTGTGTGTGTGTGTGTGTGTGTGTGTGTGTTTGTGTTTCAATAACATATAACATATCCACCAAATAATCTTTCCAGATTACAAAAGACACTAGAAATTATTTCAATGAAAAGGAGGTATAATTCCCATTCATAGTGCAAAACAGTTTTATACACAAGTGCTAAAATCAAGAGGTGGAAGGTATAATAGTCCACATATGCAAGCCCAAGAACTTTGGAAACATAGTTGAGAAGGTAACCCTCACATGCACCCATGGAAATAACACAACTTTTAGTTAGTATTGGCACCGTATGGAGGTGATGCATGGGTATCCCACATGTTATCGATGTCACCCAACTTAATTGCTTTCAAAGATAAATAATAAGAAAGGTAAAGCTACTAATATATTGAGAGATGGTTTCATTATGTATACCCTTGTGCTTTACAAGCTCTTATGAGATAAGACCGAAGGCGAGTTTTTGGAGGTAATTTAGCCCCACAATTTTTTGAGGCCATTTAATCATATTCATATCCATATTCAGCCACAATCCATCATAACCTTGTTCCCAACAGACATTCATTCGGCCCATTTAAGCAATATTGCCCAAGATCCATGTACACAACAGCATAAGGAGTATTACAATGTACCATACCAACAAGTGAATTACAACTCATATTTCAAAACCACAAGTCACATGAGATTGAGTCGGAGCAGCAAGCTACACAATAGCCTGCTTATCGATGGCCTTTTCCATAGATCCAACACTTAACATTATCTCCTTACAGGGAAAACCCTCACAGTCCTAACGTATAGACAACGTCTCACTAGTACTTACACACACCACCAATGCTAAGTGAGCATGTAAAGCTCACCTTTGTATAGGGTTTAAAGCAAGTAGCCACCTTCCTTCATAGCCGTATTGCGGGCCCGGCTTCAGGAGGAGAATGGTGCAGCAGTGCCTCCTTGTACACACACACACACACACACACACACACACACACACACACACACACACACACACACACACACACACACACACACACACACACACACAAACCCGGGGAGGTCACCTAATAAAAATGTAACCTATCACGTGAGTTCAACAGAAGCGTATTTAAAGTTCTTGAAACTTATAGAAATATGTATACAAAAGGGTATTACTGTTTCAAATTTCGAAAAAAACTTGCAGATTTTAAAAGAAAAAGGTACATTATATTCTACCAAAATCACAAATAAGGGATTTACAAACATGTCTTGAACGCACGTGATATTGTAGTTTTACACAGTGAACTCGGCGGGGGGGGAGAGAGAGAGAGAGAGAGAGAGAGAGAGAGAGAGAGAGAGAGAGAGAGAGAGAGAGAGAGAGAGAGAGATCACTTAGAGCACTGAATCACATACCCACTAGGAGGGAGCCACCACGTTATAAAGCAGAAGAAGACAACATTTACAGAGCCGGGTAGCTCACCCTTAACCCATTTATCAACTAAGTTTTAGGCACCATAAAGGTACCACCTAAAAAATACCCTAGTGAATTCAAGCTAGTTATTTACCAAAGGTATCCTAGACCAACAATCCCAGCAAATTATACATGTACCAATACACAAGTAGCACAAATCCCAATCCAGTATATTAGAGTACAAAAAGAGTACTAGCAATATAGTAGCAGTAGTACTAGTACGTACCCGTACTAGTACACAAGTAGCCCGAGTACCAATACATAAGTAGCACCAGTACAAGTCCAATATAACACTAGCACCAGTATCAGTACCAGTTCTAGTACCAGTACCCAAGTAGCATCAGGATCAGTACATTACCAGTACCAGTGCCAATACCATTTGTCTTTGTGTGGGTTAGGTACCATTAGGGTACCACCTCATGATACATTTTTCAAAAATCACCAAGTGAACTAAATCTAGTGATTCACCGAAGGTTCCCGGAGCCAACAGTCCTCAGTACTAGTACCAATACATAAGTACCAGTCCAATATAATATAGAACCAGTACCAATACACAAGTAGCAACAATACCAATACTAGTTCTAGTACTAGTACTCATGTAGCACCAGTATCAGTACATTACGAGTACTTGTACCATATGTGTGTGTGGGTTAGGTACCTTTAGGGTAGTAGTACTAGTAGTAGTAGCAGTGGTACCAATACCAATACTACCAGTATCAGCAGTATTACCAGTACAAGTACCAGTACTTTGTGTGTGTGTGTGTGTGTGTACTTGCCCTATCCTAGGCACCATACATAATGGTTTGGTAGTAGTCCCACTGTCTATGGGCCTACTGCCTTGTGAAGTAGATGAGAGTAACAAAAGTCAACTATGAAGCATTAGTAGAGATGTGCAAAGTCAAAATGTCCTTGAACCAGTCTTATCAACACAGTACCTAATATTGTTTTCAAGGAATACATTAGTCCTATAGGAGTTTTAAGGCTTTGGCAGCGAGTTTGAAAAAAGTATGGTTTTTTTTCATAGTCTATCAACGATATATCTTACGCTTTTGCCCTGATCCCAAAGGAATGCTCAAATGTGTAGTTTGTTTAAGAGTAACATGTTCCTGACATCATCATAGAAGAGAACTTGGCTAACTCACCTTTGTAAGCAAGTGTTAGGCAAAGAATGTTTTCAATGAATTCAAATAATTCTATCACCCCTTCCTTAGAGTTGTTGAAACGCTGGGCAAGGGTATGGACACATTTATCTAACAACATGTTCTGAACCAAAGAGTTCGCTAGATCATCTAAAGCCCCTGCTATCAATTCAGATGCCATAGCGTCATGTATGCATCTAAGTACCTGGAGCGGTGCTTTAGAAAGAGGCACAGTAGGAAGATCTATCCCTTGAGATAGTGCTAAGTTGTGCAACATCCATAAAAACTTATTTAGAGAAATATACCACCTAAGGTAAGAATTGGTAGCCTCTTAAGGCTACAATCGACTAGGCGAACCTATGAGAGCTGTGTGAAGAGAGCCCCAACCCTCAATGATCAGTCCAAGGTAAAATTATATAGGACAAACATCGGGGGGATTAAAATATAGTAACTAGTTCCTTAGTGTTAGGTGTGTGTTTGTTTCAATAACATTATAACATCTCCACCAAAGAATCCTTTCAGATTACAAAAGACAATAGAATTTATTTCAATGAAAAGGAGGTATCATTCCCATTCATAGTACAGAACAGTCTTATACACAAGTGCTGAAATCAAGCGCAGGAAGTTTGAAAACATGGTTGAGAGGTAACCCTCACTTGCACCCATGGAAACAACACAACTTTTAGTTAGTATTGGCACTATATGCAGGTGCTGCATGGGTATCCCACATGTTATAGATGTCACCTAACTTAATTTCTTTCAAAGATAAATAAGAAGAAAGGTAAAGCTAATCATAATGATCATATATTCAAAGATGGTTTCATTATGTCGCCCCTTTTGCTTTACAAGCTCTTATGAGATAAGGCCGGAGAAGAGTAATTTGAGGCAATTCAGCCCCGAAGTTTTTTGAGGCAATTTAGCCATATTCATAACCATATTCGGCCACAATCCATCTAGAACTTGTTCACAACAAACTCATTCAAGCAATATTGCCCAAGATCCATATACACATTAGCAAGAGGAATATTACCACCATGAGGAATGTTATAATTTACCATACCCACAACAAGTGAATTACAACTCATCAAATATTTTGGACAGCAGTTCCATTTCAGAACCACAAGTCAGGTGAGATAGAGTCAAAGCAGTAAGTGTGGGACTAGTGTCTAACCTCACTCCTAATTTATTGTAGACATAGCGAGAACCACGAATATAATTGTCAATCCATGGGATGAAGCTGACTTGAATAGTGCATGGAGGCTACAAGAGGTTGTCAATCTCTTGGAAAACAACAAACAACTCGCATCCAACTCAAGCTACACTCAAATGATAAAAATCACCAAAAGCTAAGAGCTCATCGGCAAACAAATCACAACCGTTACAACATTAAACAATATCCAAAAATTATGAAACTTCTAGGACATGCTTATAAGACCTAAGCACACATGCTTAAGGTGTCAAGTCTCACCTTAGGTCAAGTGCAAAAATAACGGTTATTAACACCAGTGAGTTTTTGACCTAGTCGTTTTCGACCCAAACTGCATCTAAATGCTTAGCAATGATGCCCCAATACCCCACCTATACTTAGTTTCTGATTTAAAGCTTAAATTCCTACTTATGATGAAATTAGGCCGCGGATCGGTGATGCCAAAAGCTACGGCTACCATGAAATGCTAACATCAATGCCTAGAGCTCTTGCCTACAGTTGCAGCGCAAGAGACGGCACTACAATGTGACAATTGGGAAGGGAGTAGGAACTCACGAGAAGGAGATAAGTGAGCATCCTTAGGTCACACTGTGTTTCTATTATCCAAAACTTATAAAATACCTATAAAAATTGGATTTTATACCTTAGCCAAGCCTTTTTGTGGTCAAAACTAATAATCTAGAAGCTCTAACTAAAGATATGATGATACAATCTGGAATCTTGTGGCCTCGGCTCATCAATTAGACTATTTATCTGGAAAATAGGAGCTACAACATTCCTGATTCATTAAAATAATAAGTGTTTTTACAATAAAAGCTCCGAGAAATGTTATCCGAGTTAGCATGCTAATAACATTTCCCCCCTCCTTGACTGTGTCGTCCCTTGACACAGCTTCATGGAATGAAGTAGTCTTCGGGTTGATGGTTGGTGAGGCGGTCTTTAAGTGCATGTAGTGCTTTCTCATACCTCAGTCATCTTTCTTTGTAGAAACTTGCAAAAATTGCATGGTGACTGTGTTTTTAAGTTCAATGGCTGAATAGCCAACGAATCAAGATGTAAGGCTACTTATCACTAGCCCAAATATCTTCCTTTGCTAAGTGGAGAAACCTGTATAGAACGCTTCCTCAAACGCCAACATATTGCTATAGAACAAAAAGAGGTATCAGGCGTAGAAGCCGTAAAGGACTTCCTCTGAAGGCTGGCCACTTAAGTCATTACAAAGACCCTTATTGCCTTTAAGAAAAGATATACATGGTGCTCCGGCTTGCTCTGCTCTTGAAAAAGTTGAATGCAGGTGAGTAGCATTCTGCAAATCTTCTACAGCATGGAAGATGAGAGGTCAGGAAGGCTCTTGAGGAAAGTCATGGTTCCCGTTAGGGTTTTCACCATGTATTATTTCGTTTTTGGTTCCTAGTATGGAGCTGGTAGGTGTGGGTAGTTTAGCCAAGTCAGCCTCTTCTTTCTCAATGCTTCATATGCCTACCAGGTCCTTACCCTTGGTACACGATAGAATGTTGGGTCTTTCTGTAGTGCTACAGGTGCTCTTGTAAACATAATTAGATATCTCGAATTCTTGTTCAACCATCTCTTTCTCCACTTAGGGTGGATATCTTCTGAGCCTTCTGCCTGCATATCTTTGTATAGTCTTTCCTTTACCTGTAGTAACTCCATTTTGATCAAGGGGTATGGCAGTGATTGCTGATGCCACTGTGCCTTGATTTGGTTGGGAGTGAGTTGAGTTAAATTGACTGAGTGGAGAACTCCAACTCCCAATCCATTGCTACTTTCCATTCAGCATCTGTTTCTTTGGAAATTTTCTCTTTGAGTGCATCTTCCTCAGTTTTAGAAAGCTGGACCATGGGTACTTGCTCAGATTTAGTGAGTGGTACTTGAAAGTCCGCTTCTTCTTCTATCCCTTCTAGCACCTATGTTTCCATCTCAGCAAATGAGACTGAGGGTATGTCAATAGTTGCTTGTTAAGAGGTACCTGCTTCATCCTGAGTCTCTGGTTGTCCCTCTCTCAGTAGTTGATTGATCCTCTTTAATTTGTCTATGTCTTTGAACAGCTGCTCTTCTCTTCGGACCCGCATTAGTGCAAGGTCTTGCCTTTGTGATTGTTCTAGATTCAGCTCTAGCTTGAGATCCTTGTTTCTCTTTTCCAAAGTCTTATAGACTTCATCTGTACCTTTGATTGAAGCAACAGCAGGGTTCTCTCTTATCTGTCTCAAAAAACTGCCTGATCATTGATCCTTTGCTCAGAGTAGCGCAGAGAATCATTTGCTACATCAAGCTGCACTTGCATCTTTTGGACTGACAGAGTAGTGGTTAGAAGTTCACTGGTTACTTCTATGAGCTATTGGTATTTTCTTTTGCATGCATCGGATAACTTAGTAAGAAGCTCTCCTAGCTCTTCCATTTCTTTCTACTACTTCTCTTTGGAAAGCTGGTGTTGCTCTGCTTCATCTTTCAGCTCTTTGATCTGTCTTTGGAAATGTGAAATGACATTCATTCTGTCATCTAGCTCTCCCTATAGAGCATCAATGGCTAGCTCAAGTTCCCTAGCCTTAGCCCTGTGGCTAAGTGCTGCTGTTTGCATTTTATCTGTCAGCTGCATCTGCTTGGCATATTCATTGACTTGCATGATGACTTCATCATTAGTTTTCCATTCTTCAAGATCTACCTGAGGCTGTCTAGAGGTTTTAGCCGTTTTGGATTGTGGCTCTTTGGGTGGTGTTGTGGTTGCTACTTGTTATTTTGGCGGGGATTCTACTTCTCCTCCTTGAGGCATTACAGTTGCATTGACTGCTTCTGCTTCTTGAGGTATTGTGGATGCCTCACATGTTTCTGGTTGGGTTGTTGTACAAGGTTCAACTTCAATTTATCTATTTCTTTTGGCTGCTCAAAACTTGTTGCTACCTGTTGTTCAGGCTCTTTTTCCTTGGCTTCCTCACCCTCATTGGGTTTAGTTGTTGATGAAGGGTTCACGCTTGGCATTGGGTGGTCTTCTGGCTCTGTAGCGGGTGAAGTGGGTTTTGGAGACACCTCTCCCTTGCCGTGATGTGACTCACCTTGTTTAGTAGCCTTGGATTGTCTTTGTTGCTCGTCCACTTCTTCCTTTGCTTTCCTTTCAGCTACTTGAGCGTCTTTCAACCTTAAGGCTTCTGCCTCTGCATACATGCATTCAAGAAAATCCTTGGGATCCTCTGATCCTGTCCTTGCAGGATTCTTTGTTCTCGGTCCCCTTATATCTCTTGGAAACCATCTCTCTGGGTCCTCACCTGCAACTTGGCGGCTTCTTTCATAAGTCTCCTTTTCTCTTTCAAATCTCGCCTTCTTTTGCTGAGGTACTTCTTGGTGTGCGGCTACTACTTTCATCTTCATTTCTTCAATTCTTGATCTTCTTTTGTTGTTGTCTGAGCTCTCATTGCTATGAGATTCATGGATGTTAGCAGCTGGACACACCCTACAGAAAATGACGGCTCGGTGGAATATTATTTTTTGTAATTATTCATTTATTGAGAAAAACCGACATTTCACCTTTGTAAATATTGGGGCTTACATAACTTTCCAGATTGTATCCCATTTTTGACATTTAGATTGAGTAGATGGTAAAATTGGAACATTAGGATTTGAGATTGTAAGGTATTTATACCACTTTTTGACCTTAATGAAAAAACCTTTGTCATTTTTAAAAAGTTCTGTCTATGAGTGACCGTATTGTGTACGAGAGCGAGTGAGAGTTTCATCTTGACGCTACATGCGCACCGGTGGTCGTAATCGAGTGCAGAGAAGTGCAGCATGTTTCCCTCGACGAGAGCTACGCGCCGATACCTACATTGCGGGCGTACCATCTGGTTTTGCGAGCTCGACTCACGAGCTTCATCTGGTGATTCGGTGAGCATACGTTGTCTGTTTTTGCATTGTAGCATATCCACGCGTTCGCATTGAGTAGAGCTACACATTAGGCACTTTAGTTTTGGGAAACGATGACCTGCAAATTTCAACCAGACATACTACGTGATTTTGCACCAGGTGTTTAGGGTTTGGGATTTTGGTTCATGGACCTTAGGGAGAGCGACCTATTGATGTTAGTAGGATCTCCTTCAAGTTTTGTGGCGTTTCGAGAATGTTTGATGGGTATTCAGCTCTTGGAAGCATTGTAGGAAATCTTCTCTTAACACTAGGTTGGTAATGGGACACTTTTATGTCCTGGGACACTTTTATGTCCTGTTAAGTGACCATTTTCCTTGAATTATGTCAAGAGTTTCAAAATGGATTTTGAGGTGCTATCTGTCTAGAAAGTTGTCTCATGAGCTGAAAAAAACTCGACATTTTTTTGGAATATCAATTCCATCTCTAACCTTGTCCTTGCACAACATTTCACAACCTAAACTCTGTGAAAAAACGGGTCCTGTTTTTGGCTTTTTTCAACTTTTTGCAGCTATACCACTCTAGAATTCATGTTTGTGAGGTCTATAATGCTAGAGAACTATCTTTAGTAGTCCTCAACATGTCCTGATGCTTCTAGGGAGAAATAAATGTTAAAGTTGTAAGTTATGACCAAATTACAAAAATTGTCAAATCCTGTTTTTTAGCCAATTTTAGCTCTTCTATGAATTTTTTGGTGGCTTTCATGATATCCAAATGTAGTTTTGATTTTCTATGTCGCATATTGTAACATAAAGCTAATATTCCTTGAGTTTTGGGGCACCTAATACCCTATTTTGCATAGTAGACAACGATGGTTGTTTTTTTCAATTATAGAAGAAAACATAACATTCTAGTATATCAAGTATAGCTTTTTCAATATTGTTAGTTTCTTGTGACAACTACATGCATTTTTTACGTAGTAACCATATCTAGTCATAAGGATCAAATTTGGCTAGATATTGAATAGTTTCTATGGGATTCTACAACTCATGATGTTGAACCGAGTTTTTTCATGTTTGTTGTATTTAGCACTTCATCTTTGTCCCCAAGACTCCCCTTGGTAAGAGATCTATTATTATTTTGACATGCTCCATAGCTCCTTATGAACCTAAAGGACGATAGGGAACTAAGAAAACATGCATATATTATTTGTATTGAGCGTGGCTATAGAAACTTTGATGACAGGTTTGCAGAATGGTAAAAATTCAACTTTTAATTTGTACCTATTTCTTTTGGCAAAACAAAAAATAGTGAGTGAGAAGCAATCATATGTTCTGATCACCAACCCATTGAAGTTAACTAGGGAATTTATCTCAAGTCCTACAAAAATCCCTAATCTTATTTTTATACAACAAAACGTAAGAAATGACTGTTTTGATGAAAATGTACTAGTCCATCAACTTTGGAGGCTTGGTGTGACCAAAAGATGAGAAATTTTACAAGTTTCTTATTTTTTCCATGTGTAGTAGGCCTTGAACTATAACCTCATTAAAGGATTTTACAAAATTAGTGGATCTACTATGGTTTTGGAGGTTTTTTTCAAAACCCTGAAAGGACACTTTTATGTCTTGTTAGGTTACCAACCTAGTGTTAAGCACGCTTGAAGGCTGTAGCTTAAACATTAGGTAGAGACCTCTGTAGGAATTAGTCGAGAGTCAGTCGAGTGTAGATTGACATCCTATGCTTTCTTCCACGCGCCTACGGGTCGAGCTTCGTCCTTAGCTGACAAATCTTATTAGGTGAGTTCTCGCTGTGTTGACGTCCGTCGCGGTGTATCCGCCAACATTGGTGCCGCTGCTGGGGACGAAAACCCTAGGTAAGTCACCGAGACTAGTCCTTAAGGATAGGGATTCTCTGGCTTGCCAGAGTCTCGTTTTACATTTAGATAGGATCAGAGGGTGGAGGACTTTCTAGGTCTTAGAGGGAGTGAGTGTGTGTCTGGCCTAGATCCTTCGACTTAGGTAGACTTAGATAGGTTTTAGGCCTTAGTTGAGTTGATGAGTAGGAGTTGGAGTGGTAGAAGTAGTGAAAGGAGAACTTGAGATTCCGGAGAGGCCAGGAAGCAACCGAAACACCAATATCACCATCTCACATAAGGAGTACGAGTAGGGTAAGTAGGACATCATGATTTATGATCTGGAGCACTTCATGCATGTTATACTTGTTGTTAGGTTCATCTCACAAGGTTGTAAAAGACGCAAAAAGGTGTTTGAAAGCTAAAGTGAAGTTCAAAAGTTGTTGTGAGTGTTTCTGAGAGAGCTGTAGAGCATCAGGAGAATTTTTGTCAGGAAAAAAATAATTTTAAGCCAGAAGACATCCTACGCGTAGGATGTCTACAGACTGATCTGTTGGGAATTTTGAAATTTTGAGTTGACCAATATGTTCAGAAGGTAGGTATTACCCTATTTTCACCTTGAAAGTGAAAATTTGACCATATCTTGGCAGGATAAGGCCAGATAGACAGAAATTGCCAGACATCCTACCCAAATTGTGTCAAGGAATTATTTTAAGACCAAAACCATAGGGTGGCTGCATGAGCATGATCTGCATGATTCATTGAGTGCCTGAGAAGGGTTTCATCTCAATTAGGTGAGAAAATTGGGTTCTAAGCAGACTTTAGCATCTTTGACTAAAAAGGGCTAGAACAACTAAAATTGGGATCTTTTGAAATCCAAACCAAAATCTAAGCATAGCACTAGCTTGCTGACATCAAGGGGAATCTGTGGCTCAAGTCTGGGGTCAAACAAGCCAAAATGACATCCTACGCGTAGGATGTGTTTTGTGTGATTTGGCACTCCAAACCCAGATTTGAGCATACCAAAGTGATCGGCACCTCAAGAGGAGTCTGTGCTTTGCATTTGAAGCCATTTTGATCAGTTAGACATACTACACGTAGAATGTCTAATGCATGAATTAGGAGCCAAAAACTGACTGTAGGCAGAGTAGGGTGTTGTATAGCCTAAGGCAAGCCTCCTAGTCAGTTTTGGTCCAAATTGGAGTTGAATTGACTAGTCACACCAACATCAGGCTGCTGGAATAGATTTATGATCCATTGACCAACTTATAGGTGTCCAAATCAAAAAGTAAAAACAGCTGTGGACTCAGCACATCAAAGGGAATCCATAGTGCAAAAAACCAGGCAAAACAGAGTAGGAGACATCCTACGTGTAGGATGCCTATTGGGGCTTAGTAAAGTGAAAAATTGAATGAGGAGATTGGGTGATGTTTCAATTGACTTAAGAGTTTCAGAACTTCTTTCAGAAGTGAATTTGGACCTCGTTTGACCTATTGACGGAGCAAAGATGGAATTAAGACTTTTGAGGAGAATTAACCAACATCCGAGGGAAGTACAGTTCTAGATTAGAAGACCTAATCAAGAACATCATAAGTGTATAAAATACAGTGGTGGTTGAGGTTAACTCTCTAGTTATACCAATCATTACTAAAACCAGCTCTAGCGGTTAAATGCTTTGATTCAATTGCCGAAATTAAACGCTTGTGTACAAGTATATTCTGCGGCAAAGTAAGAAGTTGTGCGAAAATTGATCCTTTACCATGTGAGTGGTTGGATTTGTGTTAAGTTGCATTGCTAAGTTTGATGAATTTAAGATCAAGAAGACACATTATTAGAGACCAAAAGGTGGCAGGTGATCAGGGTAGCTTAGTGTCCACCGAAGAGAGTGTAACTCGGGCAAGTCTAGATCCACTAGCACCGATTATTGAGGAGGGTAGTGATATTGACACTTCATCCGATAAATCCTTCTTCATGATGGGTAGTCAACAACCAGGAGGTCTCTCCAATAAAGGACCAATGCCAGGAGGAAGCACCTCCCTAAATCCTTTGAATGATTCCAAGTTCACCATAATCTTCTTAGAAGGAACAAACTCGAGGGGAGTCCTAGTATATTCTGATTATCAAGGACGCAAGTGTATTTGTATTGAGGAAAGACCTGCTCAGAGACTAGAAATAATTCCAGTCTATGATGGTGGAGATAGATTCCGAGACGAAAAAGGGAACCACTATCTGATAGTTAGTAACCTTGAGGATTACAATAGATATGGAGATAGTGTGGCAAAAGGAAAAATGGTTTCAGAAACTCAAGAACCGCTTCCAAACATTGATCGACCTAGAGCGCTTTTTATGTATGATAAGAAAACAACCACGATCTCTACTCATAATCAGAATATGGGAATTTACAAGCATGAGAGTGAGGGAATAGTCTCTTACTTCCAATGCAAAGAACCCTACCGAAATGAATTAAGCAAAGACAAGGTTCTTTACTTATTCTCTTATGAAATTGTTATGGGGAAGGATATTGTTTTTGTTGATAGGTACGGGCAAGAATACACACGTATTCTCCCAGAGGAGGTAGAAAAGGAAACAGTTCCAAAAGCATCAGCATATACCCCAGAAGAAGTGCCAAGAGACACCTACACCCCTAGCAAGGCAAAAAATCCATTTTTCAAAGAGTACGACGCGACCTCACATTCTACCCGACAACAGATGTTCAACTATCAGGACCAACCAACAACCCAACCATCATTGCAGGCATGGCTTAGACAGAGTACAACAATAGAACAAGATCGAGATCAAGATGGTTATCAAGACGCACGAGGGCTAAGGGATTTACAAGAACCACCACTCTATTCACGGTATCAAGGCAAGAGTAATCCAAAATCTCAAGGGTCAACAGATCCTGGAAGACCACCCATAGAGCGAGTTCGAAGAGATGAACCATCTCTTGCAAGAACCATTAGAAATTATGGATTAGGAGCACCATTGGGAGAGGAACCTGCCCACTACCGAAGGCCAGAGGAGGTATATAGATTGGGACGAGGAGATCCAATGACGAGATTTGTAGACCATCGTAGAATTAGACCTTCTCAAGTGCAAAAATGGGTAAACATAAAATACACAGGAAACAGAGATCTTAGAGATCATGTAGCAGCATTTTTGCGTGTAATTAGAGCCGAAGAGGTGTTAGACTTCCCTACCCAATTTGCAGGGTTTGGACTAACCCTAGAGGAGGATGCTGCTACTTGGTTTGACTCTGTGGAGCGTAGAGACTTTGAGTCTATGGAGGAGGTGTTTGACGAGTTTATCGAGGAATTCTCACAAAGGTGGATAGCCATAAATTCAAACAGAAATAAGGGGAGTTCGTGCGAAAGGCAGACCTACGACTAAACAAATATGTTAAGTTCTGCCCTGTGGAAGAACTGCCAACTCAGTCCAAACTTATGCTTGTATTTATTCAAGGACTAAGGAATGCAGATCTCCAGAAAGACTTACATATGAAGAGGAGCACGACGTTAAATGAGTTGACTAAGGAGGCTGTTTACCTTGTAGACAATTGTGCGGTCTACAAGGAGGGTGAATTCAAGGATCTTGACGACGATTCATCCTCACAACAAAGTGGAAGCAAGTCCACTAAGACAACACCAAAAGGAGAAGTAGATGTAAGCCAGGAGCATCTTGTAGAGGAAGTGCTAAAAAAGATAAACCTGTATGCCAAACCTCAGGCTAAACAGCCCAAGTGGTGTGCTATTGAACAAAAATGGACAAACCATGTGATGGAGGAATGTTATTATAACAAGGGTTATGTGAGAGAGTGACCTTATGCTCCCCAAGCTAAGGTAGCATCTCCTCAACTTCCATCAATGCCTCGGTATCAAGCAGGCAACCTACCAGGACGAGTAGGTGTAGAAAGACCACAACCAGTGTTGGGGTAGCAACCACCCCTACCACGATTATGACGAGTCGGCATAAGATACACACCAATAGTAACCAAACCAGAAGAGAAGGATTTGGTTCCTATGCATGCATGTTATGAATATCCTAATGGATATGCTACAAATCCTGCATATTATCCATCGGAAGAACCCCCAACACCGGAACCATGGAGCATGATAGGAAGTGCAGGACCACCAACAGCTGCACATGCAGCAGGAGAAGGAAGATATAGTTTGGATGAATGAACCTTGTTGTTTATAGGCAACGGAGGCATGGGAGGGCAGAAACATGCATAACAACAAAGAGGAGCTCAAGGAGCACCTCAACAGCCTAAGGGACCCTGCTACAAGTGTGGTGGAGACCATTGGCTAAGAGATTGCCCCATGATGAAATCATTAGAGTCAACGCATATTGCACCGAGTGTGGAGTTACTCATTTGATTCCTAATTGCCCTACGAACCCGAGCAAAGGAGCAAAAACTACCTTGAACATGCTGGAAGCAGTGCCTTCCAGTGGAGGGTTAGAAAACGAGACAATAATACCTATTTAGGCAGTGACAGGAGCCCAAGCTCAAAGAATGACAAACAAACCCATAATTGAAGGGCCCAAAACCGATGCCCCAAGTTCAGAAGTGAAGAATCATAGAAGCACTTGGAAAGCTAGAAAGGTGCGTATGAAAGCCAAGAGAGAACGAGAGCAAACGGCTCTATTCGAGGATTTAAAACACACGAAGGATAGATTAGAGCAGTTAGAAGATCTAGCTAGTCTAAGCTCACACATTGCGTCAATGATAGCACCCAAGGAAATAGGAGAACCCAAAAGTGCAGGATCAAGAGGATCTGTGTTGGCAGAAAAGGTAAATGAGCAATTAGATGCACTTTTAAAAGCTTACGAAGCCAGACTCAAAAACAACCAAACCCAAGAGCAAAGATGGATGAATTATCCATATGATAAAATAGAAAAATAGAGGTTAGAAATGTGTCAAAATGTGATTGAAACAACTCAATCCTTGATAGAAAACCCGCTTGGTAAACCTGCAAGTTGGCATGAAGTAGTAGCTCCAACCCCTATCAAAACAACTATAGAGAAACAAGTAGAAACGAAGGAAGGACTCACGATTGCCTCTGAGTCTAGGGGAGAGCCTATCATAGTGTCAAATACAATAGATGAGACAGGTAAGGGGTTCCAACCTAAAACATTGGTAGAAATGGATAAGGATTGTAACTGTCTAGATGACCCGTGGAAGAAAATCCGTGATGCCAAGGAAGCTAACAGGGTGAGTTACCACATGAATAGCACGCGAAAAGAAAAAAATGAGATCTTACCTCCTATTGAAGAATTTGAGGCAAGATCACAAATGAACTTTGATATACATTCGCAAGGGGGAGACCAGGGATCAATTAGTTCGGGGCACAGCCAACCAGACTCACTAAAAACTCTACCCTCTTACCTAGGAGAGTATGAAGCCAAGTCTAAGGTGAGAGCAATCCCATCCCAAAGACTTTCTTCTAACAGAGTGATGGATTCACAAGGGTTGATTGAGTTGTTGTCCACCCCTGTGGCTGGTACAATCACATTATCCGAACTCCTGAGGTTACGACCAAACATGTGGACCACCGTAGGCAAATGCTTAGAAAACATTGGAGTGAAAGACCCCACCTCGAAGCTTCAAGAAGGGATCAGAGAATTGGACAAGCCTCAACTAAACACTAGGCCAGTACCCTTAAAAAAGGTTGGAGAATATTGTGAGGGAGAAGATGGAAACACCATGCTACCAGTAGAATTCCAGGGAGTAATTTCCAAAGCTATTCTAGACAGTGGGGTAGGAGTCGGTATTGCCACTAAGGAAATCTGGAAAAAATGGGGAAAATCGGCTTTGAGAGCTACTAGAATGAAATTGCAATTGGCGAATCGGTTCATGGAGAAGCCTTAAGGACTCTTAGAAAAAGTAATTGTTACCTCGTGCAGAGTCGAGTATGAGCATACATTTGCAATAGTCGATTTCGACAAAAAGAACAATTATGAGATCATCTTCGGAAGACCATTCATGAGACAATTAAAGATGGTCCAGGATTGGGGTTACGACCACATATACCTCAGACATGGCAAGACTACAACCAAAATAGACCTAAAAGACCATAGTTACAAAGATGTGAACCAGACACTAGTGGAAGAGTTTGATTCAGCTACATTGGCAAGGTCCAAACTCCCAGCATAGTTAGGGCAATAAAAAGAGCTATGGATGTGCGGAGCTTCACATTGTGGGAGCATAAAAAGAGACGAATGCGTCTTAGAAAGAGCTATTGAGGACAAGGATTATATTCCGAAACCTTTTCCTGAAGATGCCTTGGAACCTCTGGAATGGGAACACATACTAGCAACGTTGGATGTCTGTACCATTACAAATAGTCCAATGACAAAATTTTGCGATAAGGATGGCTATGATGTGCTACCTTATTACATGGTAAGCCTTATACGAGGAGGAGATGATATTATAGAACCACCAGAACAAGAAGAGTTTTATAACTCCTCTGAGCATCAGGTAAATAATGATGCAGATAATGAGTGTTCATACAGCTCAAGCGAGCGTGGGGAGAAAACAACAAATATCAAGCTTTATGATTGTGCCAATCAACACTGTGAGGTCCCTGCCCCTTTTTGAGAGGAGCGGAGTACCTTTGATAGGTCTCCAATCCTAAAAAAGAAAAACCAACGGACATTGCCTTAGCTACTACATAGCCACGGGGATGAACCGTTAGTGAAGGATTGGTCCTATCTCGCTATGGTGGAGCGTGACCACCATAACCCTATCTAAAAACTATCTATAATCAATTATACCTAACAGTATAAATCTTAGAGTGATCAACCTGTGCGCTTTTTTCTCCATGTTTTAGAAGCATAGCCGCCAAGGTTTGTCTCTTTTAATATTTATGACTTAAAAAAAATAATTTCTAGCGTTGGAAAGTTACCCGACTCATCGGGTCCACCCGTCCATAGAATGATACCGTCGGGGTATCATTCTCCCACTTTCCACACCACACTCACCCTTCTTTTGTTATCTAATTACTACCACACTGTTTAAACATACATGTTCCTTTACTTTATTTATGATACTGGTTCGTCAAAACAACCCTTCAAACAGTATTACAAACAATAGTCAAACAAGAAGTCGTCCAATTTTAAAACAACAAACCTTGGATTAGGTTCACTCAAGAATCTCTACTGGCGCCATTATGTCCGATCGGTGTATAAATTATTTATAAAAACCCTTGTCCTCATGAGCGTCCCATACCGCTCGACAAGTACTCGTTGTGCTAATCTGGACGTACTCCCACCACAGCAACAACGATGCCAATCTGGGCGTCATCCTTACACCACGGCAAAATAAAATTGTAGTATCCAGCTGGACTAATCTGGGTGTACTCTCACCACACTATCAGCGGTGCCATCCTGGGCGTCATCTCACGCCTCGGCAAACTGCCACATAATACCAGCGCTAATAAGTAGAGGGACTTGAGAGAAACCATACCGAAGGTTTTGGACAAACATTCTTTCCTATAGCAACCAGACATTCTTTCCTACTTGTCAAACATATGCCGAATTTCTTGGGGTTAAGCCCCTTGGTTTCGGTCCATCTTTTCTTTTCATAAGGTAAAGAATATATTCCTATGGTCTCGCATATGCAATGATGCATAACTTGAACTGCAATAGTAACATGTACCATAGCTCCGATTGGTCCGATTGGTGGAGACATAACATGTTCTGCAGGAGTTCCTCCGTTACTTGTACCAGCTTCATGATCATTAGCGCCTTGGGCTCGAGCACGCTTTGGAGCTATTTTTTTATACTACACTTAGAACTTTAAATTGGTCAATTTCCCTAGTAATCTCCTTGTTTCCAAAGAGAGTCTGTAATTTGAACTCTCGCCAACTCGGATTCACACTTAGTGTTGTTGTTCTACATCTAATTTCTATACATCAAATATTTGCTAATTGTAATTAATCAAAAAATTAAGTGTGTAAACTGTGAGTGAAAGTTTAGGAATGCATTACTTTTATGCTTCACATTTCTAATCCAATTCTAACTTCAATTTCTTTACTTCAACTAAATCAATTTTTAGTATTATTCATAATTCTACTTAATCTAACTGACAATAAAATTGTTGAATGATAATTTCATCATGTATAATAAGAATATGATGAGTTCTCTTATGTATTAACTTTCAATTTACTATGCATAAATTAATAGTGAAGATGTATTAACTAGAGATAGTAGGTATACTTACAGAGATTAGAGTAAGAGAAAACATACACACACATCTTTTCTAAAGTTAATTGAATCTTACTTATCCATTAGAAATATTAGAGTAAAAGAGAACACACACACATCCTTTTCTAAAGCTAATTGAATCTCACCAATCTATTAGAGAGATTAGAGTAAGAGATAGCACACACACACACACACACACATATCCTTCTTAAAACTAATTGAATCTTACTAATCTATTAGAGAAATTAGAGTAAGAGATAGCACACATATACACATATCCTTCTTAAAACTAATTGAATCTTACTAATCTATTAGAGAGATTAGAGTAAGAGATAGCACACACACAGATATCCTTCTTTAACACTAGGTTGGTAATGGGACACTTTTATGTCTTGTTAAGTGACCATTTTCCTTGAATTATGTCAAGAGTTTCAAAATGGATTTTGAGGTGATATCTATCTAGAAAGTTGTCTCATGAGCTGAAAAAACTCGAAATTTTTTTGAAATATCAATTCCATCTTGACCCTTGTCCTTGCACAACATTTCACAACCTAAACTGTCTGAAAAAACGGGTCTTGTTTTTGGCTTTTTTCAACTTTTTGCAACTATACCACTCTAGAATTCATGTTTGTGAGGTCTATAATGCTAGAGAACTATCTTTAGTAGTCCTCAACATGTCTTGATGCTTATAGGGAGAAATAAATGTTAAAGTTGTAAGTTATGACCAAATTACAAAAATTATCAAATCCTGTTTTTTAGTCAATTTTAGCTCTTCTATGATTTTTTTGGTGGCTTTCATGATATTCAAATGCAGTTTTGATTTTCTATGTCCCATATTGTAACGTAAAGTTAATATTTTTTGAGTTTTGGGGCACCTAATACCCTATTTTGCATAGTAGACAACGATGGTTGATTTTTTCAATTATAGAAGAAAACATAACATTCTAGTATATCAAGTATAGCTTTTTCAATATTGTTAGTTTCTTGTGACAACTACATGCATTTTGTGGATAGTAACCATATCTAGTCATAAGGATCAAATTTGGCTAGATATTGAATAGTTTCTATGGGGTTCTACAACTCATAATGTTGAACCCAGTTTTTTCATGTTTGCTGTATTTAGAAGTTCATCTTTGTCCCCAAGATTCCCCTTGGTAAGAGATGTATTATTCTTTTGACATGGTCCATGGCTCCTTATGAACCTAAAGGACAATAGGAAACTAAGAAAACATGCATATATTATTTGTATTGAGTGTGGCTATAGAAACTTTGATAAAAGGTTTGCAGAATGGTAAAAATTCAACTTTTTTGTACCTATTTCTTTTGGCAAAACAAAAAATAGTGAGTGAGAAGAAATCATATGTTCTGATCACCAACCCATTGAAGTTAACAAGGGAATTTATCTAGAGTCCTACAAAAATCCCTAATCTTATTTTTATGCAACAAAATGTAAGAAATGACTGTTTTGATGAAAATGTATTGGTCCATCAACTTTGGAGGCTTGGTGTGACCAAAAGATGAGAAATTTTACAAGTTTCTTATTTTTTCCATGTGTAGTAGGCCTTGAACTATAACCTCATGAAAGGATTTTACAAAATGAGTGGATCTACTATGGTTTTCGAGGTTTTTTTCAAAACCTTGAAAGGACACTTTTATGTCCTGTTAGGTTACCAACCTAGTGTTAAGCTAATTGAATCTTACTAATCTATTAGAGAGATAAGAGTAGGAGATAGCACACATACATCATTCCTAAAGTTAATTGAATGCTCAATTAATACACACCTTATTAGTCCACTATAGTTTTTGCTCTCTTAGTGGTTTGTGGACGCCTTCTCTCTAAAAGAAGTGGCAGCACTTCGTGAGCACTATAGAGGCAATCTCTATGTCTAAAGTGTGAGCATGGATGCTCTATTTATAGGAGAAAAGAAAACGTCCAACCTTTTTTTTCCCAAAAAAAAGAAAAATTTTAATTTTGTTTTAAATAAAAAAAATTTCCCCCCCAAAAAATCATACCCGTGTTTTTTGGTACCCTTGTGGTACCCATCAGCTTGACCAATTTGTCATTATCATCAAAAGATAAGGCCACACAGCCCCCCCTTATAATGATTGGTCAAGACTAGCCTTTCCTTTTCATGTGACAGTGTGTCCCACTTTGTGCCCTCCTATGTGAGTCAAGGTGAGTCCATGTGCCTTCATTTGTCATCTCTGTGTATTCTTTTGTCTTTATAATTATTTTATTTATTTTCTTAATGATAATTTACTTTACATTTTTAAGTTAAACTTTACAGTCCTATATTAACTTTACAATAGTAAAAGAAAATTCTACAATCAGTAACTCAGTCTTACAATAAGTTAATTAGTGATTCATATAGCTAAACATGTCAGATTTTGTAGCATAAATTTTAAATTCTAGGTTTTCTCAGCTTACGATTCATAATTTGAGTTTGAATATCTTAAATATTGAGTGGTGGTTAAAAAAAATTCAAATGCGTAATAGAACTTGTGTGAAATTCGAAAGTAGAGACCTTACAAGCACCCTAGACACCAGGAACGCTATAGGAGAAAAAGAGCAAAAAACAAAATGAGAGCGAACCTGATGCCCAGGATAAAAGATAAAACTCACTATCTAATGCTTGTCAAAGCAGAGGATTGTGTAAAAGACCAAATATCAAGAAGATTCTTGAGAGTGCAAAGGGAACGAACGCAAGAGGAAATAAAACAAGTACGAAAATCTAAAACAAAAACAAAATCAAAAAAATCTTAGAAATCAAAACAGGAAATAACAAAAGACCCAGAGTGGACCCGATTTGGTAAGGAGGAATCAGAAAAAGGAAACATGAATGTACCATCACACTATCGGAAATTCACCATCCAGGATAGAAAAATCATAATGACACCACCAGTCAGGGAAAGAATAAACCACAAATCTTACAATGGGCCGGAAAATGAAAAACGAATAGACCTCACTGAACCAGGTGAAAAGCCTCAGCCGGTCTATATCGCACAACTGATTTAGAGCCTGAAGAAGAAGAACTACTAACACAACTTCTCAAGAAGTATAAAGATGTGTTTACATGGTCCTACAAAGACCTCAAAGGAGGTAATCCATCGATATACCAACATACAATTCCTTTGAAATCAGATGCCAAACCTAGCAAACAACGTCCTTATACTTATAATGACACAATTGCTAAACGAATCAAAGAGGAGATTGACAAGCTGATGGATGTTGAATTCATCTATGAAATCGAACATACAGATTGGGTGTTACCCATTGTGGTTGTCCCAAAAAGAATGGAAAGCTGCGAGTGTGTGTGAACCTCAAAAAAGTAAATGCAGGCACCATAAGGGATAATTATCCCTTGCCGATCACAGAACATGTACTTGAGAGGGTGACCGAGAAACGGGCTTATTCCTTTCTAGATGGGTTTCCAGGGTATAACCAACTGGAAATTGCAATAGAGGATCAACACAAAACAGCATTTGCCACAGAATGGGGAATATATGTGTCACAGGAGCATAATAATAGAGATAGACAGCAAAAGGTAGAGAAAGAGATCTTTGTATTGATGAATCTTTGCAGACTTTTGATACAACAGAGGAGCATTGGAATATATGGGCGCAATCTGTAGTACGGAGCTCGAACCTCCCGACCACCCCCGAGCTTCAGTTCGCTTGCATGCAGTGTTTCACTCACACTCGCAAAAGAAGAGATCAGTGAATCATCCCCAAAACGCACCACCCGTCCTTCTATTCTGATTTTTTCTCCAAAAGCATGCGACCTCTCAAAATAGCCGCTTTTCTATTTTTGGCGTTCGGTCGACTCGACTTGCGCGCCAAGTATACCCGCGAGAATAAGGTAAGAACGTGATTGCGAAGCGATCCGTAAAGGTTAGATTTTTCAATATTTTTTTTTCCAGTTGTCTTCAATTGGACATAATCCCCAAACGGAGCCAAAACAGCCCAAGTCCATCTCACACAATCTTGTTGCCCTCGATGCGCTCTTCGACTGCTATGTGATGGAAAATTTCCAAGCCTGCTCTGATTTGCTGAAAATCAACCTGCAAAACAACATTTTCTACAAAAACGTTGCAAAAACAGCAAATCCCACTTTTTTCTTAATCTTTGGCCCTCAACGAGCATCAAAAAATCAAAATCTCTAAAGACTCAGAGAACCAAATTTGTTCCTTATAACACAGGCTTCAATCGCTTCATACAACACTTATCCAAAATCCCACACTAACACCTTTAAAAATGCCCCAGAAAGTGCCTTTCGGATCAAAAAATTTTATTGGACGAAAACAACCCACACATCCTTCTACACAGTGGACTAACTTTAAAACGACCAAAACTTCCTAGAAAAACAAAATTTATTGCTAAAACACCTCAAAATCAAGTCTTGTTACAATATGCGTATAAAGTTATGCCTTTTGGCTTAACCAATGCACCAACTACCTTTCAGAGGTTAATGATGCATGCGTTCAAAGAATACCTGAGAATATTCTTAGAAATATATATGGATGATCTTTGTGTACACTCTCTTCTACGAGACAAACATATTGACCATTTACAAAAGGTATTTGAGAAGTGTTGGAGCTATATATGGCTCACTCTACTCAACTTGGTCTCTCCTATAGATTTGTATCTTGTCCTCAATATGAATCAGTCTTTGGGAGCGTATATGGTGTGTCTCTTGTCTCGTCTCTCTCTCTTTCTCTCTACATCTCAACATGGTATCAGAGCAGTAACGATCACACGCCGATTCAATTCATGGTGACAAAACAGTATGTGTATGCGATTTGCATGTAAGATTCAAAAATTGCTACAAAATTTATTTTTGAGCATTGATTCTTGTTAACTGTGGTTGTTTTGTGTTAAGAAGAATATGATTAGTGTTTTGTGTGGCATTTATTGCTAATCAATCTAATCGTTGATTACGTTTTCTTGTTGATGACACCCTGAACTTCATCTCAATTTTTCTTGTTGTTCTGCTCAAAAATTGGAGAAATGGAAAAAGCGCAATGGCATTATTTATACCAAAACTTGTTCGTCTCCTCGAGCTCTTCGATTTGGGTTCTAGGTTTGCATCAATCGGAGTTCGCAGCAGAAAGTTATGTTGTTTTTACTGCAATTGAGCTTGACGCAGCTTTCTTCGTCCTACTTCTTCGTGAAGCGTCCACGATCGTTTTTCTTATTTTGGCGTTAACTTTTTCGAGAAGATTTATCTTTTTGCTATTCGTATTGTGGCCGTCAATCTTGCGTCTCAGGCCACTCTATTTTGTGGACTCTTTTATTATTAACGTCTCCTTTACCCTGCTTTTTTTGGGTGACGTCTCTCACATCTTTGGACGTTCCTTGAGCATCCTTCTTACGTTTATTGTTGAAAGAACACACTCCTCATATCTCTCTCATTCTCAATTGCGGCCTTCACCATATATGGTGTGCAAATTCTACGATCTTATCTTATACGTCTTCTCGCAACAAGATATGGCTATGAATATTCTCGTCAACGGCTTTCCTTCTGGCCAACGTTCTGTTCCTCCTTTCCAAAGTCAAGGTTTTCTAGGCTGGAAAGCAAAGATGTTGTTAATTCTTGAAGGCGATGAACTCTCCAATGTTGTTCTTGGAAATCATGTTTGTCCGCCTCAGCCTGTTGATACGGATAATGATAACGTGCTTATCACTGAAGAACCTATATTTGAAGATTGGAATGTTGCCTATACGGATTGGCAACGACGTGATAAAGCATCTCGTCGGTATATTCTTTCTGCTCTTACTCATTCCCTTTTGATTGATATGTATGAACTTCCTACTTCCCACGACGTATGGAAGTACCTTATTGCAAACTTTCAGAAGAAATATGTCACGGAAATACTTTATTTGAGAGGGTTTCTTAACAAGTTACAATATGAAGTTGGTACTGCCATGACGGGACATATTGAATCTTTCAAATCTATTATTAATTAGCTTGCTACTGCCGGTGATCCTGTTCCACAAAAGCAACTCATTACACTTCTCCTTGATACGGTGAAGGACTCTTCTTATGATAACATTGTTACTATTGTCTCTAATAAAGATGGTCTTGATTTCGACAAAGCTTGCACGTCTTTAATTGAATACCCTCAACGTCAAGAACGTCGGAATGCTGGTCACGATACAACTATGATTTCACAAGAGGAAACTGAGTCACAACAAATGGTGTTGAGCTTATATATGAAGCTACTCAATATATGGCTTCTCTATATATGGCACCCAGGTCCCCTCTATATATACATCATCTCATGTGTGTATTCTACACACTTTGGGGTTCTACATCTGTGCTCTCTCCTTCTCTCTCAACATGGTATCAGAGCAGTACGTTTTTGTTTTCGATTTTGCAAAAGGAAGTTTTTTCAAATTCTGCACCGATTTTGAGTTATCGTTCACGGACTGCGTACATACCTGAAAAACAGCTTTCGCGTTTTGTTTTTGATTTTTGTGCTAATTGGAAACGATTTTGCAGAAACGCGAGAGACCGTAATCGATGTGGTCTACAACTTTGCAGATAGAAGTGTTTTCAAATTCTGCACGGATTTTGAGTTATTGTTCGCGGACTGCGTATATACCTGAAAAGCAGCTTTTGATTTTTGTTTTTTAAGTTTTTTGCTAATTGAAAAAGATTTTGCAGAAACTACCCGCGAAAGAGATCGGAATCGATGTGGTCTACAACTTTGCAGAAGAAAGTGTCTTCAAATTCTGCACCAATTTTGAGTTATCGTTCGCGGACTGCGTACATACCTAAAAAGCAATTTCCGTTTTTTGTTTTTTATTTTTCTGCTTATTGAAAACGATTTTGCAGAAACTACCCGCGTGAGAGACCGGAATCGATGTGTTCTACAACTTTGCAGAAGAAACTACCCGCGATGGGGATTGGAATCGATGTGGTCTATAACTTTGCAGAAGAAAGTTTCTCTAAATTCTGCACCGATTTTGGGTTATCGTCTCGGACTGCGAATATGTTTGAAAATCAAAATTTTACTTTTGGTTTTGATTTTTCTCATAATTGAAAACTTCTCAATTATATTTTTCTTCATCAATCATATATTTGTTACTGACGTAACTTTGCTGCAGAAGCCAGTTACACATCGTTCCGATTCAGTCGAGCCGTTGATGATCGTCCAAATTCTATCGAGCTACTGTTGGTACATGATCTTTTGTTATATGATATACTCGTTCATTGATTCTCGTATAATTATTCTTTTAGAGATATAGTTTACGTCGTTTTATTGATAATTTCTCATTGATACCATAGTGATTTTGATGGTACCATGATGATGTTTTGTTAATACTTTGGTCATGGTGATTATCGTTGATACCATGATGATATGTCATTGATACCATGGTTATTCTCGGTGGTGCCATGATGATATTTCGTTGATACCATGGTTATTCTCGGTGATTCCATGATGAGATTTCGTTGATTCCATGGTGATTTTTGTTGATATCATGATGATGTTTTGTTGATACCATGGTTATTCTCGGTGATACCATGATATTGTTTCGTTGATACCATGGTTATTCTCGGTGATGCCATGATGATGTTTTGTTGATACCATGGTTATTCTCGGTGATTCCATGATGTTGTTTCGTTGATACAATGATTATTCTCGGTGATATCATGATGCTTTTCGTTGATACCATGATCATTTATTCATTTTTATTGATATAATGATGATATTTTGTTAATACTTTGATGGTATTCATTGATCACTACATTGATAAATGTTGTTTTATGTAGTATATACACATATCATTTGTATCACGTAATCACACATTTTGTACTTTTATGTTTATACTTTATGTACCATATGTTGTCGTGCGTATATATGTCGTCAAAAGAGTGGCGTCGCGAACCATCTCTTATGGCATTGTGAACGTAATTATTTCATTAACGATGCTAATAATTTTCATGACATGTTTTTTTGGAGTCTATGATCTATGTAGGATTGATCAAAGAATTGATTTTATGAAGACAAACTTGGTGACAATAAAAGATTTATGAAGATATGTTTGGTGATGCCATATTGATGACAACATGAAGACATGTTTGGTGATGCGATATTGATGACAAGCTACACAGCAGATTCACGGAGACACTTTTGATTACAAGCTAATCGATAGCTTTTACACCTCTTTATTGAACCTTTGTATTCATTATTGTATTGATAGGATAGGAGTAATGTAACTCCTCATAAAACATTCATTGTAAAAGGAGTGATGTAGCTCCTCGTAAACATTTGTATATTCAATGATTTTTATAATATAACGGTGGGTGTATATAGAGCTGTGGGTTTTTCCCTTGATCCCCCAAGGGTTTTTTCATCCACAGTTAGGGACCCTTATTTGAGCGAGGGTGTTGAGCTTATATGTGAAGCTACTCAATATATGGCTTCTCTATATATGGCACCCAGGTCCCCTCTATATATACATCATCTCATGTGTGTATTCTACACACTTTGGGGTTCTACTTCTGTGCTCTCTCCTTCTCTCTCAACAGATGGAACGTGCTTTTTATGCTCGAAGGAATCCATTTCAACGAGGAAACCGCAGAGGTGGCCGTCGCGGTAATATTTTCTCTGGTCTCAAATTTTCTAATAAGCAATGTTATTACTGCAACAGAAATGGCCATACTGAAGATGATTGTTGGGTACGTCAATATGATGAAGAACACAATATTACCGCAAAACAACCACGTTTATCTAGAGACTCTTCTTCTTCTTCTTGTGAATATTGTGGATGATCTGATCATCCCACTCATATGTGCTATAAGTGTCGATTCGACACAGATCGGAATAGAGTATATGCTACTCAACATCGAAACAACATTGTACCAGAAACAAGCTGCGTCCTATGTTCAGTTGCTTCATGTACGCGATGGATCACTTTTTATTGTCGATTCTGGTGCTATAGGAAATATGACATATCATTCTAAGTGGCTCCATAACTATCATCCATTGCCAGTTCAACGTGTTGTTTATCTTGCTGATGATACTACTTGTCAAGTAAAGGGTATTGGAGACTTATATCTTGGTACCTTATCTTCTTCCACTCGAATTTTGCGAGGAGTATTACATGTACCAGATCTTCAACGTAATATTCTTTCAGTTGCTAGACTTGTTGATCTTGGTCTGTTTGTTGGATTTGATCATACCAAATGTCGAATGAGAAAGATGGACAGACTATAGCCACTGCTCCTCGAAATGGTAATTTGTTTAAACTCTCTCTCAACGATGCTGTAGCAAATGTTGTCACTGCTCCAAGTGATCATGATTGCAAAGTATGGCATCACCATTTTGTTCATGCTGATTTATCAAAACTCCTTGATCTTCAACATCGTGATCTTGTTCATGGCATGGATCTTAAAGCCCATCCCCATATGGGAATTTGTGAATTTTGTGCTCTTGGGAAACACAATCGCAAACCCTTTACTCTTTCAAATACAACTCATTCTCATGGCATATTGGATCTTGTTCATACTGATATATGTGGACCTCTACCTTCTTCGATATCACAATATCGCTACTTCATTACTTTCATTGATGATTTCTCAAGGTATACGACTATATTTCTACTTAGACAAAAATCTGAAGCCTTATCTGTTTTCAAACAATTCCACAAGGCTGGAGAACTTCAAACTGGTCGTCGCCTTAAGAAGCTTCGTAGTGACAATGGAGGCGAATATGTTTCTCGAGAGTTTGTGAGTTCCTGTGCTGATAGTGGAATTCATCATGAACACACTATTCCATATTCTCCTCAACAGAACGGTGTTGCTGAACGAAAGAATCGCACTATTCTCAATGCTGTAAGATGTATGCTGATTCATTCTGGCTTATCTCGTGTTTTCTGGGCTGAAGCTACTTTGACAGTAGTATTTATTCAGAATCATCCTCCTCCTACTACACCCTCTGGTAAGATACCCATCATAGCATGGACAGGTGACATTCCTTCTGTATCTCATTTTCGAACCTTTGGATGTATTGCTTATATTCATGTTCCCAAAGAAACACAAACAAAGCTTGATGCTCCTGGTCTTAAAGTTATTTTTATTGGATATTCTAACACTTCCAAAGGCTACAAATTCTATGACCCTTCCTCCAAGAAAGTAATTGTGAATCGTGATGCTACTTTTAACGAACAGCTTATGGGAGGCTCATGGTCCATGGATGATTCTGATGATACTAAATCATTGCTTCAAGCTATTCCATTTCTTTCAGAAGATGAAACTCTTCCTATAGAGCAACTTTCCTCTTCACAACCATCCATTCCGAATGTTACCAATGATGATATTGATATTTTTGTTGATCTGCCTATTGATTTTGAACATGGCTCATGTCATGTTTATGATGATGATATTGCTGATAATGCTTTTTCTACTTTTGAAGATCCCATTACTTATGATGAAGCTATCTCTTCACCACAAAAGGATTAATGGCAAGAGGCTATGGAAGCAGAGTACGATTCTCTTATCTCTAAAGGTACATGGATACTAACTGAATTACCTCTTGGTTGTATAGCTATTAAATGTAAGTGGGTGTATACGACAAAAGTAAAAGCAGATGGATCTTTTGACAAGTTCAAGGCGCGTTTAGTTGCAAAAGGTTACTCCCAAGTAGCTGGTGTTGATTACCAAGAGACCTTTTCACCAGTTGTTCACATTACAAGTGTTCAAGTTTTATTGGCATTTGCTGTTCAATTTGATTTAGAAGCTCATCAAATGGATGTGCGAACTGCTTTTCTTAATGGTGACTTGGAAAAGGAAATTTATATGGAACAGCCAGAAGGGTTTGTTATTCCAGGTAGAGAAGACTTTGTTGCTCAACTCCATAAGGCACTATATGGTCTCAAACAAGCTTCGCGAGCCTGGTATACAAAATTTGATATTTTTCTCACCTCTAAAGGATTCATCTCTTGCTCGTCAGACCCCAACTTACACATAAAACGCCAAGGTAGTAGTTTTGTGATTCTTGCTCTTTATGTGGATGATACCATCCTTGTTTCCAATGATTTGGGATTTCTTCAACAAGTGAAAAAGTTATTGTCTTTTGCATTTGATATGGTGGATCTTGGAGAGATTCACTCGTGTCTTGGCATTCAAATCCAACGAAACCGTACAAAAGGTATTTTATTTCTTCGACAATCAAAGTTTATTGCAAATACTATTCAAAAATTTGGTATGGAATCTGCACATTCACCCAACACACCTTGTCTTGCGAGCTCTACGAAGAACACTTCTGACAATGGCGGTCAACTTGTCACAAATCAACCTTATGCTAACTTGATTGGATGTCTTCAATTTGTTGGCATGAACACTCGTCCTAATATTCTGTTTGCTGCTAATTATCTTGGACAACATCTTGCATGTCCTTCTCTTAAGCATTGGTCTGCTGCAAAGCGTGTGTTGAAATACTTGAAAGGCACTACGGATTTTGGTTTAGTCTATCGACGACAACTCACATCCGATTCTATGCAATCTCTTTCTCTTTTGGGTTACACAGATGCAGACTGGGCAAGCTCACATTTATCTACGCAATCTAGTAGTGGAAATTGCTTCTTTATAAATGGTTGTCTTGTTTCTTAGACCAGCAAGAAACAACGTTGTGTTGCAGTTTCCACGACTGAGTCAGAATATGGTGCGGCATCACTTGCAGCTCGTGAACTGATTTGGCTTCGACAAATGCTGGTTGATATTGGTCACTCTCCTCTTTCTAGCACACCCTTGCGGTGTGACAACCAAAGTGCTATTAGTCTTGCAAAAGACTATGTTCAACATAATAAGTCAAAGCACATTGCTAACCATTATCATTATGTCAGGTATGAAGTACGCAAAGGAACCATTATGGTTGAACACTGTCCAAGTGACTAGATGATTGCAGACATTTTGACCAAAGGCCTCAACGAGTCACGTTTCATCCTCTTGCGCTCGGAGCTTGGAGTTGCTTCGACCTCACTCTTTCTAGATTAGCTTCTTTGCTATTGTAATAGCTTTGTACATATGACATTGTAATCTTTTAGGTACCATGCACTATGCACACTCCACATTTGCACATTGTGATCTCTAAGTCACTTGAATATTTGTACATAGATACACAATTCACTTTCACATCATCATCGCTGGTTCATATTTTCACATTGTATAGGGGCTTGGTTTTTCCCTTGAACTCCCCAAGGGTTTTTTCATCCAAAGCTAGAGACCTTTGTTTGAGTGGGGGTGTTGGGGCTATATATGGCTCACTCTACTCAACTTGGTCTCTCCTATATATTTGTATCTTGTCCTCAATATGAATCAGTCTTTGGGAGCGTATATGGTGTGTCTCTTGTCTTCTCTCTCTCTCTTTCTCTCTACATCTCAACAAGAAGTGCAGAATATATCGAATCTGTCTTAACCCAGAAAAGTGCATTTTTATGGTTAGGCAAGGCCGCATCTTAGGACACATTGTCTCAAGAAATGGAATAACCACTGACCTAAACAAAATCAAAGTCATAGTAGACCTGCCCAGGCCTACTAACGTGAAACAAGTGCAATCCTTCATGGGACACTGCGGATATTATTGAAGATTCATATATATGTATGCACTCATCGCCCAACCTCTGTATCGTTTGTTAGTGAGTTTCGACTGGACTGAGGAGTGTGAAACTTCATTCCAAAAGCTTAAGGAAAACCTTGTATCAGCACGTATACTTAAGGCACCAGATTGGGAAAAGATATTCCATGTTCACATTGATGCATCTGCATATGCAATTGGGAGTATTCTGGCTCAACCTGGAGACAGAACAATGGATTTCCCAATTTGTTATGCAAGCTGACAGTTAAACAGTGCAAAAAGAAACTACACAACCACTGAAAGAGAGGGGTTAGGAATGATTTATGCTGTAAAGAAATTTCGGCATTATTTGCTTGCAAACAAATTTGTGTTCTTCACAAATCATCAAGCTCTTTTGTATCTAGTAAATAAACCATGCAATACCGGGAGAATTGTACGTTGGTTTATTATATTGCTAGAGTTTGATTTCACAGTGGTGGTCAAAAAGGGTAAAACTCATCTACGGGCGGATCATCTTTCAAGGCTACAAAACGGGGAAGCTCTTGAAGGAGTAGATGATGACATACCTGACTCTTATCTTTTCAATATTGAAATGATACCCAAATGGTCTTAGAAAATTGTTAACATTCTTTCCTTTGGAGGTAGGTTTGATAACAAGGAAGAAAAGCCAAAAATAAAACAATTCGACAAACAAAAAACTTCCAGTTGATAATTGCAGGACGATTGTATCATCTAGGATCAGACCAGATTCTACAATATTTATACATCCTGAGGAGTTCGAGTGTTATCTTGAAGAAGCACATGTATAAGATTGTTCATTTCATTGTTCAACAATGAAAACACACCAGAGACTGAAACAATTAGGGATTTATTGGCCAACTATGTATGCTGACACACATGCTTATGTTAACAATTGTACTATATGTAGTGCCAAACGACCAGTGGATCACGTGACATTGTTTCAGGTAAACATTGCACCTACATGGAGTCAATATATCATTGATTTCTTAACCACAAGGAAATTTTCTAAAAACATAACAAGAGCACGAAAAAGGGCTATAGAGCTGGAGGCTTGCGACTATAATTTAATTGGGAACCAACTCTATAAGGGAGAAAAGGACAATCAACTTAGAATCTGTGCAAGTGAAAGTGAATACCTGTTGATTCTAGAACACGCACATGGAGGCATAAGTGGAGGCCATTTTTTAGGAAATTAGACAGCAAAAATGATCTTAACCACAGGAATATGGTGGCCTACATTGCATATGGATGCTGAAGAATTTGTAAAGCGTTGTGACGCATGTCAGCGCACCAAGGTGCCGATAAAGAGAGATGAGATGCCACTACGGCGAATGATGGGAGCAAGGCCATTTGCAAAATGGGGCATTGATTTTGTGGGGCCTATTTCATCCCCTGCATATTGCACCCATACCCAATATATCATTGTGGCTACGGACTATCTCACAAAATGGGCAGAAGCCAAAGCAACACAAAAAGCAGACGCACGAACGACTGCACAATTTTTTTAATGATAATGTCTTTGTACGATACGGATTACCAATAGAAATTATCAGTGATCGAGGAACACATTTTCTTAATGAATTCATTAAATATCTGCTAGAGGAATTCATAGTCATACATAGAAAATCTGCTCCATATCATCCATAGGCAAATGTACAAGCTGAGGCCACAAATAAAACACTATGCACGGTTCTCACTAAAATTGTATCAGAGTCAAGGACAGACTCGGATCAGCAGTTACACTCAACACTATGGGCATATAGGGTAGCTTACAAAACATCAATAGGAACAACACCGTACAACATGGTGTTTGGTCTAAACGCTATATTACCCATAGAGTTTTTAATTCCAACTCTACGAGTAGCGAAATGCTTAGAATGGACCGGACATGAGCTCTCTTCAAGAATAGACGATCTTGAAAATCTAGATGAACTTCACTTGCAAGCTGTAGCTTCGATCTATGCTAAAAAGAGAAGACAAAAAGAATTTTTTGACAAGCATGTGCGCACGAAAGAGTTCAAAACAGGTGATTATGTACTTGTTTATACCTTGAAGCAACATACCAAGAAACTTAAAAAGCGAGGGATGGGACCCTTTGTGATTAGTGACCTATCACAAAGTGAACCTGTCAAGCTTGCTACATTAGCATGTGAAGAAATGACAAATTGGATTAGTGGGTGTCGATTAAAGAAATATCATTTGCCACTAATACAGGATATGCTTCAACAAATCCATCAAGAAAACAACAGATGAAGGAGAAACAAAGGGCACGGGAAGAAGCCCAAGCAGAAGCAAAAGAACGCATTGCAAAAAGACGGCTTCTACGACAACGACAACAATGTGGATAACCGTTGCGAATCAATGCCATTCGACTAATGAATTTTGATGAAGACGCAGTGGAGCCAATAATTGCAGTCAAAGTGGGTAGAAATCAAGTTGAATTGACGGCATTGCTTGATTCTGGAGCTCAAGCAAATCTAATCTCGTACAGATTATACAAACATCTCAAGCCCACAGGTCAACTACATCCTACTCCACAAGTGCTGGAAAGTAGTACATCACATTCACTAAAAACATTGGGCTGGATTATATTGCATATACAATTACATCAATATATTTACCCACACAAGTTTTATGTGGTCGAGGATGAAAGCACACAACACCCCATGTTGTTGGGACAACCTTGGCAAAAAGAGTATAATGTGCAGATAGATTGGAATGTGGGTGCAATAAAAATTCAACATGCACAAGAACAAAAGATGGTAGCCTTTGCTCAGCAACCCCGAAAGAACCAGATGGCAGCAACACAGCCACTGGATAAAGAACCCAAAGGATGGGTGCCACTAAATAACAACATGGCGAACAAACAGGGAATTGCCAACCATGTTCACTACAAACATAAAACAACATCGACCACAATCAGAATATCGAGGTTAGCAAAATGAGAAAAACAAGTATGGGTGCGGAAGGATAGAGATGACATGGCAAACAAACCACAACACAACAGCATGAGTCCAGAGGAGAAAACAGTTCAACCAAAAACCAAGGGAATAAAACAGATATGGATCCCCAAAAGAATGCTTAGTAACAACTTAAGTGAGACTCACATTTGGATCCCGAAAACAAAACAACAGGAACTCCCTTCAGTACAAGAAAAATTGGCATACACACTACATATGAAACCGGCAAACCGATCTATGTGGGATAAACCTACAAAAACCTCAAAAGTAAATCTACAAATGGCAAGCAAAAGAGACAAATTCTATGGACAATTCCACCACGAAAATTCTCTCCAAGGAGACGACTACAGCCATATCGATAATAACGGCAACCCAAGCGACTTTTGCAAGAAAGACGATCAAACAAAGAGCGGTAGAGTTACAACTTTACTTGCAAAGAAAATCTTCTGACCAAATCAACAACAAACAGGAAACCTGGTGGTGAATGCCAATAAGAATATTGCTTATACCCTCCTCTTGCACAACATTAATTTTTCCATGCATTGACCGAGTATGCATTATATAGGGCCACATTACACGGCCAAGCATTAGAACAATTTTTTTAACCCAGGCACGGCACATACACCGAGGCGATACCTTGTCGTCCGAGAGGACTCCGGCTACGAGGGAGGGATGCATTCTCAAATGCAAACCCAATGGGAAAAAGAGCAAAAAAGGGCATGTTTTTTGACTATTTTAAAGGGTTTTCGTTTGACTGCAAAATTATTTGGACTAACCTAAGTACATATGCCCTTATACAGCATGAATCTACAAGTATATGGGGCCAAATGCCAAATCAAGCCCCTAGGTGTGTGTGTGTATATAAGTAAAAATAGACATTTTTTGGGAAAAATATTAAAAAAACGGAGAAATCCGGCCATGAAAATTGCATGTGAGTGAATATAGTGTTTTGCGGTGATGTTTTTGATTTATTGATTTTTGGGGATTTTTGGGGTTTAATTTGCTATTTTTCTTTTAATTTTACTAATTTTCAATAGAAAAACTTCAAAAATACAAAAAACAGGTGAAAAACGGTCGTAATGAAAAACAAAAAATATGGGGATGATCAGTGACTATAGGAAAACCTATGGTACAATGACTATAGGAAAATATGGGGATGATCAGTGACTATAGGAAAACCTATGGTACAATGGGGGTGCAATTATGTGAATGGAGCAGAAAGTGTATTTTGGCGAGATTTTGACCGGAACGTCAAATTTCTCGTAAACTCGGCAAATGGAGTCCAAATTGAGAAATTTTTGAGCCTAAGCCGCATCTCGCAAGAAGTTGGGAGCACATGTCAAATTTCATGGAAAGTGGTTCGGGGACCCCCATTATAAGAAATTTTCACTTCATTTTAAGCTCATTTCTACTATTGACTTTTGAGAGAGAGCTCCTGCCACCTAGAGCGAACGGGACTTCCAGCAGCTTCTACGACGCGCACGACCACCCAACCGGCTCTAGACATGAGAGGTAGGCTCACAACCTTGAGCTTTTCGCGCATGTTTGTTGCTTTGTCGCGAAAACTAGCGTAGGATTCACACGAGAAGAGGGCAGTAGAGACCTATAGGTAGAAGTGACCACCTAACGGCTAACCCAAAAGCAATGAAACTTCACGAGCGGCTTTCCTAGACCATCAACAACCAAGTCCTATGGGGGTAGACAACCACAAGTCATCGAAGACATGAAAACGAAACCACGGATGCTTTCAAAGCGACAAATTGCCAAACGAAGCTCCTGTGAAGCCAAAGTCGACAAACACCATATGGCAAGGATCCCCAAGGGATCGTGAAGCTATGGAGACCAACATCAAGAAATTTCATCGCCGAAAAGCACTCCAAGAGTCAGAAAACGGCTCGGAGGCTCTAAAATCCACACTGGGAGTTTCTTTCTATCAATTCAACTTTTTGTTGAAATAATGCTTAAAAGGGACTCAGGGGGACTTAGGGAAGGTACCAGTAGCACCTCCAATATAATTTTCATCAAGAGACATCCTATGTGTAGGATGTCTCAAGGCCAAATATGGGCACAAAACCTAACATTTCTCATCACACACAGCTTCTGAATAGCATGTACATGCTAGCCACCAAGTTTCATCACATTTGGACAAAAATTGACCTCATATGGATCAGAAAACGCAAAGTCAGAGCATAGAGGCAATAATGGGCCATGGACCTACCAAAACTTGTCCAAATCAAATGAAACTTGCACAGTACACTCATGAGCACATTGCCAAGCTATCTGTGGGGTCACAAATGAAAAGTGGTGAAATAGACATCCTATGCGTAGGATGTCTAAATGACCAAATTGGCCCAACAGTTGACATTTTTGAGTTCCAGATCTCTTTAAGACACTTTCATGAGCTCATATATCAAGTTTCAAGCCATTCCCATCACTCTTGGCCCCCGACACCTCCAAGATGCACTTTTTGAGCCCAAAAACACTACACATGCTCTTACCAACACCAATTCTTGTCCAAATAAAAATCCAAGAGCAGGGCCATGTTCCACATGCTAAGGGCTATCCACTGAACCAATTTCAAGCCATTTTGATGAAATAGACATCCTACGCGTTGGATATCTCCATCATGATCTTGACCTACTGTGCAAGAACTGACGTCATAGGAACCATTAATATGGTGCAAGGAGCCTGTATATCAACTTTCAACCCATTTGAATATCATTTGCCACTTGTTGTGGACATCCTACCCAATTTGTAAGCCAAAAGCCTGAATCTTCCCAGAAATGCACTTTTTGATGCCCAAACCCAATTCCAACCACATAGCCATGTTGCACAAGCCAAGGGCCACCAGCCTACCAAGTTTCACCAAACACTAATGAAATAGAAATCCTACGCGTAGGATGTCTAAATGATAATTTTTGGCCACAATGATACTGTGAGTACATGCAGAGTTTCCCTAGCTGCTTTTAAGTTTATTTTCAATTTTCAAGTCATTTGGATAGTTAAAACTCAGTTTATCAGCTGATATGAAAAAAACGCTAACTTTGGACTACTGAGTGCAACAGGATCCATGGCAGCCACAAAATCACTGGCAAAGAAGAAGAGGATGACAATAAAAAACTACTTGGAAGAAGTAGAGCCATTTGTCATCCCAGAAGGAACCCTGAAGCCAACTAGCATATGGATTCAGGATGATTTGCTAGAGTCCAATGACTTGAGGATCTACCAAGGCGTGTTCAAAGATCCTGAAGGAAATGCAGTAGAGCTACCCATGATACCACGGGAGCTCAATGAGTTTGTCAGAAGCAAGATGGGAGATTATCTGGAAAAGTTGGACCTTCATAACTACTTTGAAGCTTTGCCGGTGGGGATTGACATCAAAAGAGTGTGGGAATTTGTTACCACTATCAAAGAAGATGGAGTGGCCAGAGTCACTGATCTGCAAGGCAAGCCGGATACTATGTTTATTATCACAGAGAGGGTGGTGGAAGCCGCACTTGACATCTCCAACAAGGGAGATAGTGTGACCAAGAGAAGATATGAAGTCAATGTCTACTCAGAAAAGAAGAACAAGTACACATTTGAAGATATTGCAAACCCAAAAGTGGCTATCATGAGCTAGCTCTACAACAACCAATACTTCCACATGTGTACAAAGCGGCCACAGAAGTACAGAATGCCGCCTGGAGCCATTGCTACCACCTTCACCTGGGCAATGTAGAAGAGCAAACCAAAGGTGATCAATTATGCTGCTTCCATGACAACTTGGTGAAGATGGGGAACAAAAATCCCACCTACATTGTACCTGGTGATCTAATAATAAAAGTGGTTTATGGAGCATTGTATGCCAAGGGGAACTAGCATGAACCTCCCTCACAAAATGACTGGCTAAAGCTAAAAGAAGATAAAGAAGAGGAACCTCCCAGGGCACCCAAAGTAGCCACAAGATTGAAGCGCCGATTAGAAACCGTGCTAGAAGAGCCGTCGGAGTCGAAGAAAGGAAAGAAAGAAAGTGCACAAGTGACGATCAAAGAAACCAAATCACAGAAAGCGGCGTGGCTAGAGCGACTAATGGAAAGCTTCAGAGCCGAGAGAGCACTCAAGGGGGGTTTGAGCGAGCTGTGGAAGCCATCCCTTGAAGCCATATCGGGATCGTCTCGAAGGGTGAACCGAGATCGGTTTAAAGACTATATCAAGAAATTTGAGATCATGGATGCTACGATAGAAAATATCCCTAATGTCTCTTTTATAGAAGAAGAAGTGGACGAAGTACGACGGCAGCTGCTAGAAGAGCAAGAAGGCCAAGAAAGGGAGAGAAAGACCAAGGTGGACCGGGACTTCAAGAAGAAGCGAGCAACTCCACCATCAAGCAGGGAGTCCAGCCCACCCCCATCACCACCTCCTCTTAGCCCTCCAAAAACCCACCAAAAGGAGGATGAACAAGAAGATTCAAAGCAAGGTAAGAGCCAAGAGAAAGAGCAAAAAGAAGAAGCTAAATCGAAAGAGGAGAAGTCGGATCCAGAAGAAAAGAACTTCAGAATATTTCTTGATCTACTAGCTGCGGGTTACTCTCGGAAAGAGGTAGCTACAGTAGCATTTGAGTTGGCAAGCACAAGGCCCAAGGAACACATGCACACCCTGCGGTTAGTGGAACTGAAAGAGATGGCCACTGATACAGTGGACCTATAGCCACAAACCAATGATTGGGATGTGGTGATGGAGAAGCTAACCGGGCTCAGAGAAAAATCAATGGCCACCGAGAGTGAGATTGACACTCTCAAAACAAACGAAGTTCAAATCAAGGCTGAAGTCAACTCACTACAAAGACAAAGCCAAGAGAATATAGAGAAACAAACAGAGCTGCAAGCCAGTTTGGCCACGACATTACAAAGATGCCAAGAGATGGAACGAGAAAATTAGGCAGCAGATCAAAGACTTCAAAGAGACGAAGAAGAATACACGAAAATCAGCAAGTCATTGACAGATGTAGAGAGAAAGGGACAACGGGACTCTACAACTTGCTGAAGAGTCCAAAGAAGTGGAAACACTAAGGAATGCCAAGGAAAAGGCAAAGATTGAGAATGAGGCGAGCCAGGATGAGGTAATAGAGCTGAAAGATCAGATTAAAGTCAAAGATCAAACCATCCAAAGGCTGCGGGCATCTCCTGCGAGAGTCAGAGATACTAGCTCGACCCACACCATTTCAAAAATTGAGCTATCTGAAGAACAACTGAAGGAGCTCCAAAATGAGTTAACATTAGAGAAAAGGCAAAGGTTGATGGTGTCCGGGGGGTTATTGGTCATGCAAAACTGCCTAGAAGAAGAAAATCTGTCCACGAAGAATGAGCTAGAAGCCATCAAGAGAAAGCTCGAGGAGGCGGAAAAGATAAATCCAGATCTAAATGACCTCCTAGTAAAAATGGGAGAGCAAGCAGAAGAGGAAAAGAAGACACTTTGGAAGAAAATAGAAGAGCTGAGAGGCTAGCAGCAAACGGAAGAGCAGTAGTTTAGCACCGGACCAGCAGCCATGGAGGGAATTGACATAGAAAATGTGTCAGATCCAGTGGACACCACCATGCAAGAGGACAACCTGGTAGAAGCCTCACAAGAGCCACAAGATCTGCACAAGAAGAAGAAGAGAAGCTACAAAAGGCCATAGAAGCAGCAGTCAAAGACACAGCCAGAGAAGCATTGGAGTGGAAGCAGAGGGTGTTTAAGTCGATGACTATTCAAAAGATAGATGGAAGTAACCTTCGGCGTGAATGGCTCCAGCCATCTCTCCCATATCCTCTGCTAAAGTATGAAGCTGCTACGATCAACAAGAGAATAAAAGAGGAGCCAACAATGCCACTGTACAAAGTATACATCTCCAAATCTGAAGGGGTCAAGCTGGTAGTGGACTCTCAACCGAGGTGGAGAAAGGCATGGCTGACAAAGTATCCTCAATATCTAATCCATCTGGTAGAGGCACCTAAAGTGATCCAAGATAACCTCAGTTTCTTCCCTCTACCAAGGATGAGGACATGGAAAGCCCATGAGTTGTTGTAGAGAAGCCAACCCACTTGGCTAAATTACCCGAAGCTGTCAGGCTTGAATGCAGCGAGAGAATAAGTGAGCAATACATGGTGAAAACCCTAACGGGCGTCATCAAATTGTTTACTGGCTCGCCTAGCCTATCTTGCATCATGATGAGAAAGATATGTAAAACACTTTTGGAAGTCTTCGAGACCTTCAAACCAGGCTAGGTGATAGACAATATCTTCTTCTTTCAAGATACATACAGATGTGCATACGATGTGTCTGGTCAGCCTTCTCACGAGGTGATACATGCATTGTATCAAAGGATCATGTTTTTTCCATCTTATCACCTCCAGGCCTTTGAAGAAGCCTTCTACACCGGCTTCTTCACAATCAGCACAGACATATTCGGCCCGATGCTACTAGCTCAGCATGCAAGATATGAGTCCCTTCTCAAGATGAGAGAAATTCTACACTGAAGAAGTAGCTCAACAGCCATGTCGGGGACGGTATGAACAAGGAGGGGGGGAGTGTTAGTAGCAGCAGCTGGACACCCCCTATGAAAAATGACGGCTCGACAGAATATTATTTTTTTTAATTATTCATTTATTGAGAAAAACCGACATTTCACCTTTGTAAATATTGGGGCTTACAGAAGTTTCCAGATCAGTGTATCCCATTTTTGACATTTACATTGAGTAGATGGTAAAATTGGAACATTAGGGTTTGAGATTGTAAGGTATTTATACCACTTTTTGACCTTAATGAAAAAACCTTTGTCATTTTTAAAAAGTTCTGTTTGTGAGTGAGCATACTATGTGCAAGAGAGAGTGAGAGTTTCATCTTGACGCTACGTGCGCACCGGTGGTCAGAATCGAGTGGGAGAAGTGCAGCGTGTTGCCCCCGACGAGAGCTACGCGTTGATACCTACATTGCGGGCGTACGGTCTGGTTTTGCGAGCTCGACCCACAAGCTTCATCTGGTGATTTGGTGAGCATACGTTGTCCATTTTTGCATTGCAACATATCCACGTGTTCGCATTAAGTAGAGCTACACATTAGGCACTTTAGTTTTTTGAAAGGACGACCTGAAAATTTCGACCAGACATCCTACGTGATTTTGCACCAGGTGTTTAGGGTTGGGATTTTGGTTCATGGACCTTAGGGAGAGCAACCTATTGGTGTTAGTAGGGTCTCCTTCAAGTTCTATGGAGTTTCGAGAATGTTTGATGGGTATTCAGCTCTTGGAAGTGTTGTAGGAAATCTCCTGTTAAGCACTCTTGAAGATTGTAGCTTAGACATTGGGTAGAGACCTTTGTAGGAATTAGTCGAGAGTCGGTCGAGTGTAGATTGACATCCTATGCTTGCTTCCACGCGCCTGCGGGTCGAGCTTCTTCCTTAGCTGATAAATCTTGTTAGGTGAGTTCTCGCTGTGCTGACGTCCGTCGCGGCGTATCCGCCAACAATGGGAGCTTTTTACAGATTCTTCATCTAACTTATACACTCTCTTTGTTGAACGTGTGGTTCTTAGAGAAGGTTGAGCACATACAATCCATGTGTTCTGATATGGGGCTAGCGACAAATTATCGGCCATTCCAATAGCATGATATGTTATTCTTGTCAACACTTTAGGGGCTCCCATATATGTGATTTTTCCTTCTTTCTTTGTGCCTTTTAGTGTTTTCATCATGTACTGTGCATGATCAATTGCTTGCCTAGTTGTTGACTTCAACACTTGGGTGAAGGTGGTCGCAACCGCATGGTTTGGGGTGGTGTACTGTGGTGGTGTCTTTGATAATAAGTGGAAGTGTTGATGGTATAGGCAAGTTGGTTCTTCCACCTGCCTTTGAATGAGATCTGAGAAAGGTGACAGCATCAATCTCTTTGGTAAATGTGCCTACTGTCTTTCTATCTCTGGCCCTCATCGGCCATACCTTCAATTGGTAGCTTCAATGCCTCTACTACTATCTCCTTTGTGATTACTACTTCTATCTTTTTCCCTTGCTGATCAATGATTTGGGCTAACCCATCCTCTTTGATCGTGGATAGTAGTTCATATGCCTTCTAGAAATCCACACCACATGGCTCGTGGTCATAGAAGTCCCTTAGGCCTAGCCTTTTGTTGTCTTCTTTGGTGTCTAGCTTGGCCGCTACATCATATATCTCCTTTGGTAGCATTTGTAGGTCCACTTGGTGTCCTTCGTCACTCTCGAACCTGCTAGTGAGAACTATGGTATTGTTTTCTTCTAGCTATTCCTTCAACAAATAAGTTGCCTTTGCCGTTTTCACTAAACTTGGATCTAGTTGGTAGGGTGGCAACTCTTGCAAATTTTCTTTTGGGGACACCCATTTCTTTGCCTTCTTATGGCAGCTTGCATTTCTCCTACTAAGTGAATACAGTATCAAAGTTAGAAAATTTTGCTAGTTTCGCTCTAAAATGCCCTGAGTCTGAATTGCTGACAAATAATGTCCATTGTGCTTCAAATCAATTTTGGAGCATGCATAGATGCATAAAAACATGTAAAGATCAAAATCATGCAGCTCATACAAAAATTACAACAAAAGTAAATAATCGTGATTATTTACAGCTCGGATTTTTCCAACTTTTTGCATTTTGGACATAGTAGGCTTGAAACAACAGCATTTAGGTGCTTTGAGTGAAGTGTGGGCTCATTTGAGTGCACTGGGTGAAAATGGTGCCAGAATTAGGCTTCCAGACTCTAAAACATTAGATATACTAAGATTTTGAGTTTTTGTGATCCAAACTTACTCAAACTTGGTCCGTGGACCTGGGATATCATTTTCTTTGGTCCCATAAGGTCAAAGTTATAGATTTCACACATGTTGGCAAGAAAGTAATTAATCGAGATTATTAACTTTTTCACCAAAATGTATATTTTTTGTTACAACTTTGTTCTAGGCATGATGTAGACTCTGTATATGAGATATGGGATGATTTGGATTAAAAAATGTGACAGATAACTCAAAATTTGGATTGGAAAGACTTAGGTGCGTTTTTTTTGACAATTTTCAAGTTTTTCGTGATCATTTTGGATCGTACTTGAAAGGTGGCATGTAATAGATGTTTACAAGTGATAGGTGAAGTGAAGAGATCATTTTTCAAGCCAAACAAGCACAAAAGTAAATAATTGTGATTATTTATAGCATTCAATTTTTTTGCAAGACTTAACAATTTGATGACCTAGACATATTCAATACATCTAAAACAAGTCCTAAGTTGAATTTGGTAAATTTTTATCGTGTCAGCATCACTTCGTGCTCTTGTCGACTCTGAAATCACTGAGTTTTATGACTAGATGGCATATGGAGTTGGTTAGTCACTTTTGAAGCTATGGACTTGTCCGCTACATAGTCCTAATGCTACCCATCCTGTTTTGGCCCGTTTTGAGTCAATTTTACTTGATATGTCAAATTTGACGCTTTGTAGCCTTTAAGCTATTTTTTGCTGTTCGAGAGCTTTCCTTGATTGTTTTCATGAAACCATGCATGTACATTGTGTATATACTGAGTCTCTAAGCTGTTTGTGGAGTAAAAATCCAATTATGGCATCTGACAAAAACCTAGATTATCTACATGGGACCCCCCTTGACCCCTACCAAATGAAAATCTGGTGATATAGAAGTGTTATATTATATAGGGGCATGCTACAAGTCAAGTCTTGTTGAAATTGGTTGAGCTTACAAACTGCTATGGTCAATTTTGGGTCGTAGGATTCGTGCACTACTCGGTTTCTAGGGTTTTTTCCTTAGCCTAGAATTGTTATCCGGCCATATAGGATTGTTCATTGATAAGTTTAGAAATTACCCCTCATGTATTGTGTGAGACAGTGCTGTAGTTGCGATTGTGGACTCCGAAAATCGCGCGCGCAGAAGGTAGACATCTCTCTCCTCTAAGAGTGACTAGAGGAAATGAGGTGATTTTGGGTACCTTGGATATCTATACTCGGACTTCCCAAACTATATTTCCCTGTTAGCTGTACTAAACCAACAAATCTATGTTAGACTCAAAAATTTATTCAATCGGATATCGTTAGCTTATTTTGCAAGAATTTGCGAAAGTAGGGCTTGGCATCCTAATTTAAGCTTCTCGCTTCCATCTGTCGATTCAATCGAGATTTTTTGTGCCTGTCCCTCTTGTCCTTTTGATCATCAACGTATCTTCAGTTTCTCCATCGAAGCTCATTTTCTATTTATTATTAAATTTTGACCTGTTTATTAAAAATATTAAAGTAAATAATAAAATGCGCTAAAAAAGCAAAGTGAAAAATCAATAATAAGAAAAATCCATTGAGAAACACTACTTTATTGTTTTTTGGTGGATTTCTCCATTTTTTAAGTCCCGATATGAAGAAAAATGATGAAAATAACAAAAAAAACACCATTTTTAAATGATTTTTTGATAGTATATACAATATTTACACTCATCAGGGAGATTTTATCAATTAAATTTTCCTTGTTGATGATTTTATAAGGCATTATTAGGTAATTTTGTAAAAAATCACACGTTAACATCAAAAAGTTTCCTCCCTCCTCAAGCATTGCCCTTAATTACTTAGTTCCCTTCCACCCCTCCTAGATGGCGTACTCCAGGATGGCTGTGTGCATGGGTTGAACAATCATGTCTATGCATAGCCTTGGTTGGCTCTACCATGATTTCAAGTTCAATGCAATCCATTATGTTGTGCAAGAGCTGGGTCTTGAGTAATTAACTCAAGCGTTTCTGAGGTCGAGGTTTTCTTTTGCCATATCCCAAAGAGAAAATCTTGTAGCTTGTGTGCTCTTTGTCTTATTTTACCGTGAGTATGCTTTGGCATGCTGATTTCCTGAGCTTTTGGTATCAATATTGATTGTTGTCAAGCTCTAACTTGCCATTGGTATCTTGGTTTTCCTTGGTAAGAATGTTGTGGTTGAGTCTTTTGAGACTAAACTCTCCATTACTTCATCAGTTTTACAGTTTGCAGAGAAGATAAGTTATCCTTTTTCTTCCATACCCATTGTGTTTTAGGTTCTCTTCTTGAAGATTCTCCTCTTTGTGTTTTGAACCTTGGAACCATTTTTGGTACAATAGATGATGTTTTGGGCACCCAAATTTGAATCAGCTTGTCATTGGGTTGTGCCTTTGGTACCCAAATTTTCCTGACTCCTTGCATGCTACTTGTACAATGTGCTTGGCTATAGGATGGAGAAGATTGGTTGTCTCCTGGTTTGTTTTGCTCTTAATCTCTTTTCAATTATTATTTGCTTGGTGCAATTGAAAAATGAGTTGTCCGCCTTTAGGTGATAGCTTGGACTGATTGGTATCCCAATCCGGTACTGCCTTGTACGTCCGCATCCATGAGATTCCAAGAATCATTGTTACATTCATGTGTTCATCTAGTAAGCATACAAATCAATCAGGGCATGAGCATCCATGTACTATCACATTTAAGTTAACTACTTGTTCAGCGGGGGACTACACCTAGACATTTTTGCTCACACTCACATTTTTGTAAACACTTATTGTAATAAATGTCTTTCCGCGACATTTCATTTTTTATGGAGCGAATTCATTGTAATTAGCGGGACTCAATTGAGTTTCCAGCTTGTATTCTTTGAGTAGTTTCATCTGCTGATGTAATTAGATCAGAGATGTGTTCACACTTCCAAGGCTGAAGTATAAGAGCCAATTATTGTAAACCTAAGGACGAGTTTTTTGAATCATTAATCAAGATAATTTTTAAAGCACTGTGACTGTGTCTGAGAGAGAGAGAGAGTCTTATCCTCTTGCTACACGAGCTACGGAGCTGCCATTGCAAAAGCGACACCGCCATTGTGTTAGCAACGGCGAGAGCTACGCACCGATACCAAGCGTGTCGTGCATTCGGCTTCTACGCGAGGTGAGCTCCCACGAGCTTCTATGTGAGTTTTCTCCCTATATGTGTGCCGGAATTGAACGTGCCATATATCGATAGAACCGCAGCAAGTAGAGCTACACATTGGTATCATCGGAGTCGAATTTTTTTCACCTTAATTTTTTGGCCTGTCTTCATACGCGTTTACCGCACGGAGTGGTTAGAGGTTGAGATTATATTGTAGATTCATAGGGTACTGTCCTTACGTGGTGTATAGACTCCCCTATGAGTTTGAGGCTGATTCGATGACTTTTGATCATGTTTCGGATAGAGTTTTCTCGCAGGGCGGATTTCAGTCATTTGCGTTTTTAGAACTTAGATTTGATTTCCTTGATAGTGATTGTCTCTAGAAGGTCGAGTAGGTGATTGACACCCATCTATTTGTTTCCATGCGCCTGCGGGTCAAGCTCTGTCCTCGTCTGACATTCTTGTTTGTTGTTTGAGTTCTCGCTATTATAGCATCCGCTAGCGGCCTAACCGCCCAACATTTGGCGCCGTTGCCGGGGACGAGAGCCCTAAGTAGGTGACCTTAGAGTAATCCTACGAGGTGAATTGTTTCATTTACTTTGTATATTTTAGTTAGAGAGGTCTAGGAATTGTGGACTCCGGGGATCTTTGAGAGGTACTAGGAAACTTGTAGATTCCTGGGTCTTTCATGCTTGACAATTTTTTGGTTTTAGATTAGATTGATTTTTGTTGGTGTTGAGTGGTAGGGAGATTGAGGTATTTGTCTGTGTGTGGCAGTGAATCTCTTTATACTCACCATTGCAAAAACCCATTTTATGATTAGAAGTAGCTTAGGTAGGACTCGATTTGATCCTGATCTAGAGCTATTAATCAGTGATTTATTTGCTTGATGTGTTTGTTTGCATGTTAGATCACTAAACCGTCAATTTGGTAGTGAACTTGCATAAACAAAGTGTAGAGAGATTTTCTGTGAAACTGAGTGTTGCTGAGCACTTAAGAGAGCTCTTGGAAGAGTTCTGTGCCAAAAAATTGGAATTCTGTAACATTAGACATCATATGTGTATGATGTCTTAAGGGCTAAACAGAGACCAAATTGAAAATCTGACATTACCAAAGTGTTCAGAAGGGGGGTTTTACCCTAAGATCAACATAAAACAAGGGCTTTAACACTTCTAGAAACTCAAAATACCAAGTCAGAGTGCAAAAAACGCAAAGAATGGGGAAAATTGATTCACAACTCATTTTTGCATTCAAACTTGATAAAAACACTTGAAACTTAAATACAAACACTTGGAGAAGCTTAAAATTGAAAATTGGGAAAATCTATGAAAAAAGACATCATACGCGTATAATGTCTTTTTGCACTTAATGATGTGATTTTGGAATTTTGACTTGACAACATTGTTGCAAACATAGTGAATAGCTGAAATATCAAGTTTGGACCAAAATTGGACAAAAAGACATCATACGCGTATGATGTCTCCAGCCTAATTGTGGGCAAATTTTGACATTTTTCTATCACAGATTCTTTGTAGTAGTTGTCTAGAGCTTGTATTTCAAGTTTCATCTCATTTGGATCACATTTGACCCCAGGTAAGTCAAAAATTGGGAAATTGCCCAGAAAAGCCTAATCTGGTTATAACTTGCACAACCAGAGTTCAAATTGAATTTTGTGAGTGGATAGAGCATAAGGGTGCTACTGGGAGTGAGCAAAGCAAAAATATCCAAAATCTGGAAAAAAAAAGACATCATATGCATATAATGTCTTTTTGAGAAAAGCTGATATAAAATTTTCACTTGAGATCACAGAAGTCTTCTAATTGACATAACAAACCATTTGACCAAGTATCATTCAATTTGGATCACTTTTGATCACCGAAACGGGGATAAAACAAACTGCCGAGACTAAAAAGTTAGATTCCTCTAGGGGGATTGATGAATTTGAGATCCGGTAGATATCTCCAGAATAACCAACCGAGGCAAAGAGAACTAGCGAGTGTTATATCAACCGAGGAAAGTGTAAACCAAAGTGTAGTGCGACCGTTAGAGCCGATCCTTGAAGGGAGTATTTTCGATACTTCTTCAGAGAGATCTTACGAGATTTTCAGTGAACACTTAGGATACTTGAACTTAAACGAAAAAGAAAACATGGCAGCAGGACCATCAAACCCTTTGACCACAATGAATCTATTGTTCATCAAGTATCAATATGACAACAAGCAAGGTGCCAAGATCTATAAAGATGGTATGGACCGCTACTGTGTGAAGATAGAAGATAGAACAAGTGAGTTCAAGGACTTGATGCCTATGAGCTATAGCAGAGATAGGTACCTAGATGATGAGGTATCATGTACTTGGTAATCCTGAATCCTAACATTGTGGACAAGTGGGGATTGATGGGCACGAAAGCCAAAGTAGATGAAGAACCCGAAGAGAGAGCACCAACAATGAGCTTCCCTAATGCTAGATTAAGACAAAAAAACGAAACTTTGAGAATCAACACAGACAACGTCTATGTGGGGTTATACAAGTATAATAATGGAGAGGAAGATCTCTATTATAGATGCGAGGAACCCTACGTTGATGAGTTGACAGAGCGGAAAAGACTTTATGTCTTTACCTACACATAGGGATCAGAAACGAAGATTGTTGCCTACGACAAGTATGGAAGACGATATGCAGCAATCGATAAAAAGGAATTGGAAGGATACACATACTTTGGGGGACCACTCTACCATTATTATGTCACTCCAAGCCCACTAAGACCAGCACCTACAACTATCACGCCAAAAGCGATGGAAACAAGTAGAGAGAGGACTCATGTAACTGAATCTTTCCGTCGACCTCATTATTCTATGCCAAGCCCAATGGGAACATTACATTCTAGAGAGTCAATGGCTACGAATCGAGGTAGTGCAGTTCCATTCTCTACACATACTACGGTAGGTCCGATGTTTGCAGCAGCAGCACCGATGGAAACAAGTAGAGAGAGGACTCATGTAGCTTAATCTTTCGGTCGACCTCATTATTCTATGCCAAGCCCAATGGGAACATTACATTCTAGAGAGTCAATGGCTACGAATCGAGGTAGTGCAGTTCCATTCTCTACACATACTACGGTAGGTCCAATGTTTGTAGCAGCACCATCACATTTTCCTCCTAGTAGTAGATTCGTGGCAAGGGATCCAACTAGAGTAGCCGATGAAGCCCATGACACAAGAGAAAGTTTTAGTCGGGATAGAGGAGCAATGAGATTGGTGGAAGACAATAGATGCATGAGACCATCTCAAGTGGCCAAGTGTATGCCAAAGAAGTATAGTGGCTCAGGAGATCCATATGCACATGTCTCACTCTTTAAGCAAGTATTGAGAGTTGAGCAGATAACAGATTTCCACACACAATACGAAGGATTTGGTCTTACTTTAGAAGGGACGGCATTGACATGGTTTCAACCACTGAATGGTGGAGGTTTCCATGATATTGACCACTTGCTGCGAGAGTTTGCCGAGGAATTTTTGAAAAGAGGGATCAAACACAACACGGTATCCCAAACACATGCTTTCAAGCAGAAGGAGCAATAAAAGGTGAAGGAATCTTCGCTTCGCTTCAAACAATACATAGAGATATTTCTAGTGCAGGAACGACCACAAGATGACAGACTATCTCTCCTCTTTATAGAAGGGCTGAGAAATGACACTCTCAAGAAAAACTTACACCTGAAAGCTTGTACAAGTTTTGAGCAAGTGACGAGAGAATCCTTGTACTTAGTGGATAACTGTGTTGTTTATGGAGAGGTGGCAATGGATACGGATGTCGCTTCTAGTAGCTCATCTTCCGTAGCTAGCGAGACCACCACTAAGAAGAATGTCCAAACAACAACAATGCCAAACATGGAACAAATGATAGAAGATGCTATAAGGAGATTAGCACCATACCCTAAACCAATGCCAAAACCAACGAAATGGTGTGCAATCGAACAAAAATGGATGAATCATTCAACAGAAGAGTGCTATTACAAAAATGGTTATGTAAAGGAGCGTCAGTATACACCTCCAGCTCAAATAGCACCACCTCAGGTACATCCAGTACCTAGATACCCAACGAGAAACATACCAGGACCTATGGGGATAGAAAGGCAACAGCCGGTATTGGGGCAACAATCACCCTTACCAGGAGTGAGACCAGTGGGTATTAGATATGCACCCACCCTAGAGAATCAGGAAGAATGAGATTTAGTGCATGTTCAGACTTATTACGAAGATTGCAGTGAACCCATGGGTCCTACTGTGTATTATCCACCTGAAGAACCAAAACAACCAGAACCTTGGAGCATGATAGGAAATGTGGGACCATCGGGCTAATAGGCCAAAGACCAGCCTACCCACAAAGAGCAAATCAAGGGACACCAAGACCTACATTGGGACCCTGTTATGAGTGTGGAGGTGACCATTTGATGAATGTTTGTCCACACACAGAGATCATTAGAATAAATGCATGTTGCACAGAGTGTGGTGTTACTCACTTCATTGAGGATTGTTCAAAGAATCCCAACAAAGTGCAAAAGAAGACATTGAACATGCTACAGTCGATTCCTACTAGCATTGGGTCTGAAAATAAAACCAAGATACCAAAACAAGTTGTGACTAGAGCTCAAGCGAAGAAAACCCCTAGAGAACTAGAGAAGGGAAAGTCAGAGACGGAATTGTCAAGTCAAGGACGACAAAGCTAGAGAAACACATGGAAAGCTAGGAAAACCCGCATGAAGCTGAGAAAAGAACCGCAAGACGCGATTCTAGCTGAAGAATTAAAACAAACAAAAGATAGATTAGGGAAACTTGAGAGTCAAAACGGAATACGGGAAATGGACTCAGAAAAGTCAAAACTGAAGAGCGTCAAAGAGACAACGAGTGTAAGCTCAGGGGGATCAGTGTTAGTCGACAAAGTACACGAACCATTGGATGCACTGATGAGAGCTTACGAAGCGAGATTAAAGAACAACCAAACACAAGAACAACGGTGGTTGACTTATCCAAACGCGGAATTGGAAAAGGAGAGACTCGAAATGTGTCATAAAATGATCGAGACTGCACAAGCCTTGTTAGAAACATCTAGAGAACCAATGAATTGTGGAGCGGAGAACCCAATTCATCAAGAGACTATCCTCTCATGGGTAGTTGAAGAGCCTAACAGTACACAAAAGCCTGAAAAAAAGCACGTGGATGAACGTATAGTGGTGAACACCACATATCAAGAAATAGACAGTTTTCATCCTGTGATACAGAGGTCTTACGGAAGAGATGAGGATTACGATGAGTTTTGGAAACAAGTGAGAGAGGCAAACTTTGCAAACGAGCTGAGTTGTCAAGCTAATTAGACAAATGGGGAAAAGGACGTCACGAATCCTCCCATAGAGGAATTTGAGGCAAGATCTCAAGTGGACTTAGATCTACATTCTTACTGGGGAGATGGAGGCTCTGTTAGAACAGTAGAGAGTAAACCTCATTCACTGAAAACCTTACCTTCATACTAAGGAGAATATGAAGCAAAATCTAAGATTAGAGCGCTTCCCTCACAAGGAATCTCTTTAGAAAAAGTTATAGACTCGCAAGGATTGATAGAGATTTTGTCAACACTAGTGACATGCAGTATCACCCTAGCTGAGCTTTTGAGACTACGACCAAACATGTGGTCAACTCTAGGAAAATGATTGGAGAAATTCGGGATAAAATACCCAACTGCAAAACTGCAAGAGGGCATATGAGAGCTGAGTATGCCACAAAAAAACGCTAAGCCTATACCTTTGAACAAGGTCGGAGAGTATTGCGAAGGTGAAGAGGGGAATACAACCTTACCATTTGAATTCCAGGGAGTTAACACGATGGCAATACTTGACAGCGGTGCTAGAGTGGCCATTGCTACGAAAGAAATTTGGAAAAAATGCGGAAAACTAGCGATAAGAAAAATGAGGTTGAAACTCCAACTAGCGGACGGACATATGGAGAGACCTTTGGGAGTATTAGAGAAATTTGTAGTGACTTCTTGCGGAATTGAATACGAGCATACTTTTTCTATTGTCGACTTTGGCAAGGAGAATAACTATGATATTATTCTTGGAAGACCGTTCATGAGACATTTGAAAATTGTCCAGGATGGGGGTTACGACCACATATACCTGAGACATATGGAAACCACTACTCGTGTGAACCTAAAAGACCATACCTACAAGGATGTGAACCCAACACCAGTTGAAGAGTTTGACTCAGCTACTTTGGCAGGGTCAGAGTTTCCAGCTTGGTTAGGCAAACCCAAAGAGCTATGGATGTGTGGCGCTCCGAACTGTGGAAGTCTGAAGTGCGAAGAATGTGTTTTAGAAAGGGAAATTGAAGATGAAAATTATATAGGTGAACCATTTCCAGAGGATGCACTTGAACCATTAGAATGGACACACATTCTAGCAACCCTAGATGTTTGTGCAATTCAAGATGGTCCCACAACGAAGTTCTGTGATAAAGATGGATATGATGTGTAAAATGGGGAAATGAAGATGACAACGAGTCCACAGACAACTCAAGCGAGAACGAGGAAACCATAAAGGATGTCAGATTCTACGACTTCCCAAATCAGACTGAAAAACCCCAGAAATGCTACAGAGAAAAGAGAAAAATGAAACGAGTTAGAAACACTCCGATGCCTAGGATAAGAGGGAAAAACCAATTCCTAATGCTAGTAAAGACGGAAGATTGTGCCAAGGATAAGATTTCCAGAAGAATGAGAGGACATGTGGAGACGAGCTCACGGAAAGACAAACAAAGCGCAAGAAATCGAGTTCAACCCAGTGGAACTATAACCAAAACAGATAAAGCGGAAAAGAACATTAGAAACAAGGAAAACAAAGAGTCCAAATTAGAATGCAGAAACAAGTACAGAGAGTTAAAGAAAACTCCGAAAGAAATTTGGACAACTGAAATCGAGAGTGGTCGGGATGCAAATAAATACCAGTGTCAAGGGAAACATGGATGTTCCCTCTCACTACTACAGGAAATTTACGATAGAGGATAGGAAGGTGATCTTAACCCAGCCTATGAGAAAAAAAAAGGAGAACGAATCCTATGATGGACCGGAGGATGCTAAAAAGGTTGATTTAGCAGCTCCAGGAGAGGAACCTAGACCGATGTACATAGCTACAGATTTGTCTTCAGAAGAAGAAGAGAGACTTTTGAGTCTTCTCAAAGAATACAGGGATGTGTTTGCACGGACGTACAAGGATTTGAAAGGAGTCAATCCATCAATATGCCAACATACAATTCCTTTGAAACAAGACGCTAAGTCTAGCAGACAGAGACCGTACACGTATAATGACACGTTTGCTAAGCGAGAGGAAATAGACAAGCTAATGGAAGGTGAATTCATATATGAGATTGAATACACGGACTGGGTATCTCCGATTGTGGTAGTGCCAAAGAAAAATGGGAAACTCCCAGTGTGTGTCAATCTCAAGAAATTAAATGGTGCGAAAATCAAGGACAATTATCCCTTGTCGATAACAGATCATGTTCTAGAACGTGTATCGGGGAAAAGAGCATATTCCTTTCTAGATGGATTTTCAGGATATAATCAGCTTGCCATTGCGCCATAGGATCAACACAAAACAACTTTTGCAATGGAGTGGGGAATTTATGCGTATCTTGTTATGCATTTTGGTTTAACTAATGCGCCCGCAACATTCCAAAGGCTGATGACTCATGCCTTCAAAGAGTACTTGAGGATGTTTCTAGAAATATACATGGATTATTTGTGTGTACACTCTCTTCTGAGAGATGAGCATCTAGAACACCTAAGAAAGGTATTCGAGAAATGTAGGACATATCGCATTTGTATTAATCCTGAGAAGTGTGTGTTTATGGTTCGACAAGGCAGAATTCTGGGACATATTGTCTCACATAACAGAATATCCACGGATATGGAAAAGATAAAAGTAATAGTAGATATGCCTAGACTAGCCAACGCGAAGCAAGTGCAGAGCTTTATGCGCCTTTGTGGATATTATAGAAGATTCATTTACATGTACGCTATAATAGGCCAACCACTTTACAGGCTAATAGTGAATTACAAATAGACAGAGGAGTGTGAGGAATCTTTCAAGAAACTGAAAGAGGCACTCATCACCGCTCCAATCTTGAAATCACCAGATTGGGAGAAGATATTCCATGTGCATATAGATTCTTCGGCATATGAAATAGGATGCATCCTGGCTCAGCCAGAAGAAGGAAACATGGATTTTCCAATTTGTTATGCTAGTCGACATAGCTGAACAATGCTGAGAAGAATTACACAACAGTAGAGCGAGAGGGATTTGGAATGATTTATGCTGTGAAGAAATTTCGGCATTACCTTCGAGCCAATAAGTTTGTGTTTTTCACAGATCATCAAGCCTTGCTCTACCTAGTGAACAAACCATGCAATACGGGACGGATAGTAAGATGGTTCATCATCTTATTAGAATTCGACTTCATGACAGTAGTAAAGAAAGGAAAGACACATCTCAGAGATGATCACCTTTCAAGGTTGACGAATGGAGAAGATCCTATAGGTATAGATGACGTCATTCCGGATGCGTACTTATTCAACATAGAGATGATACCAAAGTGGTCTCAAGATGTTGTTAATCTATTAACCTATGGAGGAGAGTTTTATCGTCGAGAAGATACAACCAGAAACAAGTTATTGTTCAGCAATCCAAAAATCTTCATCTGATTGCAGGAAGGTTGTATCACTTAGGAACTGATAACATTCTAAGGTTGTGCATCAATCCTGAAGAACATAACATATATCTGCGAGAAGCGCATGTTCACGAATGTGGATTTCATTGTTCAAGAAGAAACACGTACAGGAATCTGTTACAATTGGGAGTGTACTTGCCAGGAATGAAAGAGAGTGTACATGAATATGTCACGATATGTATTACATGTTCGTCAAAGCCGCCCACTGAGTATTCAACATTGTATCAGATAATGATCGCTCCTGAATGGAGTCATTATATTGTTGAGTATCTCACAAACCGAACCTTTCCAGAGGGAATCTCAAAAGCGCGTAAAAGAGCTGTACAGACAGAAGCGCAAGATTACCCTTTAATAGGAAATCAACTCTATAAGAGAGGGAAGGACAACCAGCTTAGGATGTGCGCATCAGAGTCAGAGTATGTGATAATCCTAGAGCAGGCTCATGGAGGAGTAAGTGGAGGCCATTTCTCAGGTGATAAGACAACAAAAGTTTTCTTGGCTGCAGGAATATGGTGGCCGACATTACAAATGGACGCTAAGGAATACGTAAAACAATGTGATGATTGTCAGACAAAAGTACCACTGAGAAGAGATGATATGCTGCTTAGACTAATGATGGGAGCAAGAGCCTTTTCAAAATGGGGGATTGATTATGCTGGACCTATCTCACCTCCAGCATATAGGACTCATGCACAATACATCATTGTGGCGATGGACTATCTAACAAAGTGGGTTGAGGCAAAAGCAACTTAGAAAGATGATGCTAGGACCACGACACAATTTCTGTATGAATGCGTCTTTGTACGATATGGATTACCAATAGAAATTGTGAGTGATCGAGGCACACACTTCATAAATGAAGTGATAGAGATCCTTCTCGATGAATTCATGGTAATGCATCGTAAATCAGCTCCATATCATCCACAAGCCAATGAACAAGGTGAGGCGACGAACAAAACCATATGCACGGTTCTCACAAAGATTGTAGCTGAGTTGAGAACTGATTGGGACGAGAGATTGCATTCGACATTATGGGCGTATAGGGTAGCATATAAAACATCGATAGGAACGACCCCATACAACATGGTTTTTGGTTTGAATGCTATTTAACCAATAGAACTTTTAATTCCAGTGCTGAGAGTAGCTAAGGAATTAGAGTGGATAGGACATGCGGTTCAGATAGAATAAACGACCTTTAAAATCTAGATGAGCTTCGCTTAAAAGCTGTGGCTTCAATCTACGCTCAAAAAAGGCGACAAAAAGAGTTCTTGATAAGCATATCCGAACTAAAGAGTTCAAGATTGGGGACTTTGTCCTAGTATACACTCTGAAATAGCATGCAAAAAAACTTAAAAAGTGAGGAATGGGACCACTTGTGATTAAAGATCTATCACCAAGCGGGGCTGTCAAGCTTGCTACATTAGACAAAGAAGAAATGCCAAACTGGAGTAGTGGCTGTCGATTGAAGAAGTATCATTTTCCACTAACCCAAGACATGCTTCTCAAAATACATCAAGATAAACTGCGACTTTAGAAAAAGAAAAAGATTGTTGAGGAAGCGCAAGCAGAAGCAAAAGAAAGAATGGAGAAAAGAAGACTACTGCATCAGCGACAATGCAATGAAGGAGCCTTATAAATAAACGCAGTCAGTGTATCAGAGATGGGTGAAGACAAAGTAGAGCCCATCATCGAGGTCAAAGTGGGGCCAAACCAGATTAATGCCATAGCACTATTGGATCCACGAGCACAAGCTAACCTGCTCTCAATCAGTTTGTACAAACAATTGAAATATGACACTAAGCTGCAAACTGCCAAACAGGAGTTGAAGAGATATTCAACACACTCAATTAAGGCAATCGGATGCACATTACTGCACATACATATGAATCAATATGTGTATCCACATATGTTTTATGTGGTTGAAGACAAAGCTACGCAACATCCGTTGTTACTAGGGAAACCATGGAAAAAGCAATACAATGCGATGATTAATTGGTGCTCAAATTCAGTTAACATCAAATATGAGAAGGAAAGTCAATCCATTCCGTTCTCCAAAGCAACCGTACAGGTGCAAACCGAAGAATCCAATGACAAAGGTAAACGACCTAAAGAGGTGAAGAAGGAGCGATGGAAACCAAAAGCCACCTCTGCACAACCGGAACGCTCCTCAAAGAAGAAATCTCAGATATGGGTAGGGAAGACAGAAATTACACGCACAGCTCAACCTTGGATAAAGACAGACTCAAAGTTGGTATGGAAGCCAAAGGAAGTTGTGCCAGAGAGAACAAAAATGGAAGTGATTTCAGACAACCAAATTCAGTGAAACGGATCTAGATTCCAAAGAAGTTGATGACAGCACAAAGCCATAACAAAAAAAATTGGATTCCAAAGATTTGTAAACAGAAACTCCCTTCAGTACAATCAACAAAGAATCCTCAGTATTCAAGGACAAAGCCATCACAACCTAAAGTCAAGCAGATTTGGGCAGCAAAGAGTTTGTGGCAAGCACAGGCAAATCAGAAGCAGATTTGGATTATCAAAAAGGACACAAATGTAAACAAAAACCCAGGTGTACTGATTCTACAGACAACCCAAATATTACCCAAAAGCCTGACAATCAAACAAAGAGCGGCATTATTGCAAATATTGCTATTTCACCACTTTACAATTGAATTCACTAGGCATGACCACAAAAACTCCAAGGCTTCACCCTCAGGCACTTCATAGTCGTCCGGGAGGACTCAGACCAGGAGGGGGGGAGGTATACAGGTATACAGGAACTACAGGCAATAAGGACAAAGAAAATGATATTACGAGGGCATTGTCTTACATGATTTTGAATTTTTTATGTTTGATTGTGGATATTGATAATATTTATGCCCTTATATACTTTGTTTTGCAGTAATAAGAGGTCAAATGACGAATTTGAGTCTCCAAGTTTGTAAATACGACTAAATATGCATGTTTTCGGAGCCAAAAAGTGGAAAAAAGTGGTAATCCAACCCGAGAAACCACAAATAAGTGTATATACATATACACCGGGGTACCAACTAATTATGGTGTATTTTTGGAAATTATTGGTTTCAATTTGCTATTTTTCTTTATTTTTAAGGATTTTCTTAATAAAAGTAAAAGAAAAATTAAAAAAACAGGTGAAACGAGATTAGAAAAAAGAAAAGAATAGATGGTGATGATCCTAATGACAAGAGCAACCCATGGTAAAAATTGGGCACAATTCGGGAAAAGTTGCGGAAAGCCTGAAATGACAAAATTTTGGGAAAGTGGACAAATTTCTTAGAAACAGGTCAAACGGAGCCAAATTGAGAAATTTCAAATCCTAAAGTGCATTTCATGACGAGATAAGAGCACATGTCAAATTTGGTAACAAGTGAGCCGGGAAGTCCAAAGTTAAGTATTTTTTACTTCACTTACAAGCTCATTTGCACTATTGCCCACTTGGAAAGAGCAAAGAGCACACAGGAGCATCCGACCTTCTACAGCCTTCTACGACCGCTACAAGAGCTCAGAAGACTCCAGATATGAGAGGTAGACTCGTTTCCACAAGCTTTTGATGCTTATCACTAACTTTTGTCGCGAAAACTAACCAAAACAAAGAAACAAGAGCAGACGGGAAAGGGGTAGAATGCTAGGTAGAGGCACAACCGCCTAACCAAACCATGCAAGAACCAACAGGTGGCTTACCCTAGTGTAGAAGATGAGTTCATAACTCTCAAAGTACAAGAAAGAACAATTGGAAAAATCCTAGGTCAAGAGAGCCTGCAAGCGGCAAACAGGAAAAAGTTGTTGAAACGACACCAAACTTCACAAGAAGCTTGACAATATCGAGGAAAATGCAGCCATGGAGTATCTCCAGGTATGGACCACCAAAAGTGAGTCAAAACAACCGATTCGACTACAGACACACAAAGCGTCATTTTGGCATAACGGCCAAAATTGACGACCGATTGCCATGAAACGTCACAAGCAACTTCAAACAGTCATCAATGACACATGTGTACAAGCAAAAACCAAAAGAAACCAGTTTCACCTACCAATGGTGAAAAAGACGCTTTCGGGCAATCAAATGGCTAAAGGTAGAAAAGAAGGAACCAAAGTCGAGTGCAACCATATAGACGACTTCCCAACACCTCAAATGATCTTGGGATGCAACTCTCAAGGAGAAATATCGAGGAAAATCAACTCCAACACCAAAAGACGACTTCGGAGACTGAAATTCCTACAAAGGGGGGATTTAACTAAACTGATGATTTTTAAGGTTGAAAACTAGTTAGCAGGGCTTAGGGCACTAGCACAAACCATGCTTTGCACAAAAAACACTTTTTATCAAGAATAGACATTATACGCGTATGATATCTCTCAGCATGATTTTCACATCATCTTGAACACATGAATGCATAGCCTCTTTCTACATGTGAACAACATCAAATGTACAAAGTATCATGAGATTTAGAGTTGAAAAACCAATTGAAAACTTAAAAGACACAAAGTAGGGCAAAAAAACGACTTGTGGCCCTAAATTTGCCAAAATAGCTCCAAACTCAATGAAACTTTGTAGAGATGTTGTTCAACACATGCACAAGCTATGTGGAACCAAAAAGTACCATTTTGGCCAAAAAGACATCATACGCGTATGATGTCACTTTGCACATACAGAGCCAAAATTGATCATTTTTCATCATATATCCATTATATATATCAAATACATGCCACATATGGAGTTTGGTACCATTTGGTCAAGGGGATCACTCTATTAGCCCAATCAACGGAAAATTCTCTGTCTAAAGCCTGACCTAGCCAAAATTCACCATACTCAACTTCAAGTCCAGATTTGAGTACACACAGTCCGTTGCTATCATATGTGGAGCCCACAGAACCAATCTCGTGCAAAAAATGACAAAAAAGACATCACACGCGTATGATGTCTCAATAGCCAATTTTAGTCCAAACTATACCCAACTTTCATAAAATCATTGTCTAAGCCTATATAAAGCCAAATCCAAGCTTACAATGCAAAATGGTTCAGTTTTACCCAAAAAGACATCATATGCGTATGATATCTCCCTACTTGATTTTTGCATTTCAGGGTTGCAACCACCACAAAGAAGTGATCTACATGCCATTTTAGAGCCAACCACCAAGCTTCATCCAATTTGGATCACAAAATCCAATTCTCACTCAATATCTTGCAAAAAGACTGATCAGGACCAAAATGGCCATAACTTGACCAAATGGGACCCAAATTCAAATTCAGGCATATAGAATGGAAGCATGCACTATCAGCTACAAGGACAACCAATATCAAGCCATTTTGACACAAAAAACATCATACACGTTGTGAGCGGGATGAAAACACACACAGCGCCTCTATAACAACCCGACACACACTCTTGGGAAGATACACACACACACTATGGGGCACCACTCGGCTTACACAACACACCTGGCCGAGACTGGGAACACACCTCTGGAGTGAGAGGAGAGAGACTATCCACTTGCCCACTCCACACAGAGACACACACATACACACACACACCCAAAAATTCAGCTCAAAAGAGGAGAATTTCTGATGTTTATATGCAAATGAGCTTGGGCCAACACCAATGGGGCAAACAACTCACACAATATGGGTAAAAGATACCAGATACAATCACAAATTGGAGCAAAAGCTTCACTCATAGGAGAAACTTACACATCAAAAACAGCAGAAAAAGAGTGAAGAATTTGGCAAAATGGACAGCGCCATCGCATCTGGAATGGCCCAAAACCCAAGTCTACAATGTCAAAGTGCTCAAATCCGACTTCGGATGAGCAGTTTACGGCCAAAACAGGCTCCAAAAACCCCAAAAACACACCTGCGGCTCTTCCTCCTCTCTTCTCCACGTTTTTTCTGGTCTTCTCTCTGTTTTTTCAGTTCCCACACTTAGCTTTATTATTTGGGCACCCGTGGCCTTTTAGATGACCTCAAACGGACCCCGAACAGGGCAAAAACTGACCTCGTAGTGCATAGTTGTCACCTTTTTGCATCATCTGCACACCTGGCACTTAGTTTTTTCAAATAATGCATCCCACAACCACGTGAAGTGGCCCCAAAAAGTGGTCCTCATGATGACCGTTCTGCATAAGTATCACAAGAAAATACCCACGTCGTGTCCATACTTCTCGGCGTGCAAGTGTTGACCCCGTTCGACCTCCTGACGCCACTTGATGCCATCTGGCGCACCTGCTTACCTCATGTCATCGGCTCGTGGATAGCTTCCTCGAGAAGTTTTACGCGCTACCAACTCCTACTTATTGTAGAAAAAACACACTGGTATTGATAATAGTGAAAATCGTTGCACTATGTACACCATGTCCTACCTGTACACACGTGGGCCCACGTAACCACCTGGCTATGGAAATTGGGTAATCCTTTATTCGATGCACCATGCATGTGTATGTACATATGCACAATTCCTTGCTCCAAAAAACTCCTGACATAATTTGCCTATCCCCTAGCTTGCTAGATCATTCATGATCAGCAGCACCAAAGAGAGATATGAGACTCACCGCATCACAGGTCTCCTCATCCCTCACCAACACTGCTTGATCCACAGACAGCTCATCTTACTCCACCATCATCAATCTAGCATGATACAATTTAAGACGCAATCCATTTACCCTTGACTTATGTAGAACACCATCCAGGTTAACCAGCTGATATGTGCCATTTGGAAAACACTCCACTACCTTGAAAGGGCCTTCCCACTTAATTTGAAACTTCTTTTGGAAGGTGTTATCCAGCTTACTGTTGTAGCGCAAAACCAAGTCATGTTTCTTGATACCCTTACTTTTGACCTTTTCATTTATCATTGTCAAAGCCTTATCTTGCATCTGCCCATAATTCTCCAATGCGCTCATACTATCCAACTGGACCTCTCGTAACTGCAAGAGCCTCTCTTTGAATGCATCACTAGGCGGACCAAGAAACTTCTCTAACATCTTGACCGCAGGCAACTCTACTTCCACAGGCAATAGTGCTTCCTTTCCATACACCAAATGAAATGGAGTAAACCCTGTACCTGTCTTCACCAAAGTACGGTAAGCCCATAATGCACTAGGCAATTCCAAATCCCAATTCTTTCCTTGGTGCTCTATCACTTTAGAAAGAATTTGTACCAACTCACCATTGAATCTTTCATTTAAGCCATTACACTGCGGGTAATAAGGAGTGGTATGCTGATGCCTATTCTTCATCTTTGCACATAAAAAATATAGCAGTTTAGCTCTAAAGCCAGGCCCCTTATCTGAAAGTAGCTCCAGTGGCACCCCAAACTTGCAACATATTTCATCATACACAAATTTTTCCACATCCTTTGCAGTGATCTGTTTTACTGCTATAGCCTCTGCCCATCTAGAAAGATAGTCCACTGCCGTCAAAATATACCTTTTGCCCCTGCTTGTGACAGGTAACGGGCCTATTGCATCAATCCCCCACTTTTCAAACACATCAAACGCCATAATGGTTTTTCGTAGCTCTGGCTTCAACACTCTCTTCCCAAATGCTTGACACCTATTGCAAGACCTACACCAATGGTGAACATCCTTGTGCAAACTAGGCCATACATACCCCTCTTGCAAAATCTTATGCAAGGTGATCTTTAGAGCAAAATGGCCACCACATGCGCCTTCATGATTCTCTTCCAACACTCTGTAAAGCTCCTCCCGCCAAGGTACACGTCTCAACACGAGATCAGCCCTTTTCATGTATAAGACATCACCAATCAATTTGTACCTGTATGCTCTACGCACAAAGCCATACTTCTTAGACTTCTGAATCTCCTTTGGAATGATTCCTGTTAGCAAAAACTCCTCTTCTTGAGCCAAACTTTCCCGGCCATGATAAAGAGGTAAAGTGGTCCTCAACACAAATAGCTCCCCAATCATGCCTTGAGATGCTTCATGTGCCTCTCCATTTAGAGCACGTTCAATGTGTCTGATGATCCATGCTTCGAACTTTTTTAATAGGCCTTTAATTCTGAAGCACATTTCCTTCAATGAGGTGTTCTTGCTCTTCCACACACCCAGCACTTGCTTCACCACTTACAAGGGATCACCTTTTATGCTCAACCTTCGAACCCCATGCTTCAAACAAATGTGTAATCCGGCTTCCAGAGTAGCATATTCAGCCTCATTGTTACTATGAGCATCCAATTTGAACCCTCTCTTGCATACTAGCTTCCCCTCTGGATCATAAAGTGCTATACCCCCTGAAGCTGCATCATGGATCTTTCTGTATGAACCATCAAAGAACAACACATGTGCACTGCTGATCTGTGGAACTTCTTCAACTACCTTTCTCACCACCTCTTCCTTAACAATAAGGGGATTCTCCTTGTAGGTCAACAAATCAGCTAGGGTAGCCCTTGTACTATTTTCCACTAGAAAAGAGAACTCAAACTCTTGTAGCTCAATTACCCATTTCTTTACCACATTTGATATGTTAGTACCATTAGTTAACTGTGGCAAAAAGGCATAACTCGTCAAGAAAACAAAAGGCCGTGGTAGCAAGTAATGACGAAATCGTCGACAAGCAAATATTACATTGGCCATCACTAGCTCTAGTTCCGAGAACTTTCTCTCCGCCACCAACTTCACTCGGCTTGCACAATACACTGGCCTCATATAATGGCTGCCCTTCCCCTTTTGCAATAGCATGGCTCCAATGGCATCATCCCCTATTGATGGATTTACATAAAACACTTTCTCCCAATCAGGAGTCTGCATGGCTGACAACCCCCCTAACACCTCTTTCACCTCTTGAAACACTTCTTCACACTTGTCATCCCATTGCAATGGATCATGCTTTGCCACTTGCTGTAATGGATAAAGAAGCTGAGAAGACAATGGAATAAACCTTGCCATTTACTTCACTTTGTGTATAAAAGTTTCCAATTGCTTCGTACTCGTAGGTGATGGAAGAAGAATAATAGACTTAACCTTATCTGGATCAGCCTCAATGCCATTTTCTGACACCATATGGCCCAATAACTTCACCCTTGGCTGTGCTAGATGACATTTCTTTGGATTTAGTTGTCCTCCACATTCATCATATCGAGCCAATACCATCTGCAGCTTCTCATGGTGTTCAGCCCTACTGCTATAAACACAGAAGTCATCCATAAAAGCTTTAACACAATTACCAATGAATGGTTCCAATACCCAATTCGCTCTCTCTTGATAGAAGGAAGGTCCATTTGACAACCCAAATGGCAATATTGTGTAGCAATAGCAGCCCCATGGCGTAATAAAAGTGGTCTTTGTGCGGTCTTTAAGAGCAATCTTCAATTGAAAATAGCCTGAAAAACCATCACACACACTGTACTTTTCATAACCTGCCACTGAATTCAAGATATGATCGATGAATGGAAGAGGATATGGGTTCTTCTTAGTGGCTGTGTTTAAGGGTTTAAAATCTACACAAATTCTCCACTTCCCATCCTTCTTTGGACTGACTACAACTGGACTCACCCATTCTGTGGTCTCCACAGGGACTATGAACCCAGCCTTCAACAACTTGTCCACCTCTTCTCGCAAGGCTTCCATTTGCTCTTGACCCATCCTTCTTAGCCTTTGCCGCACTGGCTTAGCACCTTCTTTTAGCTCTATATGCATCTCTTCACCCTTGAACCCTCTAATCTCTTCATATGAAGTAATGAAAAAATCAGGAAAACTAGCCAGCATGTGCAAATAAATATCCTTCTCCATAGTTGAGAGGTCTCCACTGATCATTTGTGTCATCAATTCCTGCTTCTTTGACAACTCAACCTTGGTTTGCATCATCCCTTCAATCACTTCATAAGGCCCTTCACTTTCATCTTCAACCTCATTCGCAAATGCAACTAAACCAAACTCCTGGATTTCTTTGTCCATCAAAAGAAATGTAACATCAGCATCCTCATCACTATTGGTAGTGCTATCACTGTACTCATCTGTCACCATGGAAGAGTCTTCATCACAAGACTCATCCTCATCTTTATAAAGCTCCTCTAATCGTTTCCTTGTGTCCATATTATAAAGCTTCTTGGTACCTGTCTTTCCATAGAGGCTAATCGTACCATGTCGCCAATCTTGAACAACTCCCACTGCACGTAACCATGGTCTGCCCAGTATAATAGGATATGCTCCCAACCCTGTTGGCATCACATGAAAATCAACCACCGCCTTTGCATCATATGCCTCCACTTCTAAGCTCTTTACAACACCCAAGCATTTTACTTTTTGATGGTTTTCCAATCTGATCCGAAAACCTGACACCCCAGCCACTGTGAGACCCATCTTCTCAATGCATGAGTGTGTTATGACGCATATTTGGGCTCTGCCATCCACATAACCTTGTCCCAAATTTTTCCTTTTATGCCACACATCTACTATTGGAGCTCATCCATTGCCAACACCTTTATTCAGCCTCTCTCTGCCTCTTTCTCCATTGGGTTAACCATCCTCTTCCACTGTCGCTTTAGCTTAGGCACCATCTCTATAAGATGCCCAAAAGTAACATCTGCCTTCCTGCTCGTTAGATCCTCCTTCAAGTCATAGCTTAATTGCCCATCCCCTAGTGGAAAATCTGAAACATGAAACTTTCGACGAGATCTCCTTTTCCTCTTGGCCTTGACATCGTCGCCTTCATGGCTCTTTCCTTTCTTCTTACTAGGACCTGGGGCACTTCTTCCTTCCTTATCCTCTCTGGTCCTCTTCCCAATAGGCATCACTAATGTATCCTCTAGCTTTGATGCCTTCTCCAAGGTGACTACACTTAGCACTTTTGTCTTTCCCTTTTCCTCCTGGGTCAGTCCATTGGTTCCTTTGTCTCCCTTAATTTCGATGCCATATTCATTTGACCTAGTTAGCACCTGTCTTGGCAATGGATACATGTCTCCCCCCATCCTTGGTGGCTTATCACATTGCGGGCTGATGTGACCCAACTCTCCACAATTATAACATGTGGGCGTCTGCCTCCAAAACCTACCATTGCTTTGTCCAACACCATTCCTAGGCCTTTCTTCACCTCCTGGCTGATTTGCAAACCTCCCTCGACCTCGATTATTTCCCACTTGACCTATCATGTTTAGGCTAAGATTCTTCATCAAATCTACCACTTGCCTCATGTCTTGCCTTAGCCCATCATCTTGCACTGTTGTAGTGACCACTGCTGGCATAACTTGAGGAGTAACAAAAACCACTGGTTCATGATGAACCGCTGACATGCGACCTTGTAAAGACTCTATAGGCTGAAATTCATACCTCATGGACAAAGACTCTACTCCTAGCTGACTCATTTTCCTCAACTTCCACTCTTTGTTCCTTGCTACCTCCAGTGCATCTTCATATGTCCTAGGCTTCTTTAGCTCCACTCTCCAACGTATATTCTCCCAAAGACCAGCCAAGAACCTATCCTTCTTCATCATGTCAAGCGGGGGTACCTGTGGTGCTAAGGCCTTGCACATCCTCTCCCATGCCAATGAAAACTTGTGTATGTATGCATCTACTTGCTCACCTTCCTTTTGCACTAAAGCTTGTACTTCTTGCCACACTTTGTCAGGATCTTCTATCTTCACAAACTCCACTTCCAACCCATGCCATAGATTGTCCCAACTCAACCTTACAGGTGGATCCATCACACGCAACTCCTCTTCAAATGCTTTGGACCAAACTCGTGCATCACTCTTCAAACAAATTTGGAGAAGACGTAACATCTGCGCAGGGTCATGAATCTGGATGCTAATGCAGGCAACCTCCATCTTTTCCAAAAAATCTTCCACATCTTCATCACTTCTTCCATGAAACTCCGGATAAGAGAAATCCATGGCTACCCAAGTTACAATGCTTTGAGAACCCCTTTGAACACGCGTGCAAGAACCCAAAACTTTTGACTACCCAATCCCCAAAAACTTCAATGGAGCTCAACTTTAGATAAGGACAAACACATGCACATCAAATGAGTTTTCATAGTTGATCATCGGAATTACAACAGGCAAAGGACATTCCAAGATCTCTCGTAATCTTCTTGGCCCGAACATAAAGACTATATGCTCCTGGAAAAAAATCTTCTTGGACACATGAACATTTATCTGGATTCTTTGAGTTAAATGAAATGGAGTGAATTGAGGGCTTATTTTGATCATCCATTAAAGCCAACCATGAAGCTCCCAAGAAGGCACACCTGACTTAACCTCTGATTTTGCCAAAATTTCAGTAGCATAACAGCATAAATGGCTCAAAAGACCAAAAAAACGGCCATCATACCTTGGGAAAATTTCGATAGAGTTTCCCCAGAAGTAGAGCAGTAAGAACCCAAAATATAGACTATATGTGTAAGCATAGACTGCCAACAATAGAACTCGAGCATCAAGTAGGAATCACTAGTACATAGCCTATGGCGAGGTCACGAAAAGGGTGCTCCAGCTACCTGTATCACCGAAAGGATGTCCACATTTGAGAATCCCCTAGCTCAATAAAAACCTCACGCTATCGACCCTCACACGAAGGCTAATGCAAATCGCGTATAGTCAAGTCTTAGAAATGACTATCTTCTAGACCAAGTCTCAGAAATGGTTGGGACTGCCAGATACAACCAAGTATGGCTCCACAAATGCGTACAATGGCAGTTTCCACAAGTAACGTACAATCCAGCAGACAATGCGCTCAAATAGGCGCCAAGTGATGCATACCCACAACAATTGCAAGTGACATCACTGTTAGTATATCACTGTACTCCAGCTACCTGTACCTGTGTGAATCACCTGTACCTGTACCTGTTCCTATAACCTGTAACCTGTAGCCCCGAATCTCGAAGCTTGAAGCTCGACGCAGAAAGTACTTGAAGAAGATTCTCCGTGGGGGCGCCAAAAGAATGTGAGCGGGATGAAAACACACACATCGCCTCTATAACAACCCGACACACACTCACACTATGGGGCACCACTCGGCTTACACAACACACCTGGCCGAGACAGGGAACACACCTCTGGAGTGAGAGGAGAGAGACTATCCACTTGCCCACTCCACAAAGAGACACACACATACACACACACACCCAAAAATTCAGCTCAAAAGAGGAGAATTTCTGATGTTTAGATACAAATGAGCTTGGGCCAACACCAATGGGGCAAACAGCTCACACAATATGGGTAAAAGATACCAGATACAATCACAAATTGGAGCAGAAGCTTCGCTCATAGGAGAAACTTACACAGCCAAAATAGCAAAGAAAGAGTGAGGAATTTGGAAAAATGGACAGTGCCATCACATCCGGAACGGCCCAAAACCCCAGTCTACAATGTCAAAGTGCTCAAATCCGACCTCGGATGAGCAGTTTACGGCCAAAACAAGCTCCAAAAACCCCAAAAACACACCTGCGGCTGTTCCTCCTCTCTTCTCCACGTTCTTTCCGGTCTTCTCTCTATTTTTTCAGTTCCCACACTTAGCTTTATTAGTTGGGCACCCGTGGCCTTTTAGATGACCTCAAAATGACCCAGAACAGGCCAAAAACTGACCTCGCAGTGCATAGTTGTCACCTTTTTGCATCATCCGCACATCTGGCACTCAGTTTTTCCAAATAATGCATCCCGCAACCACCTGAAGTGGAATCAAAAAGTGGTCCTCATGATGACCTTTCTACATAAGTATCACAAGAAAATACCCACCTCGTGTCCATACTTCTTCGCGTGCAAGTATTGACCCCGTTCGACCTCCTGACGCCACTTGATGCCATCTGACGCACCTGCTTACCTCATGTCATCGGCTCGTGGATAGCTTCCTCGAGAAGTTTTACGCGCTACCAACTCCTCCTTATTGTAGAAAAAACACACTGGTACTGATAATAGTGAAAATCACTACACTATGTACACCCTGTCCTACCTACACACACGTGGGCCCCACGTAACCACCTGGCTATGGAAATTGGCTAATCCTTTATCCAATGCACCATGCATGTGTATGTACATATGTGCAATTCCTTGCTCCAAAAAACTCCTGACAACGTATGATGTCTCCAGCATGATTTTACACCCAAATGTCATATTTTTCCATATGCATTGCATCCTTAGGCCCTGAATAGCTAATGTTTCAATTTTTAAGTCATTTGGACAGTTAAAAGCTTAATTTCGGCTTTCAGTACTGAAAAAGACGCGTACTTTTGAAATTGGAGTTACAGGATCCATGGATTCGGGGAAGTCTTCATCAAAGAGGAAGAGAACGACACTCAAGGAAGCAATAGCCGAAGCAGAGCCATTTTCTATCCCCCTAGAGACTCTCAAGCCCACAAAGACTTGGATGGAAGAAGCAGTGTTAGAAGAACAGGGGATAAAGATATACCAAGGTACTATCAGAGAACCATGGGGACAAACAGTGGATATCCCAATGATTCCCCAAGAACTGGTGGACTAGAGGAGAACGGAGGAGATAAGAAGATACCTGGAAAGGGTAGATCTCCGTAGCTTTTTTACTTCCAGACCATCAGGAGTAGATGCTCAAAGAGTGTATGAGTTGGTAACCACCATACACAAAGATGGAATGGCTACACTCACAGCCTGGGACGGGGAAAAAGTTGAAGTGATTATCACTCCTCAGCTCTTTGCAGATGCTCTGAAGCTGCACAACAAAGGAAGCTCAGTCAGAGAAAGACGAGAATCTATAGAAGTGTATGGGCCAAAGAAGCAAAATGTCACCTATGAAGACATGGCAGAATGGAGAGAGAGTGATTGAACAGTTTAGAGCCAAGTGAGCTTTAAAGAGAGATTTTGAGGAAAAGTGGGTACCAGACCCAACTAAAGTCGGAGCCAGCTCAACCAGACCCCATATTGATCAGTACGATCAATATATCAAGGCTTATGAAGAATCGGAAGCTATATTGGAGCAGCAACCAGTAGAGACATACACCGAAGCAGAAGTTCAACACATTAAATCTGAATTAAAAGGTGGTGACAAGGGCACGAGCAAGCTAGAAGAGTCCAATCCTGAAGAAGAGGAAAAGATAGTGGAGGAAACGACCACTGAAGTGCGGGTGGATGTGCCAGAAAAGCCCGTAATAGAGCAAGAGGAGAAGGCAACGGATCCAATTCAAATGAAGAAAGAGCAATATGATGTTCTAATCGACTCAGGATATACTCAAGAAGAGGCTCTCAAAGTTGTGTATAACAAAAGAAGAACAGAGAGGAAAGGAGAGGAGGACCAAGAATCGATTCAATAGAGAGCGAAGGTTGGTACCTAAAAAGGAAGAGGATGAGCTTGAAGAGGAGGATGAGCTCAAGGATGAGAATGACAGAGATATTCAGAAAGTGCATCTGCAGCATATCAAAACCCGATCAAAGACAATGAGGGACAGCAAAGAAGAAGCGGAAAAGAGAGAAGAGGAGATGGAAACAAAATGTGAGAGTGCACTAGAAGAATCAGAGTACCTCAAGGCATCTCTCCTGGAAGCAGAAAATGAAAGAGATGGACTAATCCTCCAACCTTCTGATGCTTCAAGAGAGGTGTCTAGTGCACAAGAAGCCAAGAAAAGAATTAATGAAGAATTGGAAGCTGCAAAGGATGAGCTCATTGAGCTTTGAGAAAGAATGGAGCTGCAGGATAGAACAATTCTAAGGCTTAGATCCAAACCAAGATCTAGCAAAGCAGGAGTAGAGCTAGAGGGAGCAATAATCCCTGGTTTGGAAGATCAAATCCGGAGTTTGCAAAGAGAATTGCGGCTAGAGCAAGTGTAGAGATTGCACATTGCGGAGGGCTCATTGGCTGCCGAAGAACAACTGACATCAGAGACCCAAGCATTGAGAGCAGAGAATGAGGCCCTCCGAAAGCAGCTCCAAGATCTGCAAGACAAAGTGATAAAAGATACAGAGGATCATCAAGAAGAAACAAGCGGGGCAGCCGTGGAGCTTCCAAACACTGGGGAAGCAACAACAAGTGAAGATCCAGCCCCTGCACAAGACGAGACCGCAACATCCAGGTTTACCAAAGATGAAGAAAAAAGATTGCATGAGCAGATAGAGAAGTCAATAGAGAAGAGTACAAAGGCGGCCATGGAGTGGGAAAGAAGACTCCTGTTCTCCATTGGACTCTAAGGAGTGGATACTAAGGTGCTGCAAGAACAATGGATGCAACGTACATTGCCCCTTCCTCTACTAAAGTTTGAAGTGCTGAAGACAAAGAAAAGGATAGAAGAAAAATCTACGGGACTCCACTAAAGACAAAGCAAAGATGTCATGTCAGGGATGACATGGACGCGGAGGGGAGGAGTATTGAGCGGAGGACTACACCTAGACATTTTTACTCACACTCATATTTTTGTAAACACTTATTGTAATAAATGTATTTCCGACATTTCATTTTTGATGGAGCCAATTCATTGTAATTAGCGGGACTCAATTGAGTTTCCAGCTTGTAATCCTCAAGTAGTTTCACCTGTTGATGTAATTAGATTAGAGATGTGTTCACACTTCCAAGGCTGAAGTATAAGAGCCAATTATTGTAAACCTAAGGACAAGTTTTTTGAATCATTAATCAAGATAAGTTTTGAAGCGCTGTGACTGTGTCTGAGAGAGAGAGAGAGAGAGAGAGAGTCTTATCCTCTTGCTACGTGAGCTACGGAGCTGCCATTGGAGAAGCGACACCACCATTGTGTTAGCAACGGCGAGAGCTACTCACCGATACCAAGCGTGCACGCATTCGGCTTCTACACGAGGTGAGCTCCCATGAGCTTCTATGTGAGTTTTCTCCCTATCTGTGTGTCGGAATTGAGCGTGCCATATATGGATAGAGCCGCAGCAAGTAGAGCTACACATTAGTGTCATCGGAGTCGAATTTTGGTCACCTAAATTTTTCGGCCTGTGTTCATATGCGTTTAGTGCACGGTGTGGTTATAGGTTGAGATTATATTGTAGATTCATAGGGTACTGTCCTTACGTGGTGTATAGACTCTCCTTTGAGTTTGAGGCTGATTCGATGACTTTTGATCATGTTTCGGATAGAGTTTACTCGTAGGACGGATTTCAATCATTTTCATTTTTAGAACTTAGATTTGATTTCCTTGGTAGTTATTGTCTCTAGAAGGTCGAGTAGGTGATTGACACCCATCTGTTTGTTTCCATGCGCCTGCGGGTCAAGCTCCGTCCTCGTCTGACATTCTTGTTTGTTGGTTGAGTTCTCGCTATTACAACATCCGCTAGCGACCTAATCGCCCAACACTACTCCCAGTGTCGGTGTTGGGTTCTTGTTGTATCCTTTAATAGCCAATATTCCCAATGTCAAAGACTGACTTGTTGCTTTCTTGTACGTGGAATAGCTGGTTGCATGTACTCAAGCTCCTCTATCAACCAATGCAGTTGTGCTATGATTATTCAGATATACTTTGATGCGAAGGTCCATTCCATCCAACATTCATCATTCATTATCTTTTTGTAATTCCCATAGTCGTTCATCTAGCTCCAAAGTGTTGATGGGAATAGGTATTTGTTGATTTTTGAGAGAATCTTTCTTTTTGAGTATCCAAAGCCGAGCTTCCTCTTGGGATTTATCAATGACCTGCTGTTGTTTTATATTTCCTTGCTTTGTTGCATGCATCGTTTCTAGCAATTCATTGGTTAGTGGAAAATTGTACTTCTTTAAATGACATCCTCTAATCCAATTAGCCATTGGTTTGTCATCCAAGGTGGACAACTTAACTTCTCCACTTGGAGATATATCTTCAATGATAAACGGTCCATTTTCCTTTTTGTTAAACTTGAGAATGTGTTGCCCAAGGGAATAGACTAAAACTAAGTCCCCCTTTTTTAAGATTTTTGTAACTTGATGTGAATCAAAAAACTATTTCTGCGTTTCCTTTTATGCATAGATGTGAGCTACAGCTGTTAGCCTTTGCTCATCAAGCTTTTCTAAATCTTCAAGCCTCTCTCTCAGTTCATGTCTAGTACACTCAAGATCCTTAGATACCCTTAGTATCGGTAATAGAAATTCTATCGGTAGTATGGCATCAAGACCATAAACAAGGTTAAAGGGTGTAGCATTAAAAGGTGTCTTGAGTGAAACTCTATAAGCCCATAGAGTGGCATGGAGATTCATTTCCCAATATGTTCATCCTGAACTAACCACTCAGTCAATCTTGAGTTAGGAATTTTATTTGTATGCTCAGCTTTTCCATTTTCTTGTGGGTGATAGGGAGCCAATTTCTTATGGATGACCATAAATTCATTAAGCAGATACTTAATTACCTCATTGAGGAAATGAGTTACCCTATCAGTGACATTTTCTTTTGGCACTCCATATCTTGTGAACATATTCTTATACAAGAATGCAGCTGTGGTTTTGGCATCATTATTTTGGGTTGCTTTAGTGTCTACCCACTTGGTAAAAAAGTCTGTAGATACAGTGATGTATTGAGCTTGGGTTATACAAGCAGGTTGCTATATTGGCCCAAGAAATTCTATACCCCATTTAGCAAAATCTCTAGCCCCCATCATTGGTCTTAAAGGCATGCTATCTACACGGGTTGGCATTTTAGCTTTTTGATGCATATGCATCACATCTTTGAACCTATTCCTTGGCATCTGCAAAAAGATTTGGCCACCATATGCCTACCATTAAGATTGCTATTGCAGTGGTTTCACTAGAAAAGTGACCTTCAACTAATCCAACATGTGCTTGTTCTATAATGGGAATATATTCGTCTTAATTTTCACAAAGACGCACATGTTGATCCTTTCCTCTCCGATACAATTGATTTCCAATAAGAGCATAGTCTCTTGATTCACTTTCAATTGCTCTTTGGCAGCGTTTATTCATATACTCAGGAAATGTTCGGCTAGATAAATAAGTAGCTAGATACTCCACTTAGGAGCAAGTGATATTTGGAACAATGTCACATGAGGTATGGATGTGTGTTTGTACAAATGAGTTAACATCACTCCTTATAGTTGGCCAAAATACTCCAAGTTGCAAGATCCGTAGCATACTTTGATCTTTCGCAAAGTAAAGTCCTACTATGTAATATGTGCTTGACTTAGATATTGTGTTTTCTCCTCAGGATTAATACATAAAAGAAGTATTCCATCTTAATTTCTTTTGTACAGCCTTCCAGCTAGTAATTGATACATAGTCGATTGCTCAATTTATCCGATTGTAATACAAAGTGGTATTTGCAAATCCACTTGAGCTATGGTCATCAATGATACCATATTTTCCGACCACCTAGGTATCATTTCCACAAAAAAAAGATATGCATCTAGTAGATCATCATCTACTCCCTTTGGTGGTTCTCCTGATATAATCATTGACAAATGATCTACTCTTTGGTGAGTGGTGCCCTTTTTCACAAGTATAGTGAAATAAAATTCCAAAAAAAATGACATCTCACTATTCCTCTTGCGTTGCATGGCTTTTTGACCAAGTACAATAGGGCTTCGTGGTCCACAAAGAACACAAAATTTGTCAGCTAATAGGTAATGTCCATATTTTTTTATGGCATAGATCATTCCTAATCCTTACTTTTCGTGGTTGTATAGTTTTTCTCTGCCATATTCAACTGTCTACTAGCATATATAATAGGAAAATCAATTTTCTTGTCTCCTGGTTGAGCTAGGATACACCCAATGGAAAAATTAGAAGCATCTACATGTATGTGGAATATCTTATTCCAATCCGGTGCTTTAAATATTGGAGCTGAAGTGAGAGCTTGCTTAAGCATCATGAAGGATTATTCACACTCATTAGTCCATTCAAAGAGTGTAATCAGGTTGTACATGGGCTATGCAATTATAGCGCACATGTAAATGAATCGTTTGTAATATCCACAATGTCCCATGAAAGCTTAAACCCCTTTGATTGTTGTCGGTCTAGACAAATCAACAATAACATTAATTTTATCCATATCACTGGCTATGACATTTTAGACACTATATATCCAAGAATTTTTCCTTGTCTGCCCATAAATGTGCACTTTTCAAGATTTAGGTAAATCATGTAAAGTCTACATTTTTTGAATACCTTTTAGAGGTGTTCAAAATGAGCCCGAATTGATGAATGTACACATATATCATCCATATATAATTCAAAGAAACTCTGAAGATATTCTTTGAAAGCATGACTCGTCAATCTTTGAAAGGTGGCAGGAGCATTAGTTAACCCAAAAGGCATAACCCGATAGGCAAAAATACCCCATTCAATTGCAAAGGCAGTTTTATGATGGTCTTTGGGGTCAACCAGAAGTTGATTATATCCCAAAAAGCCATCTAAACAACTGTAAGCTTCTTTCTCAAAAACTCGTTGTCGTGAAACTCCTCTTTCACGATAGGAAAACAGCATAAAAATGCAAGCTAAGCTTTTTTGAAGCCTACACATTTATTGAGTTGTAGCCTGTCAGGGCTTGTTAACAGGCCAAGTTTAATGATTAATGTATGCCAGATGCGTCTTAAAAGGACCAATTGATGCCTTAATGATTCTAAAAAGGACTATGCTTGAAGTGAGCACAAATGGGATATTATGATCTAGAACTCCAAGGCCTAAAGTTCTCTAACAGTGTGTCTTTACGATTCGATTGGAGCTACGATGAAGAAGTTATGGCATTTTGAAGTTTGAGTTAATGCAGATCCGTACCGTATTGGGCAACTGCAGCTGAGGTGATAAAAATGGAGTGAATGCACGGGCCTAAAGTGCTCAGTTTTTGGAGCACGTGAGTCTTGTCAGATCAGCGACAATCGGAGTGTCGATTGCCAAGTTATTGGCCATTAAAGATTTACCGGGGGCCAGTTCCGCACCAGTGGGGTCCACTCGGTCGGAGTGTCATCTCAGAGTTTTTGGCTCTTGATCGGATCTTGAAATGCAATGATCGTGGGATATACCCAACAAGGGAGGACCAGGAAGCGTCTATTTGGAGCAGATGGAAAGAGAGGAAGACTCTCCGAATGCAATCACTTATACTTTCATATTGAAGGCATATGACACTGTCGAAAAAGTAATGCGGGCATTGAAATTCATGAAGATATTGTTAGTCAAGAACTGCTAGTGAAATATGTTTTCCTTTGGCAATGCTTTGGCGGCCCGCTATGCATGGCAAATGTGGTGCCCTTGTGCTAGGCCGCCCAAAGACAACCAAGAAAAAGGGCTGCCCAATTAAAGGGCGTGGCCAATGGTCGCCCACTTGAAGAATTAAAGTGGCCCTAACTTAGGAGGTGTGGGAATCCAAAGAAAAACTAAGGCGATGGCGGGCCGAGCAATGAATGGGAGCCTGTAGAGAAGAGGAAGCGCTCGCGCAGGCCAGCTAGCGCATTGAATGGCTTTGGTCCATGAAGCGATAAGTGATCAGAAGCTAGAGGATAAGCGATTTGGCGCTAGTCGCGTAGCATTTGGAGCTGCCCAAAAACCTCCTTACCACGTCAACAGGGGGGTTTTTAATGCCTCCCTAGCAACGACAATGCCGTCATTGCTAAGGGAGGGGGCACACTATTAATAGGTCTCTCTCTTTTGCATGAGGGGAAGGAATTCACATGCGAGGAAGAAGGGAAGAACTTAGAAAGATCTTGGAAGAAGAAGCAAGGAAGAAGCTTGGTCAAAGACGAGCCATGGTCGAAGCTTGAGAGAGCAAGAGGCCCGAAAGAGCTTGGGAACCAAGGAGCCGAAGCAAGCAAGAAGGGGAAGGAGCTTGAAGCTTTTCTGAAGCAACCAAGGCAACAAACTTGTCGAAGTGAAGCAGGCAAGAAGGGGAAGGAGCTTGAAGCTTTTCCGAAGCAACGAAGGCAAGAAACTTGTCAAAGGGAAGCGAGCAAGAAGGGGAAGGAGCTTGAAGCTTTTCTAAAGCAACCAAGGTGAGAAACTCGTTGAAGCAAAGCAAGCAAGAAGGGGAAGGATCTTGAAGATTTTTCGAAGCAACCAAGGCGAGAAACTTGAAGTAAGCAAAACCAATCTTTAGAAGGAGAAGGCAAGAGCTTGAGAAGGCGAGCTCGGTTGAAGCAGGAGAAGCACTCTTGGTCTTGAACCAAAGCAAGAGAAGAAATCATGAGAAGACATGCATGGTAAACAAACCAAGGTAAGAAGCAAGAGGAAAGCAGGAGGCACGCCAACCAGGGGTTAAGGGACTTAGAGCAAGTCGAGTAGAGGTGAATATAAATCTCGTGAACAATAGATAAGCTAGTCCAAAGTGCATAAAGCGGGAAGTTAGAGGATAATTGGTAATAAATAAAGTTTGATGATCGAGGCAGTGAACTGAACTGATGCTTGAAAAATCGCGAGGTATTTGAAGCAGATAAAGCGGCAGAGGAAAATTTCCATGGAGATTTTTACCAGATACTTGATGTATTCAAATATGCATGATCGGAATTTCAATACTAGTGAGAGTGAAGGTGAAGTGCCAATGCTTTTACCTGTGATTGATGATTGACAATTGGATGAGCCAGTTGCATAGGGGATATGGCAGTATCTAGTGCTACCTGCTACTATATGGAATCTGATGTTACCCTATCATGTGGGGAATTTTGAGCTAGCTTTTGACCCAGGAGGTGACATTTATATGCATGGTGCGGGGCAATTGACTTATGAGCCATATGATCCAGGCTGTTTGTATGAAGATTTGTGGGCTAAAATTATGTTTATGCTGTAATGATTGGAAATTATTCTATTTTCCCTATGATCTTGGAGGATGCTGCAAAACTTTTAAGGGAACGCTCACAGTTGGACAGATGATTAGTTTCCCGTTTGATCCCGGGGGACTACTATAGTGCAAAGTTTTTGATTTGAAGAGTACCAGTTACCTGTTGTAGCAGGTTGCATGGTACAAGATTTTGTTTTCTAGATCTATGCTAAGTCACAAGAGTTTTCGGTTATGCAGTCAATAAGATAACATGGTTGGCTTCTAGTTGACTTCTTTGGACAATTGATGAAGTATCTATACATCTTTTAAGTTGGTTCTGCTACCAGAAATTGAAGTAAAGGACTTGATGGCCATTTTGTGTGCAGACAAAGTAAGGCATACTTGAGCTTGATAGGGTTACCTTAAGAGAGATTAATGGTCAAGCCATGTGCATCATTAACTGGAGCACTTGAGTCCGGCGCGGTTCACTAAACAAGATATCCATAATTGAGTTCTTTGGAGATAGGACATATACGGTTCAGAGATTTCAGATGGATAGCTACCTAGTGATCAAGCTAGAACTTTGATGTTAGGGTGTAAGCCTTACTTTATTTTTCATATATATACTAGTTACGTGAGTCTGATGACAGCAAAGAGCTTAAGGTACCTAAAGCTAATGCAGATTGAAGTGCGGTTGGCAGAGACCGAAGGAGGGGGTGGATGTCATTAAACTTCGCTTTCATGATAGGAAATAGAGCAGAGAAATGCAATTTAATCTTCTTTGAATCCCACACATTTACTAAGCTGTGATCAGGGCTTGTTAACAAGCCAAGTTTAACGATTAATGTATGCTAGATGCGGCTTAAAAAGCCCAATGGATGCCTTAATGATGCTAAAAAGGACTATGCTTGAAGTGCGCACAAATGGGATATTATGATCTAGAACTCTAGTGCTTGAAATTCTCTATCGGCGTGTCTTTATGGCTCATCGATTGGAGCTATGGTGAAGACGTTATGGCAGTTTGAAGTTTGAGTTAATGAAGATCCGTACCGGATTGGGCAACTGCAGCTGAGGTGATAAAAATGGAGTGAATTCACGGGCCTAAAGTGCTTAGCTTGTGGAGCGCGTCGGTCTTTTCAGATCAGTGGGGTCGAAGTTTTGATTGCCAAGTTATTGGCCGTCAAAGATTTACCGGGGGCCGGTTCCGCATTAGTGGGGTCCACTCGGTCGTACTGTCATCTCGGAGTTTTTGGCTCTCGATCGGATCTTGAAATGCAATGATCGTGGGATATACCGAACAAGACAGGACTAGGAAGCTAGCTATTTGGAGTAGATGCAAAGAGAGGAAAACTCTTCGAATGCAATCACTTTTACTTGCATATTGAAGGCATATGACACTGTCGAAAAAGGAATGTGGGCATCGAAATTCATGAAGATATTGTTAGTCAAGGACTGCTGGTGAAATATGTTTTTCTTTGGCAATGCTTTAGCTGCTATGCATGCCAAATGTGGTGCCCTTGTGCTAGGCCGTCCAAAGGCAACCAAAGAAAAGGGCCTCCCAATTAAAGAGCATGGCCAATGGCCGCCGACTTGAAGAATTAAAGTGTCCCTAACTTAGGGGGTGTGGAAAGCCAAAGAAAAATGAAGGTGATGGCGGGCAGAGCAGCGAATGGCAGCGTGTGGAGAAGAGGAAGCGCTCACGCAGCCCGACTAGCACGTCAAATGGCTTGGTCCGCGAAGCGAAAAGTCATTGAAAACTAGAGGCCACGCGATTTGGTGCTAGTCGTGTAGCTTTTGGAGCTACCAGAAAACCTCCTTGCCACGTCAGCAGGGGGGTTTTATGCTTCCCTAGCAACGATGGCGCTATTGTTGCTAAGGGAGGGGACACACTATCAATACGGCTCTCACTTTTGCATGAGGGGAAGGAATTCACATGTGAGGAAGAAGGGAAGAACTTGAAAAGATCTTGGAAGAAGGAGAAAAAAAGAATCTTAGCCATGGTTGAAGCTTGAGAGAGCAAGAGTCCCGAGAGAGCTTGGGAACCAAGGAGCCGAAGCAAGCAAGAAGGGGAAGGAGCTTGAAGCTTTTCCAAAGCAACCAAGGCGAGAAACTTGTCAAAGCGATGCAAGCTAGAAGGGGAAGGAGCTTCAAGATTTTTCGAAGCAACCAAGGTGAGAAACTTGTCGAAGCGAAGCAAGCAATAAGGGGAAGGAGCTTGAAGCTTTTCCGAAGCAGCCAAGGCGAGAAACTTGTCGAAGAAAAGGAAGCAAGAAGGGGAAGGAGCTTGAAGATTTTTCGAAGCGACCAAGGTGAGAAACTTGTTGAAGCAAAGCAAGCAAGAACGGGAAGGAGCTTGAAGCTTTTCGGAAGCAACCAGGACGAGAAACTTGAAGTAAGAAAAATCAAGCTTGAGAAGGAGAAGGCAAGCAAGCTTGAGAAGGAGAGCTCGATCAAAGCAGGAGAAGCACTCGTGGTCTTGAACCACAGGAAGAGAAGAAAGCAGGAGAAGGCATGCACGGTAAACAAAGCAAAGTAAGAAACGAGAGGAAAGCACGAGGCAGGCTAAGGGACTCGGAGCAAGTCAAGTAGAGGTGGAGATAAAGCTCATGAATGGTAGATAAGCCAGTCCAAAGTGCATAAAGCGGGAAGTTACATGATAATTGGTAATAAATGAAGCTTGATGATCGAGGCAGTGAATTGAATTGAAGCTTGCAAAATTTGTGAGGTATTTGAAGCAGATAAAGCGTCAGAGGAAAATTTCCATCAACGTCATCCGTTAGAGATTGAATTAGCATTTTGTCAAGTCCGGTGTCGTTAACGGCCCAGTTAACCTTGTAAACGGGATTTTAAACTCCTAGTTAGCAGATGACCCAAGTGATGGTGTTGTTAACATCCCACCTTGGATAAGGACTAAGTTGTACTCAAAGTAGTATTCAATTAATTGATGTTGTGGTGATTGCTAGAGCTATTCGTGTCTCTTGTTCTCCCTCTTTCACACCTCCCACAGCTAGAGGCCCGGTGCCCGGCTCATGTAGCGAACACATATCCCCCGACATCTTTGGTGAACCCGACGTGAAACGAGCTAGTTTGAAAGGTAAAGATGGAGATGCCATAACAATTAAAGAAGTTTATTGATGATTTCAGTTTAAATGGATTTGATAAAAATCTGGAAGTTACAAATTTGCCAAAAATGATGGAATTGGTTCAGGGGTTTCTGCAGGAAGCAAAAGCCATGCAGATAAAAAAGTAGATTGATGATTTTTTAGAGCTAGCACTTGATACTATATGTGAGCAATTTCATATTTTTTAGGGAGACGATCGAGAAGGTTTGATTGCATGTTATGAAGCTGAGAAGAAGAGCCAAAATGTTCCAGAAAATCGGATGATTGCAGCTTTTCAAGAGATTTAAACTCGGATTTTAAAAAGCAGGTTCAAGAACTAGTAGAAGCATATCCCACACAGTGGAACTATTTTGTAGAGGATATTATTTAAAAAAGTTCAACGATTCTAGATCAAGAAATACAAGAGATTACTGAATGAAGCGAGGTTGTATTCAGTAAAGGTGATGGGGATCAGATGCAGATTCTCAACTATGATGAATTCTGGGAGCATATTTCTGCAAGAAGTAAAGCCAAAGAAAATGTTGAGCTGGAAGTAGTGGATTCAATTTCAGAGCAGCGTATTTTGAGCAACGAAGAAAAGGTAAACGATGAATTTAATGTTGAAAGAGGCTTATATTATTTTTTTTCATAGATGCTCGCAAGGATGCTACCTTCTTATAGGATAATGATAAAGACATAGTCAAAGCTGTGTATGAAAAGCTAAGTTTAGCAGATGTTGTGCATGAAGTAATAGTCTTTGAGGGTGAGTCTCTTCATCCTCAAACCACTCAGGGTGAATTTTGCAAAGAACCTACACATGCAGTACATTAGAGAAAGAGATCAGTGAATTAAAATAACGAAGTGGCTAAAGCTCAGGAAGAAATTGTGCAGTTGAATGAGTGCAGTCGTATTCAGGTAGACATGCAGGAAGATTCAGTTACAACTGATACTTTTGTCAGACAGGGGTGACTCGAGCCTGAGAGTCCTCTACCCAACCACCCTTATATAGGCATGCCCTTGGCCCTTTGCCCTAGTTGGACTCCCCGTTCCACACCGCCTAGCTCGGCCCTGCCTTATCTACTCCGGCCTTGCCGGTGTACTGACATTACTGCCCCCTTAAGAAGAGTTTTCGTCCTCAAAAACAAAAGTGGAAAACTTCTTCTTAAGAACACTAATGTTTTTCCAAGTGGCAGCTTCTACAGGTCGGTCTTTCCACTTGATTAAGGATTGTTGTCATACGTGATGACAACAATCCTTGATTAAGGATTGTTTTCATACGTGATGACGTGTACGCAACTCGTGATAATCAAGAACACGTTCAGGTTCATGCGGTAAGGTAGGAGGCTCAATGTAATCAACCAAAACCCGCTGGTCAATGACATTGTCATCCACATGTAGCCGCTTTCGTAGACGGCTTACATGAAACACCGGATAAATGCGAGAATGTGAAGGTAGTTTTAGTTTGTAGGCACGATCACCGACTTGCTTGAGTATTTTGAAAGACCCACAATATCGGGGAAATAATTTAGAAGTCAGTCCAGTTTTCATACTTTCTGAATGTTCTGGCACACGTAAAAATTACTTCCTCCCCTTCTTCGAAGGTAACTTGCCGACGTTTCTCATCAGCGTATTTCTTATACCGATCTTGTGCCTACCGGACATTCTGGCGAGCAAGTTTCAGCATATCCATATGGTTTTGGAGAAAATCCTTAACCTGTTGGAGTTTTTCGATTGCCAGCCCCACCTTAACTAGTGACCTAGGTTGAAACCCATACATTAGCATGAAAGGACTAAAACCTGTTGTGACATGCTTAGCACTGTTTTAGGAAAACTCGAGAATAGGTAAGTATTCTTTCCAGTCTGATTGTTTTTTGCTGACGTATGCTCTTAGCATATCCTCTAGCACCTGGTTAACTCGTTTTGTTTGACCACCCGTTTCTGGATGATCAACTGTACTGAGGTTTATTTGTGTACCCAATCGTCTAAATACAGCTCTCCAAAAGTGGCTATTAAACTTGGGATCACGGTCACTAACAATGTTACTTGGAAAACCATACAATTTGTATAGATTATCTACAAATAACTTGGCTAGTTCTGGTGTCTTAACCTTTGATTTGATTGGAATAAACTTACATAGTTTAGTCAACCTGTCTACAACCACCCATACTGAGTCATGATCTCGTAGAGTGGTTGGTAATCCTACAATAAAATCCATAGAGATACTTTCCCATTTTCCATTGGGAATCTCCAAAGGATATAAGAGTCCTCCTGTTTTTAGGTGCCGTCCGAATCGATGGTAGTCCGCCGTATATGGAACTCCACAAGATCTTGATAGTTGAATCAACTATGGTTGACGATGCCTCCAAAAATTTGTACTCCTTGAAATGTCATTGATGCCTGAATCCTCTCGAAGAAAGAAATTGCAATAGATATTCTTTTGAAACTTCAACTCCATCAAAATTGAACTTCGATCAACTTCTGCAATTTCTGTCATTCGGACAGTTTACTTGGAATTTGGTGGCCCCTTGCCTATGCTTGTGTCGGATTTCGGCCTTGCCAACACCTTCCAACACACTGGCTTGGGTATCGGGTGTGTGCCCGAGTGGGCACGCCTCCTATCTTGAGGTTTTTTGGGATGAATTGTGCAAGTCCAAAGCCTTTGGGCGCCTTGTATGTGAAAATAAACGTCTGCAGCAGTCGGCTATGGCGACCACTGTAGTGCCACGAGGGCGAGGGAGAGAGAGAACTCCCCGCGCTGGTGCAACCAAAGTTGGTCCGCGCTATAAAGTATGCTATGCAGTGCAAAGGGTGCTCATAGGTGCATGGTAGAGGGCTAAAGCCAGTGTGGGAGACCTCAGTAGGACAGTGGCAACGAAAATGCGTGCTTAAAGGGTTTTTTTAGGCCAGGGGGGCATCGAAAAAGAGATAATGATGACGACAAGTCAAGGTGTTCAAAATGCAAAAAATGTGTCCCAAAATGTGGTGTTCAAGATGCTCTAGAAGCTTGTCCAGACGGCTCATCAAACGGGGCTTCGGTGTGAAAGATATGCCAGTCCGAAGTTAGAAGGCTTCGAAGGTCCCGACGGACAGGCAGGTACAGACAAGTGGCAAAAATTGGGATCAGTAGATACGCGTGTAAATCTCGAGTTATTGATCATGATGGTCTTTTTGGTTTGCCATTTGAAACTCAAACGAGCATGTTATGGCCTGAGGAATATTTGTCGGGGATCGGGTATGTGCTCACCGGGCCGCGTGGTGGTAGGCACGCTGTCAAGAATCTTTTTAAGCTCGCAAAGGTTGTGGAAAGTGGCATGTGACATGGCAAAACTCATGGCTCGCCGCTTGGAGTGGAAACACATCATGGTACGCCCAATTTAACTTGGCGGATATTTGCAATGGAGGCGAATTAGTTTTTTTTCCCCACTTTTGTGACTTGATGTTCGAGGGTGTGAATTGATCGAAAGAGGAAATGTTTCGAGGTTTGGAGCTCGCCTTAGTGTGGCTGGGCTCCGGGAGAAGGGGGTTCAGTGAACTCGAACTCATGGAGCACCCATTGCATGGGACATGAGGACTAAAAAACCTCTTTGATTGTGAATTGTAGAGGAAAGGAAAAAGTGTGGATGGACTTTTTGGGGGGGGGGGGGGGGGGGGGGGAAGTAAGCCTTATAAAGCCATAAGGAGCGAAAGCAAAAAAAAAAAAAAGAAAGTAAAGGCTTTGGTTGAGAGGCGCCATTGCCAAAAAAAGGAGTTTTTTTTCTTGGCCTTAAAAAAAAAAACCAAAAAGGGAGAAAGGAGAAAGGCAACGTTTTTCGAGCGAGGTTAGATTTCGGGTTTTGCTTTGAGTTTGGGGAAGGAGGAGACGCTTCGTGCGTAGTGTGATCGAAGTTGACATCCAAGGGAGAAGGATCGCAGGGAAGCGGCTCGGAAGGGCGAACACTGGGTAGAGGAAAGGACCAACAAAGGCTACCAAGAGGACGCTTCGTGCGCAGAGTGGTCGGACCTGACATGGGTGGTCAGTGAAGCGACCCGAGTGCATGAGGGCTTGGAAGAAGAGGGAGCCAGTGAGGGTTTCCACAAGGAGGAGCTACTATGCAAGTGAAGAAATCGGTGGATTTTCTGTCGAGCTGTGTGCCAACAGAGTCGAGCTTCGAGGGAGGTGTATGCCCCTCAGTACGGATTGCTGGTGCAGCCTAGATTAGACAATGAGGATCTTGTACAGGGTGTTTTTCATTGAAGGAAAGCTATCATTACCAGTTTTTGGCCTCCTCTTCCCCCCTTTCCCCCTTTCTTCTTTGCTCGTGCCCAAGGTGTCTGGTGCCGGTGTGTGTGAGCGTGTGCACCTCCTCGGGCCCCCTGTGTGTGTGAGAGAGAAAGAGAGGGAGGTGTTGAGTTGTGGAAGAGCGGGAAGTGGGCAAGATTGGGGTGATCGGTGTTTGGTGATCGTGAAAAGCGTGTATGCATTGGGCGACGTACAAGCGAGGCCCTGCTAGTGTGAATTGCTTATTTTGAAGGTGTTTTCGAGAGGACAGGGGTGCTGTGAATACCCTGAGCTACATAGGGGTAGTTGCGTGTGTGTCGGGTGTGTTCCCCATTCCCCCTCTGCATCTTCTAGTGCCCCCACTGAGGAGCACACTGATTGCTCCGAGTTAAGTGAAGAGAAGCAGTTTTTGGTGTTGGTCGACATGGCGTCTCGAAGCTATGGCCCAATTTCTATAGGTGAAGAAAATCCTGATGAGGTGGGTGGAGACTTTGAGTTGTATATGCTGTCGTTGCGCATGCCGAACGAGGACAGCAAGATGCAGACATTTCCTTTGGTGATGCGCGGGAAGGCAAAGGTATGGTACGAAGCTTTAGAAGGTGAGCCGAGGCATGCTTGGCCGGCTCTGCGGGCGCGTTTCGTACATGATTTCCACAAAGAGGCGTCCCCAATGGAGATGGATGCCAAACCGAAGGCACTCAAATAGGATGTAAGTGAAGAGTTCATTTTGTTTTTGGATCGTTTTGAAGTGTGCTGGGCAGAGTTAGCGACGACTGCCATGCAATTGACCAATGGTGACTACTTCAAGCTCGATAAATTCTTGGCATGCCTGCATCCTAAAGTGAGGGAGAAAGTGGATTTTGAGAGCCCAGAAAACTATAATGGTGTAGTGGCTATCACAAAGGCAAAAAGAAGGAAAATAAAAAGGAAGATTGAACAGGGTGTGTCGGGTTATGAAGCGGTGGTCCAACCTCAGGGTCCGAGGAATGTTGTTCATGATGAAAACCAGGCAAACCGAGGTGTAGCCGTTGTGCCACAAAATTGGGTGCGAATCATGCAGGATTTGTCTGAGCAAATTCAGGAATTGCGGTTAAGCGTGATGGATGGAGGTCAACCCAGAGGAGCAAGGGGTAGGGCAAGGCCACTGTCTGGTCGGTGTTACAATTGCGGTGAAGAAGGACACTATGCGCCAGATTGCCCTCATCCGCTAAGAGAAAGAGGCGTTATTTATCCACTGTGTGGCAGAGGTGGAGGCCAAGTACAACCCAATGGCCCGAGAGAGTAGGTAGTCGAGAATCAAGTGCTGCCAGCTCCTCCGGATGGTGGTGAAGTCCCTAGGGCGAATATCATTGGAGTGGATAAGCAGGATGTTGAAGTTTTGGCCAACAAAAGAGCAAGGATGGAAAGAGAGACAGAAATCGAGCGGGAGACGAGGGCCCGTAAAGGTAAGGAGAAAGTGTACGAAGAGAAGGAGTAGCCGGAAACTAGCAAGAAGAGGAGGCATCACAAAATCAAGCAAGCAGACTTTCAACTAGGGCACGGCTAGCGAGAATATGATTTGGTAAGCGATCTTCAAAGTGAAAAGGCTAATATTACCTTTGGTCACTTGTTGGATTTAAATCCCAATCTACGAAGACAGTGGTCTACAAGTGTTAGCACGAGGCTGCCAAAGGCTAAGGGAAATGTGCATGCAATACAAAACATGGCATTAAGAGTGGGTAGCCCGACGGATGTCCTTCCTCTAGTGGATGTGGTCATTGAAAAGAGGATGCAGGTTCAGGCCTATATAGATGGTGGAGCACAGGTTTGCGTATGATGGAAGCTGCTATGAAGGAAACAGGGGTCAAAGCAGTAGCTAAATCAAATGTACGCATGAGGATGGCTAATCATACCAAAGCGAGGTGTTTGGGCGTAGCTCAAGAGGTAAGAGTGAAAGTGATGGGCATTGAGTGCCTAATCGATTTCTTTGTGATGAAAGCGGGTGATAATGCTTATCCAATCATCTTGGGTAGGCCATGGATACTTGCAATAGGGGATAAGCAGGATTGGGGGAGTAGGGTATTCACCTTGCCTGACAAGGAGAGAGGGAGACAGGTGGTGCTTGATTTGAGGACCAAAGAGAGCCGTTTTCACCCTGTGGCAGAAAAAGACAAAGATGATACGACAAGCTATGAATACGAGACAGAGACAGCCTATGATGAGGGCTACACAGATATTGAAGAAGAGGAAATTGAGGATGATATGCTAAAGATAGATGCTGACTTGTTTGGGGTCACTATTGAAGTCTCCCATGCCAAAGGGGAGGTGCAACCACAAGTTGATGGCATAGGTGTGGAGGAGGTAACTACTATGCTAAGCGAAGATTTGACCAAAAAAGAGAGAGAAGACTATGTTGAGCTGTGTGCCTCTTTTCCGAATTTATTTGCGACGAAGTATGAGGATTTACGAGGAGCGACGGGTGCCGAGCACAAGATAGTTCTTAAAGAAGGGTTCAAACCAAAGGCGCAGAAGCTGAGGAGGTTAGGGGAGATTCAAAAGGAGGCTCTTTGGCAAGAGATTAACCAATTGTTACATGCAGGTATCATATACCCCGTGAAGGAGTCGGAGTGGGTTTCTCTAGTGGTTATCACCCCTAAGAAGAATGGAAAATGGCAGGTCTGCGTCGATTAGAATCCATTGAATGTGGCAACCAAGAGAAACCACTACCTACTGCCATTCCAAGATGAAATCTTAAATCAGGTGGCAGGTCATGAGAGGTACTCTATTATGGATGGATTTTCAGGGTACTTTCAGATAGGGATTGCTCTTGAAGACCAGCTGAAGACGAAATTTATCTCTCCATGGGGGTGCTTTGCCTATGGGGCAGGATGCCGTTTCGTTTAGTGAATGCCTACGCCAACTTCCAAGACTAGATGAATAGGGTGTTTGGTCCCTACTTGGGCAGGTTCATTAGAGTTTTCATGGATGACATTGGGTGCTATAGCTCAAGGGTGGATCATTTGTCAAAGCTCCAGCTATGTTTCCAAAGGCTGGACGAAGAAGGAGGTCAATTAAACCCTAAGAAGTGCAAGCTAGCACAACCTCGAGCGCAATTGCTAGGTCATGTGGTGTCACAGAATGGAATTGAGGCGGATCCGAAAAAGGTCAAGGCGCTAGTCTTGATGGAGCCTCCCTCTACTGCGCAGGGCTTGGCCTCCTTTGTACATAAACTAAAGTACTTGTCGTGTTTTTTTTGGATGCTGTCACAGTATGTGTATCCTCTCCAAAAGAAGGCTCAGCAGGTGCATGGCTTTGAATGGGATGAAGATGCTCAAGAAGCTTTTGACAGAGTGAAAGAAATTTTGTGTCAGCTACCAGATGTGTGCCCTCCAAGCCAAGAGGATGATTTCTATGTGTCAATGACTATAGCTACCGTGGCTATTGGGGCGGTGTTACTGCAGAAGGTAGGAAGGAGCTATAAACTTATCTACTTTGAAAGCAAGGTGATAAGTCCTGGAGAGGTGACTTACACTGAAGCGGAGCAGTGGGTCATGGCATTCGTTTTTTCTTGTAGAAAGTTCAAAGAGCACCTCATTGTGCGTAAGTTTTATGTGTTGACGGCTAACAATCTATTGCCTGATATATTACTACACTTGAAGCCAAGGAAGTGGATCATGAAGTGGGTGATAGAGTTGCAGGAATTCAAGTTTGAGTTCAAGATTGACCATACAAGTCGATCCCATTTGGCGGACATTTTGGTCAGCAAGGCGGTGGATTTGCCAATTTATCCAAGAGTAGTACGAGATGAAGCCAAAGAGGAGCCCGACCTGATGGGAGCTTTTCCCATGTGGGTTGATGGTGCATATAGGAGGGTGATAAAGAAAGCTGGTGGAGGTGTGGTGATACATGATCCACATGGCAAGGTAATCTTCTCAAAATCCTAGGATTTGGAGGATGTTCATACCAACAATGAAGCAGAATATCTCGCCCTCCATCTAGGTTTGAAACAATGCGTTGAGTTCGGCATTTCCAGGTTGGTGGTCAAAGGTGATGCGTTATTGGTCATCAAACAACTCCTAGGCCAATGGCAGGTAAAGCGCGATTCCTTAAAACATTGGTTCTTTGCCATCAAAAAATTGTTGAAGTTCTTAGAGAAATCTAGTTCAAGCATGTGAAGGGAGAGCACAATCAAGAGGCAGACCAACTAGCAAGCAGTGGTGCAGGTACATGTCACAGGTATATATGTGGCCCCAACCACATACACAGGTAGGGAGTCATTGAAGGAGGTGGAAGATTTCTTGGGTACAGGGCAGTGTCCTCAAGGTTTGTCTAAACTGCAAAGGAGGAGGATAGTTCAGAAAGCACACAAATTTACACTAGTAGGTGAAGACCTAATGACCTACAACAGAGACGGGGTGCTAATGAGAGTGCTCTATAAAGAAGAAATTAACTTGGTGCTAGAGCAATGTCATGAGGAGAGTGGGCACCAGGGGAAAGTTCAAGTACTATTTTGAGTGTTGAGAGCGGGTTTTTGGTGGCCTTCAGTGTGGTGAAGGATGTGCACTATTGGTGCAAGACTTGCCATGAATGTCAGACTATAGGAGAGAGGCCTTTGGTAGCTGAGTCACAGGGAGCCATTATTGCTCAGAATGCTTTTGAGAAGTGGGGTTTGGATGCCATCGCTCCACTCCCTAAGTCTACAAGTGGTAAGAAATATGTTGTGGTAGCCATCGACTACCTCACTAGGTGGGTCAAGGCCAAAGCTGTGAAAGAGGTAAATGCAGAGGTTGTGGCCCACTTTGTTTTCGATAACATTTGTTGCCGTTTTGGAGTGCCGTGGGTACTCATTTCTGATAGAGGGAAAGGATTCAGAAGCAAGCTTATGTAGGCATTGGTGGAAAAACTAAAGATTCAACATTGGTTTTCCTCGCCTTATCATCCCCAATGAAATGGTCTTGTGGAGAGTGCCAAGGGACAAAACATCAAAATGCTCACGAAGTATGTTTATAAGCAGGAGACAAAATGGGAGATCAATCTAGAGAAGTGTCTATGGGCCTTTAGGAGGTCCTACAAAGTGGCGACCAACTTTACTCCATTTGAGTTGGTTTATGGTAAGGAGGGAGTGCTGCCAGTGCATGCACAACTGGGTGCTTTGAAAGGTATGTGGCGCATCAATGCCACTCCACAAGGTGTCTTACAAGATATGATTGTCGGCCTTGAGGCATTGAAGATGGATAGAGAGACAGCAACAGACTACTATGTGAAGCAGCGGGAAAGGAGAATGGCCAAAGTCAATGAGAGTCTGCCAGAAAAAACGATAGAAGAGGGGGACCTAGTAATGAAGTATGAGAGCTACTTGGACTTCACCTTCGAAGAGAAGTTGAAAAAGAAATGGACGGGTCCGTACAAAGTGCAAAAGGCCTTTTCAAATGGGACCTATCAACTGGTGAGAGCCAATGGTAAGCTTCTCAGGCAAAGGGTAAATGGTGTACGACTCAAGATGTACTTTGATAGGGGGGTGGTGCCCGATGTACATCAAATGGTGACCAAGGGGGTTGGGCAACCGACTTGAAGGGACTCAAGAGTAATAGAAATGCAGTTTTTGTACATATTATACATATTGTACATATGGTGGTGTGTTTTCCACTATAGTTGAGTGCTTGCAGAGTGTTGCAAGTTTCAAGTTCAATAAAGCTACTTTTGGTTGAACATTAATGTTCAACAGGGGGTGGGGCAATGATGGTGCATCCAAAGTTGGTCCGTGCTATAAAGTGTGCTATGCAGTGCAAAGGGTGCTAACAGGTGCATGGTAGAGGGCTAAAGCCAGTGTGGGAGACCTCAGCAGGACAGTGGCAACGAAAATGCGTGCTTAAAGGGGTTTTTAAAGCCAAGGGGGCCTCCAAGGTGAGATAATGATGACAACAACTCAAGGTGTTCAAAATGACGAAAATGTGTCCCGAAATGTGGTGTTCAAGATGCTCAAGAAGCTCGTCGAGACGGCTCGTCAAACGGGGCTTCGGTGTGAAAGATATGACAGTCTCGAGTTAGAAGGCTTCGTTGGTCCCGACAGACAGACACATACAGAGAGGTGGAGAAAACTAGGATCAGTGGATACGTGTGTAAAGCTCAAGCTCTCGATCATGCCCATCTTTTTGGTTCGCCATTCGGAGCTCAAACGAACAAGTTATGGCCTGATGAATATTTGCTGGGGGTCGGGTATGTGCTCACCGGGCCGCGTGGTGGTAGGCACGCTATCAAGAATCTTTTTCAGCTCAGAAAGTTTGTGGAAAGCGGCAATCGACATGGAGAGTCAACCAAAATTCATGGCTCGCCGCTCGGAGTCGAAACGCATCAAGGTACGCCCAATTTAACTTGGCGGACATTTGCAATGGAAGTGAATGAGTTTTTTTCCCCCACTTTTGTGACTTGATGTTCAAGGGTGTGAATTGATGGAAAGAGGAAATGTTTCGAGATTTGGAGCTGGCCTTAATGTGGCTAGGCTCCGAGAGAAGCGGGTTCGGTGAACTCGAACGCATGGAGCACCCATTGCAGTGGACATGAGGACTAAAAAGCCTCTTTGATTGTGAATTGTAGAGGAAAGGAAAAAGTGTGGTTGGACTTTGGGGGGGGGGGGGAAAGTAAGCCTTATAAATAAATAAGGAGCAAAGGCAAAAAAAAAAAAAGGAAAGTAAAGGCTTTGGTTGAGAGGCAAAAAAAAAAAGGAGTTTTTTTTCTTGGCCTCTTTAAAAAAAAACAAAAAGGGAGAAAGGAGAAAGGCAGCGTTTATCGACCGAGGTTGGATTTTGGGTATGGCTTTGAGTTTGGGGAAGGAGGAGACGCTTCGTGCGCATTGTAATCAAAGCCAACACCCAAGGGAGAAGGATCGCAGGGAAGCGTCTCAAAAGGGGGAACACTGGGCAGAGGAAAGGGCCAACAAAGGCTACCAAGAGGACCCTTCGTGCGTAGAGTGGTCGGAGCCGATATGGGTGGTCCATGAAGCGACCCGAGTGCACGAGGGCTTGGAAGAAGAGGGAGCTAGCGATGGTTTCCACAAGGAGGAGCTACTATGCAAGTGAAGACATCGGTGGATTTTCTATCGAGTTGTGTGCCGACAGAGTAGAGCTTTGAGAGAGGTGTATGTCCCTTTGTACGGATTGTTGGTACAGCCTAGAGCAGATAGTGCGGATCTTGTATAGGGTGTTTTTCATTGAAGGAAAGCTATCATTACCAGTTTTTGGCTTCTTCTTCCAACCTTTCCCCCTTTCTTCGTTGCTCGTCCCCAAGGTGTGTGGTGTCGGTGTGTGTGAGCGTGTGCGTCCCCCCCGGGCCCCCTGTGTGTGTGAGAGAGAAAGAGAGAGAGGTGTTGAGTTGTGGAAGAGCGGGAAGCGGGCAAGATTGAGGTGATCGTTGTTTGGTGATCGTGCAAAGCGTGTGTGCTTTGGGAGAAGTACAAGCGAGGCCCTGCTAGTGTGAGTTGATTATTTTGAAGGTGTTTTCGAGAGGACAGGGGTGCTCTGAATACCGTGAGCTATATAGGGGCCATTGTGTGTGTGTCGGGTGTGTTCCCCATTCCCCCTCTCCAGCGCGTTACGTTTTGGACGTCACCCCAGTGCCGTAAAATGTTCCCCAAGGTAGCGCGCATCTGCTGGGATAAGCCACACAGCGTATACCAGAGGTCGAGGTCGCCTCTCTTCCGGCACAAGCGGCGCTTCTCACATAGTGGGACCTCGTTGTCCCCCTCTGCAGGCGGCTCTTCACGCCCTCAAAGAGAGGAGCATGCAAAAAGCTCCACAACCTCTTGCCCAAAATAGACCATGCTCTGAAACCAATGTAGGACAGGGGTAACTAGAGCCTGAGAGTCCTCCACCCAACCACCCTTATATAGGCATGCCCTTGGCCCTTTGCCCTAGTTGGACTCCCCGTTCCACACCGCCTGGCCCGGCCTTACCTTATCTAGACTGGCCTTGCCTGTTAGGAAATAAGACGTAGCTAAATAGATAATTGAGTAGATTACTTAATGGAGAGAGACATATTTATATACACGAGATTATAGAGTAGAGAGAGAGAGAGAGAGAGAGAGAGAGAGAGAGAGAGAGTACACACGATATACGTGGTTCACCCAATGTGGGCTACGTCCACGGGAAAGCAGCCATTCAATGGCTTTAGTACTTCAAAACAAAAATTAGTTTACAAAGGGATTATACCCTTAATGGAGCTCCCGCCTTGCTTCACTCTCACCACCTCACACTCACCTTGTTGCATCAACTTCACACTATGAAATGTGTGTAGAAATGGCCTCCTTTTATAGGCCAAAAGGGATGCCCTCTCTTATGAGAGACAGCCATGTGTAGCCGCCCTTGTGCGAATAAGTCCAAATCCAACGTCACACTATGAAATGTGTGTGGAAATGGCCTCCTTTTATAGGCCAAAAGGGTTGCCCTCTCTTATGAGAGACAGCCATGTGTAGCCGCCCTTGTGCGAATAAGTCCAAATCGGACCGTCCAATGCGCCCATGTGTGGCCGCCCTTGAGAAGACAAGTCCGCTTTTGAATTTAGCCACCCGCCATTGAATTCGGCCACCGGCCACCGGCCATTGACTTCTGACCACCGGCCACCGGCCATTGACTTTCGACCACCGGCCATCGGCCATTGACTACCGGCCACCGGCCAACCGACCGGTTGTTTTCTGACCACTTTCCGACCGCCGTCCGGCCATAATATTCCGACGAGAAAAAAAGTCTTGGGTGCCTCCGCCCCCGAGGCCTTTAAAGTTGCCCCTAATTCTTGTCCGTGAAAATTTTGGTTTTCGGTGAGTGATTTTTCTTCACGCACGATGTCTTCTCCTCATAATGGGGGCCTTACAAATGTCCGCTTTTACCACAGAAAATTACAAGGGTACATCAGGCTCCATACTTAACAATCTCCCACTTGGAGACTGGTCTCCAAACCAAACCTGTGACTGCTTTCCATTCTGGCTTCTTATCCTTGAATGCCGATTGAAGATGAGCAGAAGGTCAAGTTCTCCTTGTTGACCACCTTTGTAAACATGTCTGCAGGATTTTCACTTGTATGCACCTTTCCTAGCTTTAGCTGTCCCTCTTCCAAAAGAGTGCGTATGAAGTGATATCTCACCTCAATGTGCTTTGTCCTTGAATGAAAGGTTGAGTTCTTCGCAAGATGGATAGCGGTTTGGCTATCACTATACAAGACACAATTGTCTTGTTTGAATCCAAGCTCTTCTAAGAATCTGTGAAGCCACGGAATTTCTTTGCTTGCCTCCGTCATTGCTACATACTCTGCTTCCGTGGTAGAAAGTGTAACCACTTTCTGCAGCTTTGAAGCCCAGCTTACTGCTTTGCCTCCAACCGTGAACACATAGCCAGTAGTGCTCCTTCGAGTATCTTTGTCACCTGCCATATCTGCATTAGTATACCCTTCTAGAAAAATATCAGTTCCTCCAAAATACAAAGCATTTGTTTTTGTTCCTTTTAGATACCTAAGTATCCACTTCACAGCTTGCCAATGCTCTTTACCTGGGTTGTCCATGAACCTACTCACAACTCCCACTGCATGTGAAATGTCTGGCCTTGTCCAGACCATAGCATACATTAGAGAACCTACCGCTACAGCATATGGAACTTTAGACATATAGGCTATCTCCTCTTGTGTCTTTGGACACATATCCTTCGTTAGTTTAAAATGACCAGCCAAAGGTGTAGAAAATGGGTTTCCATTTTGCATGGCAAACCTTTCTAGTACCTTCTTGATGTAATCTTCTTGAGATAGCTTTATTGTCTTCTTCGTCCTGTCCCTTGATATTTTCATACCAAGTATCCTCTTTGCAGCACCTAAATCTTTCATTGAAAAAGATTTGGACAGCTCCTCTTTTAGGTCTTTGATGTCCTGCATGTTAGCACTTGCAATCAACATGTCATCAACATACAACATTAGGATGATGAATTTCCCATCTCCCAAATTCTTCGTGTAGACGTAGTGATCCGAGTTGCATCTTGTGAATCCCTGATCCAGCATCCATCGATCAAACTTCAAGTACCATTGTCTTGATGCTTGCTTTAAACCATACAAGCTCTTCTTTAATCTGCAAACCATTTTCTCCTTACCTTTTACTTCATACCCCTTTGGTTGAAGCATGTAGATTTTCTCCTCTAAGTCACCGTGAGGGAATACCGTATTTACATCCATTTGCTCGAGATTTAAATCATGAGCAGCCACAAGGCTTAAGACAAGCCTAATTGAGTTCATTTTTACAACAGGAGAAAATATTTCATTGAAGTCAATACCTTTCTTTTGAGAAAACCCTTTTACCACAAGCCTAGACTTGTACCTTTTCTTCCCACCTTCTTCTTCCTTCAGCTTGTACACCCATTTGTTTTGAAGTGCCCGCTTACCTTTAGGCAACTCAACCAACTCCCATGTTTGGTTGCGATGTAGTGATTCCATCTCCACTTGCATGTTTTTCGTCCATTGTTCTTTGGATTCATGTTGCATAGCTTCTTCGTATGATTCCGGCTCTCCAAAATTTGAGATTAAGACATGGTTGAAGGAAGGAACAAACCTTTCTGGAGGTCTACTTGCTCTTGTAGATCTTCGGGGAATAGGTTGAGGCTCCTCATTTGGTTGACGTTGTTGCACATTGTCACCGTTTGCAGTCCTTGAGTCTTCACCGTCCTCAAGCTCCATGTACTCATCACCTGTTTCTTTTGTTTTTTTTCTTTCCAAGTAATCTTTTTACATATTTTGTTCGTTAAAAATTACATCCCTACTCCTTAAGATTTTACCATCTTCAGGATTCCATAGGCGATACCCAAAGTCTCCTTCTCCATAGACAATGAAGAAACACTTTTTGGACTTTGCATCTAGCTTTGATCTTAGGCTTCTATCTATGTGCATGAAAGCCTCACACCCAAACACTTTGAGAAATGCATAATTCACCGGTTTACCTGTCCATGCCTCTTCTGGAACTCCCCCATCCAATGCCGTTGAGGGTGACCGATTGATTAAGTACACAGACATACTTACAGCTTCCGCCCAAAGCTCAAGCGGTAGGCTTGCATGTAGCCGCATGCTTCGTGCTCGTTCCATGATTGTCCTGTTCATACTTTCCGAAATCCCATTTTGTTGAGGTGTCCTTGGGGTTGTCCTTTGCCTCGGAATGCCATTGCTAGCACAAAAGCTTTCAAAAGCTTGACTACAATATTCGCCTCCATTGTTGGATCTGACGCATTTAACCTTGGTACCTGTTTCATTCTCCACAAAGGCTTTCCACCTTTGAAATATGGAAAATACATCGGATTTATTCTTCATGACATAAACCCATGTTTTTCTAGTCGCATCGTCTATGAATGTTACATAGTACAATGAGCCACCAAGTGATGGTGTACTTGCAGGACCCCAAACATCAGAATGAACCAACTCAAGTTTTTTATTTTTTCTTTCATTTCCTGATTTTTGAAATTTTACCCTCTTTTGTTTACCATAAACACAATCTTCACAGAACTCTAAGTCCACTTCTTTCAAACCTGGTAGAAGATTCTTTGTTTGAAGGATTTGCATTCCTTTGGCACTCATATGTCCAAGTCGGTAGTGCCACACCGCACTGTCAACTTCTGTAGTTGTTGCACAAGATGAAGGTTGCGTGCTAACAGTACACAAGTAAAGTGTACCGACTTTTTCACCCTTGGCAACCACCAAAGATCCCTTTGAGATCTTCCACCGTTTGTTTCCGAATGCAATGTTGTGACCTTCATCGTCCAATTGTCCTGTAGAGATCAAATTTTTGCGAAGAGAAGTAACATGCCTAACATCTTTAAGCTTCCATTCATTTTCGTTAGCAGTTTTGACAGAAACTGTACCTTTGCCGACAATCTCACAAGCTTCATCATCTCCCAAGTATACATACCCAAAATTACCTTTGGTGTAGTCTTGGAAATGTTGCTTGTGTGGTGTCGTATGGAATGAAGCCCCGGAATCTACTATCCAGGAATTAGACACATTGTCTAATGAGAGAATTGGAGCATCTTACTCTAGTTTACCTGCCACATTGGCCTCCGATGTTGGCTTGTTGTCTTGAGACTCTGTCTCCTTCTTCTTCTTGGACCGCAATCCTTCTTGACGTGGCCCTTCTTGCCGCAGTTCCAACATTCAAGAACTGACTTTGTGCGTGACTTGCTCTGCCTTGAGCGATCACGACCCTTTTGGTTTTTGAACCTCTCCTTAAGCCTTCCTCTTGTTTCCACTGATAGTGCAGCACTTGATGATTCTCCTGTGCTTCTCCTTCGCATTTCCTCGCTTAGGAGAACACCCACAACATCATCAAACCTAAGAGTATTTGTGCCAGAGATAGAATTACTTACAGCCATCACAAGGATGTCCCAACTATCCGGTAGAGATGATAGTATAAGGAGAGCTCGCACTTCGTCATCGAAATTGATTTTCACTGATCGAAGTTGACTTATGTTTGTGTTAAAGTCATTTAGGTGTTCTACAACTGAACCATTCTCTGCCATCTTTAGATTGAACAAGCGCTTCATAAGAAATACCTTATTGGATGCCGATGGTTTCTCGTAGAAGTCGTCAAGTGACTTGAAGGCCACCGGTCATTGACTTCCGACCACCGGCCACCGGCCATTGACTTCCGACCACCGGCCATCGGCCATTGACTTCCGGCCACCGGCCAACCGACCGGTTGTTTTCCGACCACTTTCTGACCGCCGTCTAGCCATAATATTCCGGCGAAAAAGAATATTCCAGCAAAAAAAAAAGTCCTGGGGTCCTCCACCTCTGAGGCCTTTAAAATTGCCCCTGATTCTTGTCCGTGAAAATTTTGTTTTCCGGTGAGTGATTTTCCTTCACGCACGAAGGCTTCTCCTCATAATGCGGGCCTTACAAATGTGCGCTTTTACCACAGAAAATTACAAGGGTAAATCAGGCTCCATACTTAACATTGCCGGTGTCCCGACAACTTTTGCTACTGACTCAGCATTAGAGAAAAATGTTTCTAGTAATAGAGGTGATTGAAGATACTAGTACAGGTTTTGCCAAAGAGTTGATTAATGATATAAATGTTATAGGTCAAAGCAGGGCTTTTGTTGAGAGCAGCAGGACCATGGATTTTGGTATACCAAATTTACTAAATTCGGATGTACCACATTTTGAGGACTTGACTAAGCAAGAGTATATGCTTGAAGATCTGCAAAATGTTGATTCAGAGGGATTGCAGACTCCTTCATTGACAAGCTTTTCTGAAGCAGAGCTACCAAATTGGAAAACTCATCTTGAATGTCATTATGGTGATTCAGAGGGGGTGCAGACTCCTTTGACACGCTTCTGTGACCTAGAGCTATCGATCTGACAGACTAATCCTGAATTTGCTCATGATTTAGAAGGGGAGCAAACTTCTTCTCTGTCAAGAATTTGTGACACAGGGCTCACACTATGGTAGAATGACCATGAAATTGATGATGCTGATTCGAGGGGCTACATATTGAAGTGCAATCTCTTGTTGATGAATATGATTGGTTTCATTATGCAGATGAAACAAACAGGGTAGTAGATGAACTTTTCGATGTGCATGCTAAACTTTGTGCTACAGAAGTGCAAGGATATTTGGATGAGGGTGAAAGACTTAAAGAGCAGTTTATAGCAGATCTATATTTAGTATGCATGTTATATGTGAAAATCTTAGTTTACAGTAGCCTCAGATGTGCAAGATGGAGGAACCTTCTCAAGTGGTGGATCTAGATCTTATGTGCTTACTGGACGAAGCTTTGGAAGGGCTCTCAAATATAGATGCTAAGGATACTAATCAACCTAGATTCATGCATGGGAAAGTTTGTTCAGATACAGTAGATGATGAGCTTATGCAGTTGTTGGATGATGCACTACTTGATTTTGATCTTCTGCGAGACAGTGAATTGTTTTCAGATGCATCTTTTGAGCCTAATGAAGAGATTTTTTCCAAAAACTTGATGTATTCAGATATGCATGATCGGAATTTCAATACTAGTGAGAGCAAAGTTTGCACTACCAATGCTTTTACCTGTGATTCATGATCAACAATTGGATGAGCCAGTTGCACAGGGGATATGGCACTATCTACTGCTGCCTCATGCTATATGGAATCTGATGATCCTGATTACTGTATTTTCCCTATGATCTCGGAGGATGGTGCAAAATATTTAAAGGAATGCTCATAGTGGGACAGATGATTTGAATGGGCAAGGTAATTGTACATGCTAATCTCCACCCAGCCATGCCCTATATAGGCGCCTGGCCGGCTAAATATAGGGACCCCCTTAACTGCATGTCCATCCTGGCCCTTGGCCGTGACTAGTCCTACCCTTGTCCTGACATGATTAGTTTCCCGTTTGATCGCGGGGGACTACTAAAGTGCAAAGTTGCTGATTTGAAGACTACCAGTTATCTATTGTAGTAGGTTGCATGGTACAAGATTTTGTTTTCTAGATCTATGCTAAGCCAGAAGAGTTTTTGGTTATGTAGTGAATAAGATTACATGGCTGGCTTCTAGTTGACTTCTTTGGACAATTGATGAAGTATCTTCACATCTTCCATATGCAGACAAAGTAAGGCATACTTGAGCTTGACAGGGTTCCCTTAAGAGAGCTTAATAGTCAAACCGTGTGCATCATTAACTGGAGCACTTGAGTTTGGAGGGGTTCACTAAATAGGATATCCATAATTGAGTGCTTTGGAGATACGGCAGATACGGTTCATAGATTTCTGATGGACAGCTACCTAGTGATTAAGCTAGAACTGTGATGATAGGGTGTAAGCCTTACTTTATTTTTCATATGTATAATAGTTACGTGAGTCTGGTGATGGCAAAGAGCTTGAGGTACCTAAAGCAGATGCAGATTGAAGGGCAGTTGGCACAGACCAGAGGTTGTGTAGGTTCTGAGGGGGTGGATGTCATGCAACTCCTCTTTCATGATAGAAAAAAAGATCAAAGAAATGCAAGCTAAGCTTCGTTGAAGCCTACACATTTACTGAGTTGTGATCAGGGCTTGTTAACAGGCCAAGCTCAATGATTAATGTATGCCAGAGGTGGCTTAAAAGGGCCAATCGATGCCTTAAGGATGCTAAAAAGGACTATGCTTCAAGTGAGCACAAATGGGATATTATGATCTAGAGCTTTAGTTCTTGAAGTGCTCTACTAGCCTGTCTTTACGGCTTATCCATTGGAGCTACAGTGAAGACGTTATGGAAGTTTGATGTTTGAGTTAATGTAGACCCGTACAGGATTGGGCAACTGCAGCTGAGGTGATAAAAATGGAGTGAATGCATGGGCCTAAATTGCTCAGCTTGTGGAGCATGTCGGTCTTTTCAGATTAGCGATCAGAGTTTCGGTTGCCAAGTTATTGATCGTTAAAGATTTACCAGGGGCTGGTTCCGCACCAATCCGGTCCACTCGGTCGGAGTGTCATCTCGGAGTTTTTGGCCCGTGATCGGATCTTGAAATTCAATGATCGGCACCGTCATTGCTAAGAGAGGGGACACGCTATTAATAGGGCTCTCTCTTTTGCATGAGGGGAAGGAATTCACATGGGAGGAAGAACGGAAGAACTTGGAAAGAGCTTGGAAGAAGGAGCAAGGAAGAAGCTTGGTCAAAGCCGAGCCATGGTCGAAGCTTGAGAGAGAAAGAGGTCCGGGAGATCTTGGGAGCCAATGAGCCAAAGCAAGCAATAAGGGGAAGGAGCTTGAAGCTTTTCCGAAGCAACCAAGGCGTGAAACTTGTCGAAGCAAAGCAAGCAAGAAGGGGAAGGAGCTTGAAGCTTTTTGGAAGCAACCAAGGTGAGAAACTTACCGAAGCGAAGCAAACAAGAAGGGGAAGGAGCTTGAATATTTTTTGAAGCAACCAAGGTGAGAAACTTATTGAAGCGAAGCAAGTTGGAAGGGGAAGGAGCTTCAAGCTTTTACGAGAAACCAAGGTAACAAACTTGAAGTAAGCAAAATCAAACTTGAGAAGGAGAAGGCAAGCTTGAGAAGGCGAGCTCGGTCAAAGCAGAAGAAGCACTCTTGGTCTTGAACTAAAGCAAGAGAAGAAAGCAGGAGAAGGCACGAAAGGTAAACAAAGCAAGCTAAGAAGCAAGAGGAAAGCACGAGGCAGGCTAATCAGGTGTTAAGGGACTCCAAGCAAGTCGAGTAGAGGTGAAGATAAAGCTCGTGAATGGTAGATAAGCCAATCCAAAGTGCATAAAGTAGGAAGTTACAGGATAATCAGTAATAAATGAATCTTGATGATCGAGGCAGTGAACTGAATTGAAGCTTGCAAAATCCGCGAGGTATTTGAAGCAGATAAAGCAGAAGAGGAAAATTTCCATCACCGTCATCTATTAGAGATTGAATTAGCATTTTGTTAAGTCCTGTGTTATTAATGGCCTGGTTAATCCTGTAAACGGAAGCTTAAACTCCTAGTTAGGAGATGATCCAAGTGACAGTGCTGTTAACATCCCGCCTTGGATAAGGACTAAGTTGTACTCAAAGTAATATTCAATTAATTGATGATTGCGGTGATTGCTAGAGCTGTCAGTGTCTCTTGTTCTCTCTCTTTCACACCTCCCACAGCCAGAGGCCTGTTGCCTGCCCGGCTCACGTAGCGAACACATATCCCCTGACATTGTTCTAAAACATGCTCAGTGATTGAAAGAGGAAAGTTTCTCTAATGGTAGCTGCATTCAATTTATTGAGATTGATACACACTCTTAATTTTTAATTTTTCTTGGGTACTACCACAATTGGACACCCAATTTGTTTGTTCAATTTGATAAATGAATTTGGCTTCCTTTAGCTTTTCTATCTCTTGTTTAATCTTTCTGGAAAATGTCTCATTATAAGTGTATGGCCTTTATCTTCTTTTTGGATCAACACCCTTGAGATCCTTATAAGAACAAGCAAATATATCTCGGTATTCTTTTAGTAAGCTTAACAAAAGATCTTCTTCTTCTTCTTTTGTCAGGTCGTTTGCAATGTAGGCAGGTCTAGGCTCTTCTCGTGGTTCGGCTAGATCTATCTTTTTTGCGTTTTCAGGTCCTTCGTAGGATTGGTGCTGTATTCAGAGTTCCTTAACAAGTTGTTTGACTATGATGTTTTGGTCTTGGAGGGTATATTTCTTGTAATGGGATGGAACACTCATTACATCTTTACCCCCAGGGAGGTCACCTAATAAAAATGTCACCTATCACGTGAGTTCAATAGAAGGGTATTTAAAGTTCTTGAAACTTACATAAATATATATACAAAAGGGCATTATTTTTTCAAATTTGAAAAAACTTACAAATTTTAAAAGAAAAGGGTACATTATATTCTTAACAAAATTCACAGATAAGGGGTTTTATAAACATGTCTTGAACGCACGTGATATGGTAGTTTTACACATAGTGAACCCCCCGAGTCTTTACCATCCTCCTCAGTGGGTTCCATTTCACTTGTATATATCTCCTTTAGAGATTTCTTCAACTCTTGATACTTCTTTCTCTGTTCAATTGTGTCATGGTTGAGTCCTTGTCCCGGTATTTAGGTTTTGCTTGATTTTCCTTTCTCATTTTTCTTAATGATTTTGATATTTTTTGGTTTTGTTTAAAGGATATCTACCAATGATTTTGTCTTTGACACAATCATGTGCATCTATTTGCATCAAAAACTGTGTTCTACTATAGAATGATGGCATTGGTCTAGCTTTCAAGTTTCTTGTGTCTCTTTTTCTTCTATACCATTTCTGTCTTCTCGATTTCTGGTTTGGAAAGTAAAAAAAAAATTCTTTCCCTCATTTCATGAGTATTTTAGCTCTCACATGTTCTTTTTTCGACCTCGAATCATCTGAGGTAGCTAAATGTTCTCCTAACTCATCTGTTGCATCATAGTAGAGGTCTAGAAAGACTTGTTGAGCCTTCATCAAGTCCTTGGATTCTTGAATTTGTCTTCAATGTAAAGGATTGAGATCATTTGTATGGGAATTATGTTATAGCCATTCTCATTGCAAAATTGAGTAGGCATAGACGTATTTACACATACATTCATTGTTGCTAGAATTTGAGTCCACTAAAATGGCTCAAACAAATGCTCCAGAAAGGGTTTAGGTACATAGGATTCATCTGTGCAATCCCTTTCTAAGATAGATTTTCTCGTTTTAAGCTCCCACTTTCTGAGGCTTTGCAATTCCAAATAGGCATGTCTTTGTTCAACCAAGATGGAAGCTTAGTTTTAGCCAAAGAGACTGAGTCAAATTCTTGTATGGGTGTTTTCATGATATCTCTATAAGTGCGATCTTTTAGATTAACCCTTGTTATTGATCCCACTTGCTTCAAGTAAGATGATTTTGTAATTGAGTTTCCTTTTGAAGTCCACTTTTACGAAATTATGTTGATAATCAATTCAAAAGGAATTAACTATCACTTTTTCAAGCAGTCCTAAGGGTCCTTCCATGTGTCCATCAGGCAATTGCAATTTCATTCGAGTTTGTCTAATGGATTGTTGCCCCCATAATTCCCGTACTGATTTTTTGGCTATGGCTATGCCTGCCCCACTATCTAGTATTGCCATGGTTTCTATATCATTATATCTCACTGGAAGGGTTATGTTTCCTTCTTCCCCTTTGTAGTATCCTCCAACTCTGTTAATGGGAACAAATCGAATCTCTTTGTTATCCACTTCATGTTTTAGTTTTTCCAAAAGTTTCACGATTAGCTCTGTTATTCCCATCTTCTCTAGAGTTTTTTGTAGATCATCCTATAAATATGGTCTGATTTTTAATAGTTCTCCTAAAGTAAGAGTGCATTGAATGGGTGTAGACATGATTGAATGGATGTTGTCTACCTCTAGGGTCTGTTCCGCTCTTTTTATTTGAGTGGTTTTACACACTATGGATTCATCTTCGTGATCTCCCAAGTAAGAGGGTAGTGTTTTTAGAGTCATTGGTTTAGACATTCCTTAAGGTTCAGAGCCGCAATCCCCATACAAGGATTGTACATCCATATCCATATCAGGAGGTAGATTGTCTAGCCAAACTTCCTCTATAGCAGAGCTGACTTCGGAGTTAGACTCTCATCATTAATCTCTCTAACTTTTTTTCATAAGTGTCATGGCCAGTCTTCTTCTACAAATGGAATTCCATCTAAGGCATCTTCATTGTCATGCACTATGAGTTCTGTCTCTTTAGTTTCAAGGTGGGGTTCTACCACCACTTTGGATTTCTCTTTACTGGTCCTTACCACAAACTCCTCAGGTTTTGCCATACTCTCAAGCTTGGGTTTTTGTTTTTCCAACATCTTTGAGTAATTCATACCAAATTTTGATAAGCTTCAAGCTTTAGCTGCTTCCATATCTAAAGAAGGATAGTTTTTCTATTTGTTTTCCATGTTTTGGCCTGATTTAAGTCCCACTTGGTAAGCTTCCAAGGTTGCATTGATTGGCTCAAAAACTTTGTCTACCAAAGTTGATCCTCCAGATTTCATAGTGGTTTCCTTGATTTCACTTCTAGTTTCTTTCACTGTTTCTTGGAATAGTTTCTTTGCTTTCTCCTCGATTTCAGCTCTTTGTTTTTGTTTTCTCATCTCATACGTTTTGCTTCTACTTCTCTTGGTCTTTTGAGAGGAAATTTAAGTATTCTCGGAATCATCAGAGCAGTTATGTTTCTTTTTCTTAGCTTGGACTCTAGTGATTACCTTGATTGGAACAATAGGTTCACTCTCAGATGAGCTACTAGCTATCCCTTGGACTACGTTCACTATTGTTTCATCCTTGTTTAAAGGATTTTTTGGACAATCTTCACAGGGAAGTGTCCTCCCTTTTTGTAACATTTTATAAAAAAAGCTTCAAATGGCTTAAGGTTCTTGTCATTCTCTGGGCATTCATTTTCCACTGATCATCTGCACCATAGTTGTGACAGTTCCCAGTTCGTGGCTTAATCACGGGTCTTACCATCAGAGGTCTAACACCTTGATTAGCTACATAGTACATTGATGCAAGTTCTCGTGTAGTATAAGTCACAGGTTCTTCCATTGGTGGTGGATGTGAATTATACCAATCTCCTTCTACCATTACTATAGATGGACTAGGCTCAGCATAGGGTGTAATAGGACTAGGGCTTGTTCATCTATGACTCCCTTTGAATGCATGTACTTTACATGCACTACATTATGTCCAGAATATGGAGGTTGTTGATCCAACATAGGTTGAGGTCTTTCCATACCCATTGGTGGTCTTTGATCTGGGGCCATATTAGGTTGATATTTGTACATGGTTTGTCCTTGTGGCCCCATAGGCACGTATTGAACATTCCCATCATACTTTGGTCAATAGTAGCACTCATTAGTCTCGTGGTTGGTCCATTTACCCTCCATTGCACACCATTTTTGTGGCCTAATTGTTTTCCCTGTTGAGGTATCCCTTGCCCTGGTCCCCTCATAGGTGCTTTTTGCATGTTATTCATCATTTCTATGGTTGTAAGCGGTGCTACAGCGGCTGTTCCCACTTGTGCTGGTTTGGTGGATGTTTTTTTCTTACTTTGATTATCCTTAGGGACATCTTCTTCATTGAAAATATCACAATTGTCTCCTAAGTCAATAGCATCTAGCACACACTCTTCTAGGGTCATATGTTTCTTGCTATACAATATAGTATGAAGTTCTTTGTTTAGCAGTCCCTCTAGAAACAATGATACTAATCTTTCTTCTGCAGTATTTCTAGTTCTAGGCATCTTGCAATGTATTGCTTCGTTCTAGTTGCACAATCCCTAACAAACTCACCTTGTTTTTGTTTGAAGCTATAGATTTGAGCTACCGTATTATGTTTGATACCCGTTTTAGGACATGCAACTACAAATCCTTGAGCTACTGGATTTAAGTCCATGATTGACCTTGGTGGAATGTTTTGGAAACATGTCAATTATTTTCCTTCTAATGTCATTCCAAATCCCTCGAATTGAGTATGGAACTCAAATATACATTTTCTTAGCACTTGCTTAAAGCTTGCAAAGTGGTCGTATGGATTCCTAGATCCATTGTATGTTTTGACCCATTTTTGAAAATCAGCTGGTCTTACATGTCTATTTGGTTCAACTCCCAATCTTCTGGGAGTTGGTCTTGTTTCAAGTCCCTCAAACCAGTTTGTTGGAAATAGTGACTCATGTAGCCCTGGTATGGATTTAGTGTCATCTTCGTGCTGAGGTAGTTCTGGGTTTTTTAACATTGCTCTCAAAAGATCTCTCATGGAGTTCATCTCTTGGAATTGTTTCTAGTCCTTGGCCCAATATCCAATCCCTTATGGAGTACCCTTGGTATTAGGTTTGTTCCACCTCCTTAGGACTCATCATAACAAAATTGTTGTTATAACAATTTCTAAAAAGGTAGGTTGGTAGACTGCTGAACCCTTGTCTTTGATTTTAAAGATATAGATGATCTTCATGGGTGTTAATTGTCATAATTTGGCATGAGAAGTATATAGAAGGTCTTTGACGTTTCTATCCTTCCAACAATAGACTCAAATCCAAGGATTATTCGTGCTAAGACGTTTCAAAGGATTCAAATCAACTTAATCGTATCCCTCGGACATGTAATGATTTCCTCTCATAGTATAATGATTCCTTTGTGGATGATTATCCCCCTTCCATTCCACCATCTCCAGGTGCATCAGATCACAAAATTGAATTTTTTCCAGGCTCACAACCTCCACACAGAGCACCATATAGACATAGTCCCTTGCACCATCAAGAAATCCAAAAAGAGATCACTGAAATCCCAGACAAGGGCCTCATATGTCCTAGTGCATCCCCTTGTGGTGCCCGAATTCTTTTAGTCCAAAATAAAAACAACACCTTTCGCATGTGCATAGACTACTGCACGTTAAACAAGGTCACTGTCAAAAATCGCTATCCCATCCCATGTATAGACAACCTCCTAGATCGCTTACGAGGAGCAAAATTGTGTAGCAAAATTGACTTGAAATCAAGATTCCATCATATCCGTGTTGAACCGGAGGGATAAAGCACATGTAGATGAGAGGAGAGAGAGATGACACCAACATGTACAAGCCCCAAAGTGTGTCTACTGATCACACGAGATGCGTTTATATAGAGGGGACCAGAGTGCTATATATAGTTCAACATCCCCACTCAACTGAAGGTTCCTAACTATGGATGAAAAAACCCTTGGGGGCTCAAGGGAAAAACCCACAGCTCTATATGTACCCAACGTTATATTAATTTTTTAAATATACATTTACAATGTTCAAAGGAGCTACATCACTCCTGGTTTACAATGTGCCCTTTGAAGGGTCTTTAACAATATATGCAATTGAATTGATGCAAATTATTCAATATCTTTGAGTAGCTTGAATATCTTTAAGCCTCTACACACATTGCTCGATGTGACTTTCATCCTAAATACAAGCATGACCACAACTAGCTATTACGAGCATCAAAAATCTTGACATAGAACTACCTTTGTTTTGTCGCGAAGCTTCATCACAGTCATTGAAAAAAAAAGAACTTTTAGAACGAAAAAAAAAAACATGACTTATCTTTGATTCTGTGTTGCGATGATTGCTGTGTCGCAAAGTTTCGTCACAGTCATCGACCCTTTCCTTGGTCAAAACTCTACCTTGGAAGGCCAAAAGCCTTGTGTTGCACACCACATCACCGAGCATCAAGCCTTGCCTTAGATGTCTTGCACACCGAACCTTGCCTTCAAAGGATGGCTCTGATACCATGTTGAACCGGAGGGAGAAAGCGCATGTAGATGAGAGGAGAGAGAGATGACACCAACATGTACAAGTCCCAAAGTGTGTCTACTGATCACATGAGATGCGTTTATATAGAGGGGACCAGGGTGCTATATATAGAGATACTATATATAGCTCAACAATCCGTATGCACCCCAATGACATTTTTAAAACTTCATTTTGTACCCAGTCTGGATATTATGAGTTTATTATTTTACCTTTTGGTCTTACAAATGCACCTACCACATTTGCTAGGATGATGAACAAAATCTTTCTTGATTATCAAGACTTTATTATTGTGGTTTTTGATGACAATTTGATTTTCATTCGTAATGAGCACGAGCACAAAAATCACCTGTATATTGTCTTTGAGCTATTGCGTGAGCACCAATTGTTTGCAAATCCTAACAAAAGTACATTTTTTCAAACACACATTGATTTTTTAGGCCACATAGTCTCAAAAACAGGCATATCCATTGACCCCCAAAAGATTGACACTATTAAAACATGGTCTACCCCCAAATCCGTGCACCACATCAAATCCTTTCTAGGTTTAGTAGGTTTTTATCATAAACTTGTCAAAAACTTCTCACACATTGCATCACGGATGACCACTTTAATTCGTCAAAAAGTACCATTCAATTCGGGCCCCACACAACAAAAATCATTTGACAATCTCAAATATTTTCTCACACATGCCCCCGACCTGCAATTGCCAGACTTCACACAACCCTTCTTTCGAGTTTCTACAAATGCGAGTGGCTCAGACAAAGGTGCAATCTTAATGAAAGATGATCACTTACTTGCCTTCGAAATTCCAAAACTCAAACCATCTGAAACCAAATATAGCACATGCGTACGATAAAGAATTGCTCGCCGTAGTCCACACTCTAGACATTTGGAAATATTATCTTATGGCTTTGAAGAGTGACGAAGAGGCCGTTAAACATGTTCTGACACAATCCATCATTTTTGACCATCATATCAAATGAGTCGGTTTCATTCAAAATTTCCATCCCATGGTACACTACCAACTAGGTAAAGCGAATGTAGTAGCAGACGCATTAAGTAGAAAACCTTAAGTGAATGTTCTTTCTGTTACTCGTTCATGTGTCTTCGATAAAATCAAGCATGTTTACTTGAATCACATTTCTGTGAGTGATGTGCAATCATTTGCCTAACACATATACTCAAGATCCACATTTCTCACGTCCTTGGTTTGAAATAACTCACAATAATGTTCTTCCCTATGAACACTACACCTTGGAGAATGGTTTTCTTTATTTTCAGCAAAAGCTATGCATCACAACACCCTTTAAGGAACTAGCAATGACTGAAATGCATGCACCACCATATTTGGGTCACCAAGGAATTCAATCCACACTCGTTGCATGTAAAGATAGATTTTTTGGCATGGAATGAAGTACAATATCACAAAGATTGTTTTAGAATGTTTGATATATCAAAGAGTTAAACGCCATCATGGTAAGTATTATGGTCTTTTGATTCCTCTCCCTATCCATGCTCACCCTTGGGAACAAATATCCATGGATTTTATCACTAGACTCTCCACCACATCCTCACCTAATGATATGATATGGACCATTGTTGAATGTTTTAGAAAACAAGCATACTTTGTACCTTGCAAAAAGACACTGTTTGCACCAGAGGCTACAAGCCTTCTCCTCAAAACCATCTTTCCCTATCATGGCTTCCCCAAGGTCATTCTCTATGACCAAGAAGGATCCTTTTGCAATAATTTTTGGGGCACCCTAGCCAAAACTTAGGCTACATAATGGATTTCACGTCTGCCTTTCACCCTGAAAGTAATGGTCAAACAGAAGCCACGAACAACACTATTATGGACCTCCTTAGATCTTATACCACTAAAAATACTGCAAACTAGGACCAACACCTCCCTATGTTTCAATTTTCTTACAATAACACCCCGCACTCCTCCACAAGCGGTGCACCCGCACCCTTTGAAATTGTCTATGGGAAGAAACTACCTGTCCCTATCTCCACTATTAGCACTGATGTCCCTGTAGGTGATAATTTAGCAAGAGACCACACACACATTATACAAAAAGCCATAACGTGCATTAAACGAGCACAAAAATGATACACTGCACACACCAACAAGAAACGAAGACCTACACCTTTTAAAGAAAATGACCTTGTTTGGTTTATAAAAGAAAAACGACACTTAAAAAGTGTAGAAAAATATCTCAAAGTGAAATTGGCCCCTAGATACATTGAAAAATACACAAATCCTTCCATGTTACTTTGTTGAGACCACATAAGGGACCTTTTCCCAATACTCCTTCCATAGTGACCCCCCCTTAATTGAGGAGGATGAAGAAATTTTGACTCCCGAAATAATTTTAGATCATGACATGAACACTACCTGCACAACAAACCAGTACAGAAGGTATTTGGTTAAATACAAAAACCATTCTTTGAAAGAGTGTCAATGGATTTTGATGCATACTTGAGACACAGATTCCCCATTTTAAATAGTGCCTCTCTTCTTGTGTAGATTTGCCGATTTAGGCAACACAAATTTTAAAATTGTGATCCGCCGGTGTACGCAGCACTAGTGTATATTGGCCGATTTAGGCAACACAAATTCAAAATGCAGATTTGCCGATTTAGGCAACACAGATTTGTGTACATCCACCTGTTTAGGCAACACCAATTACTAGATCACTCTACCAGTGGTTGGCCACCACTGTCGCTAGTTTGGTTTTGGTAACAATTGAGGACAATTGCCTTTCAACCCCGGGGGTATGTAATGGAATTGATATTTTGATGATTTATTTGTGAAATAGTTGATATTTTTATGAAGCATTGCAATCTTGATTTGAACTGTGAAATATGATCACTTGTTAGGTGTTGTGTGAGCAGATCAGTGACTAGCACGTGTTGGACAATAAGGCGATATCAGTTATTCAGAAAAAACTGCCACCATTGGATTTTTTGGCAAGCCTTAGTAGTTTATGGTTTAGTTATAAGTTGATATGCAGACAATTATTAATTCCTATATTGAGCTCTTTATGAGCCATGACTATCTTATGCCCAAGTGTGAGCTGATGTAACTCAATTTTTGAGCATGAACTTTTCTATAAATAAAATACGTGCAAGAGGGACATGCTCACTCTTGCACGGGGGGAGATTGCACCCAATGTTTGTGTGATTCTTCTCTCCTCTCCACCCTTCTCTGTCGTTGTGTCAGTGTAGCACTCTGCTCTGGGAGGTGCACCGACGCATGTTCTCTTCTTCTTCTTCTCTCTCTCTCTCTCTCTCTCTTTCTCTCTCTCTCTCTCTCTCTCTCTCTCTCTCTCTCTCTCTCTCTCTCTCTCTCTCTCTCTCTCTCTCTCTCTCTATCTCGCTGTCTCTCTTTGTTTGCGTACATCGTTAATTATGTTTGCGTTGTGTCACTGTAGCACTCTGCTCTAGGAGGTGCACCGGCGCATGTTCTCTTCTTCTTCTTCTCTCTCTCTCTCTCTCTCTCTCTCTCTCTCTCTCTCTCTCTCTCTCTCTCTCTCTCTCTCTCTCTCTCTCTCTCTCTCTATCTCGCTGTCTCTCTTTGTTTGCGTACATCGTTAGTTATGTGATATGTGAGGTGTCAGGTAAGAAGATTTGTTTATTTATGCTTAGCAATATGTTGTTTTTGATATTTTTCTTCATGGTAGCCACGCATCCATTTGTAGCAGATAGAAAGACAATGGGTACTTTTACCAAAGATACTATTGCTGCCACATTTTTTGATCTCATCCAAAGGCAAGTGGAGGAACCAGCTTGCCTCTATCATCAGTATTTCCACCTCCTATCAAAGAGACTGCCACGGTACACAACTCCAAACCATGCGGTTGCAACTACTTTCACTCAAGTATTAAAGTCGACAACCACACAAGCGATAGATCATGTGTAGAATGTGATAACAACACTGAAGGGCACAAATAAAGAGGGAAAGATCACATATCCGGGCGCTCCAGAAGTGCTAACAAGAATAGCATATCATGCTATTGGAACGGCCAACAATTTTCCACCAACCCCAAATCAGACCACGTAGATCATGTCAGCTCAACCTTCTCCAAGGACCACTGGATCAACAAAGGAGTAGACAAATCAGATGAGGAATTTGAGAAAGTTTCCATGAAGCCCATAGCAGCGAAAGCTTTGACAATGAATAAATCAGGGCAAGGAGAGAAGCAATGAAAAAGAAAGCAGTGGTAGCTCACCAAGAGGAGCCACAACAAAAGAAGACTAGAATTGAAAGAGAAAAGCAAACATACAAAAGGAGCCACCAAGCTACAAGTAAAGATCCTAAAAATGGAGTCCAAGGCAAGTAAAGGGACCAAGAACGAGGAACCTTGCAAAGAAGGTTCTAGAGGATCTCAAATCTTGGCTTGAAAGGATGTATGCAAAAGCTGAAGCTTGAAAGCTGAAGGAAGCTCTAGAGTTTTAAAGAAAAGCACCAAAAGAAGCAGCTCAAAAATAGAGACAAGCGGAATCTGCTAAACAAAGTGAGTCACATCATGACCACGAAGAGATGTCTCCACGACCCTCTTCACCAACTACGAAGCAAGAAGATCATCCCATGTCGAGTCCAAGCCATTCACCAACGGATAAATCTAAGGAAGACGATGCAGCAAAGGGAAAAGAGTTAGAATGACAAGAAGAAGTAGATTTTGAACAACCTAAGGAAGGCCAAACAACTGTAGCAGGACCTTCCTCTACAAAGCCTCAAGAAGTAGAAGCAGCTGAGTCATCCACAAAGCCTCAAGGAGGAGAAATAGAACCCACTCCACAGCCAAAAGCCACTGCACCAGCAAAAGAGCCACAAGCTGGCACAACCCAAACTTATAAACAACCACAGGTAGACAAGAGACAGACAAGATGAGAACAACAGCACTTAGCCGCAGGGCCAAGGATAAGGGGCTAGAACTAGTCATTGATGCTCTACAAGGAGAGCTAGATGACCAAATGAACATCATTTCAGATCTTCAAAGAAAAATTAAAGAGCTGAAAAACGAAGCAGCAATACACCACATTGCAAAGGAGAAACAACAAAAAGAGATAGAAAAGTTGGGAGAGCTCTTGACAAAGTTATCCGATGCATACAAAAGCAAAAATCAACAACTGACAGAAGTAACCAATAAACTTTTAACCACTACTCTATCACTAAAAAAGATCCAAGTGTAGCTCGATGTAGCTAATGCTTCTTTGTAGTACTCCAAGCAGCGGATCAATGATCAAGTGGCATTTCTAAGACAGATAAGGGAAAACCCAGTTGTTGCCTCAATTAAGGGAACAACTGAAGTCTATAAGACTTTAGAGAAGAGGAACAAGGACCTTGAACTTGAGCTGAAGCTAGAACAAACACAAAGACGAGACCTTTCACTGATGCGGGTCCAAAGAGAAGAGCAATTTCTCAAGGAAACAGAGGAATTGAAGAGAGTCAATCAGTTGCTAAGAGAGGGAGAAACAGAAACTCAAGATGAGACAGGAACCTCTGAACATCCAACCATTCATATACCATCCATTTATTTTGTTGATATGGAAACACAGCCATCACAGAAGGGCTAGAAGAAGAGTTAGATTTTTTAGTACCAATCACTAAAGCTGAGGACGATGCATTGAAAGAGTAGATTGTCCTAGAAGTAGACGTTGAATGGAAAGCATCAATGGATTGGGAGTTGAGAGTTCTCCACTCAATAAATGTAACTGAGTGCACTCCCAAACAAACAATGCTCGATGGCATCAACAGTCACTACCCTACCCATTGATAAAGGTGGAGCCACTGCACATTAAAGAAAGACTTTACAAGGATATGCAAGCAGAAATCTAAGATGATATCCAGTCAAAGTGGAGAAAAAACTGGTTGAACAAGAACTCCAGATACCTAATTCTATTCACAAAAGCCCCTGTAGCCCTACAAAAGGACCCAACATTCTATCCCGTACCATGGGTAAGGACATGGCAGGAACACGATGCGCTGAAGAAGAAGAGGCCAACATGTCTAAATTAACCATGACTACCAACTCCAGAGCAAGGACCGGCAACTAAAGAATACATGGTGAAAACCCTAACGGACACCATGACCTTCTTCAAGAGCCTCCCTGACCTCTCATGTGCAATGATTTATAAGATCTGCAGAATTCTACTCACCTGCATTCGAACTTTTCACGAGTCTGAGCAAGCAGGAGCACTATGGATGTCTTTCCTCGAAGGCAACAAAGGTCTATGCTATGAGTTAAGTGGACAGCCTTTAGAAGAAGTCCTCTACCACTTGTACACCACATGTATGTTTCTACCATCTAGCAATATGTTGGCATTTGAAGAGACATTCTATATAGGTTTCTTCACCTAGAAAACGAAGATATTTGGGCCAGTGATCATCAACCTTACATCAAGGTTTGTTGGCTATTTAGCCATTGAACTTAAGAACAGAGTCACCATGTAGTTTTTGCAAGTCCCAAAAAAAGAAAGACGAATCAGATATAGAAAAGCCCTCCATGCACTTAAATACTACCTCGCCAGCTGGTAACTCGAAGACTACTTTAGTCCATGAAGCTGTGTTAAGGGAGGATAGACTTGAAGAGGGGGGACATGTTAGCAGCAAGAAAATTTGGATAACATGTTTCAGAGCTTTTATTGTAAACCACTTATTAATTTGAAAAATTGGGAATGTTGTAACTCCTACTTTCCAGATAAACAGTGTATTTGATGAGTCGGGGCTACAAGCTTCTAGATTGTATCATCCTATCTTTAGTTAGAGCTCCCAGATTATTAGTTTTGACCAGAGAACCTAGCTAAGGTATAAAAGCCAATGTTTGTAAGTATTTGTAAGTTTTTGGATAATAGAACATAGCACGAGCTAATGGCGCTCACTTCTCTCCTTTTTGAGCTTCCTACTCCCTTCTCGGTTGTCACATTGCACTGTCGTTTGTTGCGTTGCAACCACATGTAAGAGCTCTACACGTTGACGTAAGCATTTCATGGTAATCGGTAGCTTTTGGCGTCGCTGACCCGCGGCCTAATTTCAGCATAAGTAGGAAGTTAAGCTTAAAAATCATAAAATAAGTGTAGGCAGGGTATGGAGCGTCATTGCTAAGCATTTAGATGCATGCTGGGTTGAAAACAACTAGGTCAAAAACTCACTGCTGTTAATAATCATGGTTTTTACGCTTGACCTAAAGTGAGATTTGAGACCATAAGCATGTATGATTAGGTCTTATAAACATGTCCTAGAAGTTTTGTAACGTTTGGATGCCGTTTTATGGTATAATGAGGATGATCTGTTTACCGATTAGCGACTAGCTTTTGATGATTTTGTACATTTGAGTGTAGCTTGAGTTAGATGTGAGTTGTCTATTGTTTTCCAAGAGATTGACAACCTCTTGTAAACTCTATGCACTAGTTGAGTCAGCTTCGTCCCATGGATTGGCAATTATATTTGTGGTACTCGCTATGTCTGCAATAAAATAGGAGTGAGGTTAGACACCCGTCCCACACTCTGTTTTTCTTTGGCTACCTTGTTGGGCACACCTCAAGATAAATCATCTTTTAGACCGCATGCACATTTTCAAGAGTGTCACACAAAAAATTTAGAATTTGTTGACGAAGAGACATGGATGCTAGGAATGTGAGGGAGGACTTGAAGTCTATTGGTAGACCCCCTTCTACATGGCCAAGGGAGGAAAAAAAGTGGCAGTTTGGTATTTCCAAAGGCACTTTGGATATCAAAAGTCAAAAAGGAGAAAGTGGTCAAGGGAGTGATTTCATAATGGACCCAAACTAGTTATAAGCATTATTTTGAAGGGTTCTTTCACGTAGACAAAGAGAAGAGGCTCATAAGAATGTATGGCCTTAACACTAGGTTGGTAATGGGACACTTTAATGTCCTGGGACACTTTTATGTCATGTTAAGTGACCATTTTCCTTGAATTATGTCAAGAGTTTCAAAATGGATTTTGAGGTGCTATCTATCTAGAAAGTTGTCTCATGAGTTGAAAAAAACTCGACATTTTTTTGGAATATCAATTCCATCTTTACATTGTCCTTGCACAACATTTCACAACCTAACTGTGTGAAAAAACGGTCCTGTTTTTGGCGTTTTTCAACATTTTGCAACTATTACCATCTAGAATTCATGTTTGTGAGGTTATAATGCTAGAGAACTATCTTTAGTAGTCCTCAACATGTCCTGATGCTTCTAGGGAGAAACAAATATTAAAGTTGTAAGTTATGACCAGATTACAAAAATTGTCAAATCCTGTTTTTTAGCCAATTTTAGCTCTTCTATGAATTTTTTGGTGGATTTCATGATATCCAAATGCATTTTTTATTTTCTATGTCAACATATTGTAACATAAAGCTAACATTCCTGAGTTTTGCAGCACCTATACCCTATTTTGCATAGTACAAACGTGGTTGGTTTTTTCAATTATAGAAGAAAACAAAAATTCTAGTATATCAAGTATAGCCTTTTTAATATTGTTAGTTTCTTGTGACAACTGCAAGCATTTTGTAGCTAGTAACCATATCACTCATAAGGATCAAATTTGGCTAGATATTGAATAGTTTCTATGGGATTCTACAACTCATAATGTTGAAAACCCAGTTTGTTTCATGTTTGTTGTATTTAACACTTCATCTTTGTCCCCAAGATTCCCCTTGGTAAGAGATGTATTATCTTTTGACATGCTCATGGCTCCTTATGAACATAAAGGACAATTGGGAACTAAGAAAACATGGCATATATTAATTGTATAGAGCGTGGCTATAGAAATTTGATGATTATGTTGCAGAATGGTTAAAATTCACTCTTTTTTTGTACCTATTTTATCTGGCAAAAACAAAAAAAATAGTGAGTGAGAAGCAATCATATGTTCTGATCACCAACCCATTGAAGTTAACTAGGGAATTTATCTCAAGTCCTACAAAAATCCCTAATCTTATTTCTATGCAACAAAGCGTAAGAAATGACTGTTTTGATGAAAATGCACTGGTCCATCAACTTTGGAGGCTTGGTGTGACCAAAAGATGAGAAATTTTACAAGTTTCTTTTTTTTTCCATGTGTAGTAGGCCTTGAACTATAACCTCATGAAAGGATCTTACAAAATGAGTGTATCTACTATGGTTTTGGAGGTTTTTTTCAAAACCCTGAAAGGACACTTTTATGTCCTGTAAGGTTACCAACCTAGTGTTAACATGCATGATTGGCACAATATGATGCAACTAAACTTGAATCATTTTTATGAATGTTATGCATAAAATGTATAGTGTCTAATAATTTACCTTGACTACATGTGGATAGTTTATTCTATCTATTTCTATTAGTTAGTGTGGATAGTTTATTCTAGCTATTTCCATCTATTAGTGTGAAGGAAAGGATGTCCCTGTGACACCTTCTACAAGATAGGAGAAGTTGTGAGGTGGACACTAAAATTATTCTTCCATTCTCCACTAATTTTGAATTATTTTTCTATTTATTTAAATTTTGTATCCCTAGTTGAAAGCATGTAAGGTTATAAGCATAGATTTGGGAGTTCCAAAGAGGTTGATAAACCATCTCTTGAGAAGGCACAAATTGTTGTAGTGGATTCTTTGTGCATGATTGAGGACACAATTCCACAAAACATTCTCATTAGTAAAATGAATTTGGTGGTACAATTGATAGAGGAAATAGCTATTTGTAGTGAAGTGCACGCATAGTGAATTTTCTCTTTAGAATGGTTCTTAAATATTTTGAACAATTTTGTGTGGCAAAGAGAATGCCCAGAGGGAGCATGATAGAAGGGTGGTTGGTTCAAAAGTCATTTTTATACGATTAAGAGTACCTTAATGGGGTGGATCCATCCATGGCCAACCTATGAAGCAATGTCCAAGACAAAGCAGGTGTTTCATGTACCACATGGCAAAGGAAAGAATTCTACTATGACTCAAAATAGGTAAGCAAATTTGGTGAATAATTTTTGTATAAAGAATGCCAACGTCATGAAAGACTGTTGATTCAATATAGCAAAGTGAGGAATCAAAGGGAGGTAGACTAACATGTATCACAAGAAAGTGGCTCATGAAGAGGAGCCGTGTGGATCACCTCTCCACCAAGCGTGCTATTCATCCAAAGGAGTGGACATTGAGTATCCGGTACATGATGATATGGAATGTGAAGAAATGTGAATGGTACACAATTTTTTTGAGAATGGGATTAACAAAAGATTGTCTTTGAATTCTGGCATTTCTCTAGGTTTCCATGTGGATTATGTTTCTTTATTGATATTGTATTGTCATTGTCCCCTTGTAATTCCCATCGTTAGTTCTATGTGGTCCTGTGGACAAAAATTTGAAAACGTCTCTATATGGCTAAAACTGCAACTTTTAGGTCGCAACTCATAAAACCTCTATTTTTGGGTCTCCATACTTTTAACTTATTTTAAGCCTACCCATGCATTTTAAAGCTAAAACACATAAATATAAAACATTGATGTTAATAAAAATCTCATTTTACTGTTCATAGAATAGACTATCTGTATTTCATTAATCTTTATCAATCCGTCTTTAGATGTATTATTTTAAGAAATATATATATGTTCTCTCTTAATATCTCAACTCATTCGTATAAGCTTATTTAATAGACTATTCAACAATCTTTTCAAATCGTGCTTACGAAAGATTATGCCCTGCTACATTCTTTCGACTTTAAGACTTCAAAGATGAGTCCTATTACATTCTCCCCTTATCAAATGAACTATGTCGTCAGAGTTGGTAAGAGAGAGAAATTCTCTTTGCAAAACACCTAGATCAACCCATGATGCATCCTCTACTGGATAGTTCTGCCACCTTAACCAAAACTTCCACAATGTCTCTATTTCTTAGATGTTTAAACGCCTATCTAGCACTAAGTTTGGTTCTATTGTCAATCTTCCATCATCTTTCAACTTAGAGTTGTCCTATAAAACATGAATGCACATTAGGAACATACTTTTTCAATAAAAATCACATGAAATACAGGATGACTTTAAATGAGAAGGCAATTCTAATTTTTAGGCTAATGAACCAATGCGCTTCAAATTTTAAACAAGCCTAGCAAATCGTGGAGACAATCTTCTATCCTTTCAAGAATCAAATGAGACTTCTCAGGAATAATCTTTAAAAAAAACCCATATCACCAGTTTCATACTCCACAACACGATGTTTCTTGTTATATACAATTTATGTCTCTTTGAGCTCTCTAATATTCCCCTGACTTTGGCCAACTCGCTATCCATTTTCTCAAGCATCTCACATGACAGTTCTACCTTATTACTCGAGTTAAGAAAATTAATAGGTGTGGGACAGTTATAGCCATACATTGCCTCAACAGAGTCATCCTAATAGATGAATGATATGAACTGTTGTATATGCAAATTCAACAAAGGCAAATATTCATTCCAATTAGATTGTGTATTCATGACATACATTCGTAACATATCTTCTAAAAATACGATTTCACTCTCTCCGTTTCCCCATCGGTTTGAGGATGGAAAGCATTAGACATGCGTATTGGGTACCTATAGAGTCAAAAGTCGCTCTCCAGAAATGAGAGTGAACTTAGAATCTCTGTCTGACACTATGAACTTGGGCATGCCATGCAAACGAAATATCTCTTTCACAAACAAGCGTGCAATGGTTCAAAGCTGTATCAGTTATTTTCACGGGAAAGAAGTGAGCCTGTTTTGTGAGTCTATCTACCACACAAGATCGAGTCATACCCTCACGAGTAGTAGGAATTCTAATGATAAACTCCATGATATAGAATCCACTTCTGTAAAGGAATGTCTAAGGGTTGAAGGTCACAGGCATCCTCTTATGTTCAATTTAACTTGTTGACTTTGAAAGCACTCGCGTACATAATTGTTAACATCCAATTTCATAGTGGCGAAAGAATGAAACTTTTAAATTTTTCCATATGTCTTATTCAATCTAGGTTTCAAAAAAACGGTGAATTATTGACACTCATGCAGATTTACCTTAAAGAAATTTGCAGGAATCACAAGCGATCATAATATTACAGATTTCCCTTATACAAGTGATATCTGTTCTCATACATCTCACCAATATCTCACGCAAGAATTTCAAATAGGCATATAAAAGGAATCATTTTAAATTTCAGCATGTATCTCATCAATCAAATTGGACCGCACAACAGTCAACAAATTACACATGGGCCTATGACTCAATGCATGTGCAACTTTATTTTCTTTTCCACACAAGTACTTCAAATCAAAATCATACTGAGCTAGCAATTCAATCCATCTCCTTTGTCTGTTGTTTAACAATGACTGAGAGAAAATATACGTCAAGCTTTGATGATTAATACGCAATTCAAATTTAACACCAAGTAAAAGATGACGCCAATGTTTCAATGCGTGAACAACAGCAAGCAATTCTAGATCATGGGTTGCATAGTTCAATTCATGTCGTCTTAATTTCCTAGACTCATATGAAACCACTCTTCCTTCTTGTGTCAAAACACAACCTAATTGTTTACCACTAGCGTCACAGGACACAACAAATGGTTTGCCCATCTCAGGAACTTTTAAAACACAGTTTTCCGCTATTTTAGCCTTCAAGGTCTCAAAAGCAGTCTCACAGATAGAAGTCCACACAAAACCCTTAAGACCATATTAGGTAAAGTGGGAAAATCCCAATTCCCAGGTTGGACAAATTTCAATATATCATGTATAAAATATAGAGATTTTGTCAAAAATTTGAGTTTTCTTAAGGTCTCATTCCACTTTATGCACATACAATACACAATGAAAACAACTAAAATATCATGGTTTCAATCAATTGGATTATTAGGAGAGGAGTATATTGCATCCATTATCGTTGTCTATGTTCTACTGTCCTACCTACAACTTATCTCAACATGGAGAGCTTGGTCTCTAGGTCCGCCACTTGTCCAAGTTAATGTAAAAGTGACTCAAGGTTCACAACTTGTGAAAGCAAGGATCCATTGAGGAATACAATCCACTTGGCTATTTTTCCTTAATTTATTGCATGTGACATTTAAGCAAGGTCCACTTCTAATCTATAACTTCTTAATTTGAGGCATGGGGCATACATAAAATATGTAGCATATGCTCTATTGCCTCATAGGAAGGTTGGTTTCAAGGTGCACTTATCCATGCTAGCCTATCTTGGAGAAATGATGGAGCTTGCTTCTCTCCTTGTTTCAATGGAGACTAGCTTGGACAAGTGGTGGACCTTTGCTTCTCTCTATGTTTCAATAGAGTTAGCTTGGACAAGTGGTGATCTTGGAACAAAACCCCCATGTAAAACATATCATGGGTATTCCAAGTGATTAGAAAGATTACCATTTAAGATATAACCTTATAGGTTGGACAACTAGATCTTGGCTTGGAGAAATGGTGGACCTTTGATTCTCTCCATGTTTCAATGGAGTCTATCTTGGAGAAATGGTGGAGCTTGCTTCTGTCCATGTTTCAATGGAGCCTAGCTTGAACAGTTGGTGGACCTTTGCTTCTCTCTATGTTTCAATAGAGTTAGCTTAGACACGTGGTGGATCTTCAAAATAAACCAACTACTATCAATGTTGCCTAGCTTGGACAAGTGGTGGAGTGTTTCTCTACTCCATGTTTCAATGGATCTTAGCTTGGACAAGTGTTGGACCTTAAAACAAAAACCCATGTACAACATAGAATGGATTTTCTAGATTTCAATGGAGTCTAGCTTTAACAAATGGTGGAGCTTGTCTTCATCCATGTTTCAATGAAACTAGCTTGGACAAGTGGTGGACCTTGTAACAAACCCTTCCATGTACAACATATCATTGGTTTTCTAAGTGATGGGAAGGAATACCATTCAAGATATAAACTTATAGCTTGGATAAGTAGTTGACTTTAAAACCAAATTCATCATAATACAATGAAATACAGGTCAGCCAATTCCTAAATCTTGAGACCAAACCTCCCATGCTATTAGAGATAATATATTGGATAAGTGGTGGACCTTCTATTATTTTCCCATGCCTAGTTTAGACAACCGGTACACTTCGCAGCTATAAAGGTTGGACGAGTTGTGGAGCCTTGTTTCTATCCATGTTTTAATGGATCCTAGCTTGGACAAGTGGTGGACCTTGGAAAAAAGCTTCCATGTACAACATATATGAGGTTTTCCATGTTTTAATGGAACCTATCTTGGACAAATGGTGAAGCTTTCTTCTCTCCATGTTGATTTTGGAACTACCTTAGACAAGTGGTGGAGCTTTTCTTTTCTACTCTTCATAATACAATGAAGTATATGGTGGTTACATGGTGAATCTTAAGGCCAAACCTCCCATTTTACTAGAGATGATAGGTTGGACAAGTGGATCAACCTTCTATCATTTCTCCATGACTATATTGGACAATTAGTAGACATAACATCTCTCTATGTTGTCTAGAGATGAGCTTGGACAAGTGATGGACCCTGCTTCTCTCTTCCCTTGGTTTACTAGTTTGAAGACTCAGTATATATACTTTCTTAGATCTAGCTTGAACAAGTGGTGGACCTTGCATCCACAATCTTAATTCAGTACAAAAAAGTATATGAAAAAATAACATAGGAATCTTGGTTTGAAGGTCAAGCAATTAGGTTCCAAATGCACATAATAATATATTTTCCACCCATATTAAAAGAAAGTTAAATATGTTATTACCAAATTGACAAAGGTAACGTCCAAGAATTATATCTTTCCATCTTGTCAGATCTAAATCTTCATCAAGGCGACATGCATGTATACATCAACTTTCAAGCCATTCAAGAATACATGCACTTAGATTCCATAGTTTTGTTTTCAAAGTCTTTTAGGTTCTAAAACTCTTTCACATAAAGTATGTAATGACAAAATTCTTGAAGCAAACATTTGTGCCCAAGAAAAAGATCCCTCTCACATATTTAAAGTCCATGAATTCTCTGATCCACACTTACAAGTTTTATTTTGACATCAAACATCAATTCTTTCATAGTTCCAAATAAATGCAACCTCGATATGAATTGACAAAAAATGAATTTCTTTTACTATATGACCCAACATAGGCCCCAATCAAATAAAAAATGAGTCCCCAAAAATTTGGGTGCACTCTAGCAATACATCAGAGTCCCCTTACAATAGGATGCACTCCAATAGTACATTGAAGTCCCCTTAGAGTAGGGTGCACTCCATTCAAGTGTTCATAAAATTGACACCTTTAAAAAAAAAAAAAAGACTATATCAAATTATACAAATGTTGAAAGATACACACTAGAATAAAAAAAGCATCTTATAGCCATATTTATTCAATGCTTTCGTGTTGACAAGTACACACCAAGGACATAATTTGTCTCAGAATCACTATACTGATTTACAATTGTGTTGTATGTATAGACTCTCTTATCTCTTGCATACAACCATCCTACCAACCATGGAATTATGGTTCTCTGCAAGAAGTTTTGAAGTTGCTCGGAAGTTTGCCTCCACATCTTTGGAAATATAAGATATGTCCCTGGCATGTTCCACATCACCCTATATGGAGTGTCATAAAAAATTAAGGTATTGTTTGCATCCAAATCCTCCAAATATCACTCAGATTTTTGTGATAAACCCTTGTAAATCCTAACATGATATTTGGATTTTGGCAATTTTTGTTACTCATAAACACCTTGAACTTGGTATACTGCTCAGGAAAACACTTTTGTGTGATGCGTTGCACCTTGTTAAGTTATAGCAACTCCATATCCATAGCTCAAAGTATTCAGCACAAAAATCCAAAAAACTTTGTGCGTCTGGTCGCACCACATGATAAACTTCATCTTTGTCCTCCACAAGTCGCATGTGTTGAGCCCAAGATGGCATAGAATCTCCATGTTTCATTTCAACTGTCTTGAGAAGTAACCCTCTAGATCCAAGATAAGTACTCTTTTGATGTCCTTGAAAGCAAGTGGTAGGTGATAAGGAGGTGATTCATTCCTTGGACAAGGTCTTGGAGGAGGTTGGATGGGTAATTCAATAGTTTTCTTCAATTTATGCCAGCATATAGCCAATCCATTTTTCTGTAATGGTTCTGAAATTAAAGAACAAGAACACTTAATGCAAACACAACAATAGACATGAGTTTTACATTGTCTACCCTAAGGTTTTATTAGATACCAAAATCCATCTATGATCTACTCATTAATAGAAAGAAAGTCAAATTAAAATCCTGACTCTTTTTTATGCTACACTCTCTCTTAGTCTCAATACCATGGAGTTCAACTAAACTTAAGTCAACTAATAACTACTACTTGTTGTTAAAGGTATGCTTGAAGTGTATAAGGCTTAACCAATGCTCTAGTGTAGAATGGGTATTTAGGTCGCAAGGTCTACCACTTATCCAAGCAAAGATCCATTTAGATATGGAAACCCAATTTTTCTTAATATAATGATATAGAGTGGACAAGTGGTGAATCCTGAGACCAAGCCACTCATGCTACTAGGGATAATAGGTTGGACAAGTGGTGGACCTTGAATGTAAACCCCCCATGTACAAAGTATCAGGGGTTTTGGGTATTTCAATGGACTCTAGCATCTTGGAAACATGGTGGAGCTTACTTCTCTCCATGTTTCAATGGAGTCTATCTTGGATAAATGGTGGAGCATCATTCTCTCCATGTTTCAATGGAGCCTACCTTGGACAAGTGGTGCACGTTTGTTTCTCTCTATGTTTGAATAGATTTAGCTTGGACAAGTGGTGGACCTTGGAACAAAATCCCCATGTAAAACATATCATGGACATTACAAGTGTGTGAAAAAAATACCATTCAATATATAACCTTATAGGTTGGAAAAGTGGTGGACCTTAACACCCAATTATTATTAATATAATGACATAGAGTGGACAAGTGGTGAATCTTGCGACCAAACCTACTAGGAAAAGTACGTTGGACAAGTGGTGGACCTTGAATGCAAACCCCCCATGTACAAAATATTACTCATGCTACTAGGAATAATTTGGTATTAAGGTCCATGTTTCAATGGAGCCTAGCTTGGAAAAGTGGTGGACCTTTGTTTCTCTCTATGTTTCAATAGAATTTGCTTGGACAAGTGGTGAACCTTGGAACAAAACCCCCATGTAAAGCATGTCATGGGCATTACAAGTGGTGAGAAAAAATACCATTCAAGGTATAACCTTATAGGCTGGACAAGTGGTGGACCTTAGCACCCAATTCCTCTTATTATAATGACATATAGTGGAAAAGTGGTGAATTGTGAGACCAAACCTACTAGGGATAATAGGTTGGAGAAATGGTTGACCTTGAATGTAAATCACCCATGTACAAAATATCATGGGTTTTGCGTATTTCAATGGAGCCTAGCATCTTGGAGACATGGTGGAACTTACTTCTCTCCATGTTTTAATGGAGCCTATCTAGGAGAAATGGTGGAGGTTCCTTCTCTCCATGTTTCAATGGAGCCTAGCTTGGACAAGTCGTGGACCTTTGTTTCTCTCTATGTTTGAATATGGTTAGCTTGGACAAGTGGTGGATCTTGGAATGAAACTCCCATGTAAAACATATCATGGGCATTTCAAGTGGCGAGAAAGGATACCATTTAAGATATAACCTTATAGGTTGGACAAGTGGTGGACCTTAACACAATATAATGACATAGAGTGTACAAGTGGTGAATCTTGAAACCAAACCACTCATGCTACTAGGGATAATAGGTTAAACAAGTGGTGGGCCTTGAAATAAAACCCCCTAGAGTGTTTCAATGGAGCCTAGCTTGGAAACATGGTAAAGCTTGCTTCTCTCCATGTTTCAATGCAGCCTATCTTGGATAAATGGTGCATCATCATTCTCTCCATGTTTCAATGGAGCCTAGCTTGGACAAGTGGTGGACCTTTGTTTCTCTCTATGTTTGAATAGAGTTATCTTGGAAAAGTGGTGGACCTTGGAACAAAAACCCCATGTAAAACATATCATGGGCATTACAAGTGGTGAGAAAAAATACCATTCAATATATAACCTTATAGGTTGGACAAGTGGTGGACCTTAACACCCAATTATTCTTAATATAATGACATAGAGTGGATAAGTGGTGAAATTGGGACCAAACCTACTAGGGAAATAGGTTGGACAAGTGGTGGACCTTGAATGTAAACGCCCCATGTACAAAATATCACTCATGCTACTAGAAATAATTTGGTATTAAGGTCCATGTTTCAATGCAGCCTAGCTTGGAAAAGTGGTGGACCTTTGTTTCTCTCTATGTTTCAATAGATTTATCTTGGACAAGTGGTGTACCTTGGAACAAAACCCCCATGTAAATCATGTCATGGGCATTACAAGTGGTGAAAAAAAATACCATTCAAGCTATAACATTATAGGTTGGACAAGTGGTGGACCTTAACACCTAATTCCTCTTAATATAATGACATAGAGTGGACAAGTGGTGAATCATGAGACCAAACCTACTAGGGATAATAGGTTGGACAAGTGGTGAACCTTGAATGTAAACCCCCCATGTACAAAAAATTATGGGTATTGGGTATTTCAATGGAGCCTAGCAACTTGGAGACATGGTGGAGCTTATTTCTCTCCATGTTTCAATGGAGCCTATCTAGGAGAAACAGTGGAGGTTCCTTCTCTCCATGTTTCAATGAGCCTAGCTTGGACAAGTGGTGGACCTTTCTTTCTCTATATGTTTTAATAGAGTTAGCTTGGACAAGTGGTGGACCTTGGAATGAAACCCCCATGTAAAACATATCATGGGCATTTCAAGTGGTGAGAAAGGATACTATTTAAAATATAACCTTATAGGCTGGACAAGTGGTGGACTTTAACACATATTTCTTCTTAATATAATGACATAGAGTGTACAAGTGGTGAATCTTGAGACCAAACCACTCTTGCTACTAGGGATAATAGGTTGGACAAGTGGTGGACCTTGAATGTAAACCCCTCATGTACAAAATTATGGGTTTAGGGTATTTCAATGGAGCCTAGCTTGGAGACATGGTGGAGATTGCTTCTCTCAATGTTTCAATGGAACCTATCTTGGAGAAATGGTGGATCATCCTTCTCTCCATGTTTCAATGGAGCCTATCTTGGACAAGTGGTGGACCTTTGCTTCTCTCTATGTTTTAATGGAGTTAGCTTGGACAAGTGGTGGGTCTTTGAACAAAACCCCTTTGTAAAACATAGCATGGACATTACAAGTGATGAGGAAAAATATCATTCAAGATATAACCTTATAGGTTGGAAAAGTGGTGATGGACCTTGACAAGTGGTGAAGGATACCATTTAAGATATACCCTTATAGGTTGGACAAGTGGTGGACCTTAACACCCAGTTATTCTTAATAATAATGACATAGAGTGGATAAGTGGTGAATCTTAAGACCAAATCACTCATGCTACTAGGTATAATACGTTAGAGAAGTGGTAGACCTTGAATGTAAACACCCCATGTACAAAATATCATGGTTTTAGGGTGTTTCAATGGAGCCTAGAATCTCGGAGACATGGTAGATCTTGATTCTTTCCATGTTTGAATGGCACCTATCTTGGAAAAATGATGGAGGTTACTTCTCTCCATACTTCAACGGAGCCTAGCTTTGACAAGTGGTGAACCTTTTCTTCTCTCTATGTTTGAATAGAGTTAGCTTGGACAAGTGGTGGACCTTTGCTTCTCTCTATGTTTGAATAGAGTTAGCTTGGACAAGTGGTGGACCTTGGAATGAAACCCCCGTGTAAAACATATCATGGGCATTTCAAGTGGTTAGAAAGGATACCATTTAAGATATAACCTTATAGGTTGGACAAGTGGTGGACCTTAATACATAGTTCTTCTTAATATAATGACATAGAGTGTACAAGTGGTGTATCTTGAGACCAAACCACTCGTGCTACTAGGGATCCTAGCTTGGACAAGTGGTGGACCTTGGAAAAAAGTCCCCCTGTACAACATAGATGAGTTTTTTCATGTTTTAATGGAAGAGAGATTCGACAAATGGTGGAGCTTGCTTATCTCCATGTGGATTTTAGAACTAGCTTGGACAAGTGGTGGAGATTTGCTTTTTTACTCTTCATAATACAATGATGTATAGGTTGGTTACATGGTGAATCTTAAGGCCAAACCTCCCATCTTACTAGAGATGATAGGTTGGACAAGTGGTCAACCTTCTATCATTTCTCCATGCCTATAATTAGACAATTAGTAGAACTAGCATCTTTCTATGTTGTCTAGAGCTGAGCTTGGACAAGTAGTGGACCTTGCTACTCTCTTCCCTTGGATTATTAGTTTGAAGACTCATTATATATACTTGCTTAGATCTATATAATTACTCATTAGTTAGGTTACAAGTGGGTATGTAATTTGTTAGCCTCAAGGGACTTTGAATATTGAATAGTAAGAAAGTCAAGTGCTGGTTTGAAGATCTTTTGCTTATCTAAACTAGACTCTAACTCAATAATAAGTTTCATAAGTTCCACGAATTGTCCTATCTAGGCTCCAAAAGAGTCTTAATTGGTTTGTGCTAGATTATAACTTCCTTGATGGGGTAGAATCCTAGAAAAATGAGGCACTATAAGTTTTACCTTAGCTCAAATGGATTTTTCACTTAAACTCGACTGCAATTTGGCTATCTAGTCTTTGTCTCGATGGAGTTTAACACTAGATACATAGTAGTGATATTTAAGCTTCATGTCTCTTCACTTGATCGAGATATGAGACCATACTTTCAAGGTCACCACTTGTCTTACCTAAAGACCAATGTGAGACATGGGAGCAAGAAAGCCATCCGATATTGTTTTAAGGACTATTACATAGGCAATCAATAACTTAAGTAAAGCAAAAAGACTTGGATCTTTCACAATTAATAACTTAAGTAAAGCCAAAAAGACTTGGATCTTTGACAGTTTTTTTCAAACTAAAAAAGCACAATCTCATGCTAACAAAACTATAAATCACAATTGAAAGGTTTGAACAAGAAAAAGATCAACAATCTTAATAAGAAGGATACTTTTCATTTCATTTGATGATTACAAACTAAAATAAAGTCTCTCAAGAAATTGATAAACAAAAAATGTAGGTGACTGCTTCATTATTTTGAGCAAAAATATCAAAATCTCTATTGATTGAGCTCCATCTAGTAGTATCCTTTGTAAGATCCTGCAAGAAGGAATAAAAAGAAAGATTTGTTAGATACCATGCACATGAGTGTTCAAGCATGTGTATCAAGAATATATGACATGTCACTAGTACCTTAGGGTTGCTTTCTATCCAGCCTTAGAAGATTGTTCTCAGCTTTCACCTTATTTATATAAGCCTTTGCTGTGGTTGCCTTCAAAACTCCTTTTGTGTTACAACCCAATTGCCTAGCTAAAGTGGTCAATTGTGACGCCTTCATGCTTTCAATGGGTGTACGCTCCTTTGGCAAGATCTCTTGTATTTGGGCTCTTCTCATTTCATTGCGGTGGCTTGTGTCACTTGCATCTTCAATGATAGTTTCATCTCTGTCACCTTTTGCAGGTGGTATTCTTCTTGTAAAGAACACCTTAGCTGACCAAACATCATTTTTCTGCTTCCAATACTCCATGATTTGTTTGTATTCACTATCATTTGTCACTATAGGTTGTCCATAATGATTAGAAGCAATTAAATCACGCACATCCCTTCTCTCATCAAGCTGAATCAAGTATGGAAGTAGCTCCTCCAAGAGCATATTGTCAACCATCTTCTCAGCATCAAATTGTGGTGGAAAAATGCAATTGTTTGCTGGTGAAATACATCCCTTGTAAGGAGAGTCATCAATAAGCATTGTTCTTTGTGGATCACATTCAAACCCCATGGCAATTTTGGCTAGAGGCTTGAACATTGCCTCAACGTTTGGATTGTTGGGTCTAAACAATTTTTGAGTTTGAGCGGTGTAGCAAACATCTTGCGACCAAATTGCAAAGAAAGGCAATGTATCCTCAGCTAAGTTGTTTAGTGCTGCAAGGATTTGATACACATTATTCCTAGTAGCTGTCGACCAAATTGCAACATTAAACCTTTGTAAAATAGTCTTCAAGAATTGGATGCAACCTGGCCTGAGTATAATATATCTTTTTGAATCCATTTGCACTGAGTTGTGGTGTGAGGATGGTTGAGGGGAACGTTTCAACAATAGACCATTTAAATCCAATATAATTGTAAGCATGGATTTCTCAACATCTACGCTACATGACGTAGTACCAATTGGCAATAGCTCGTGAGTGGACTTTTCAGTCTCTTTTGATGTATGTTGCATTTTTGAAGCATCGATTTCTTGGTTCTCATTATTGGAAGCTTGCTCAAGTTGCACAACACTAGACTCTAGTATAGAAATATCATCCATCTTGGGCACTTTAGAAACCATAGAATCTATGGATTCTATAGTTGTTGACTGAACCATAGGAGCATTATCCATCCCAGTTTGTGAATCTAAGAAAACACACACACAAATGGTATCTCAAAAACAGAAATTTTATTCACCATATTTATATGTAGAACTCCTAGTAAGAAATTTATTTAAGGTAAAGTCGTTGTTAGAATCCTTGCAACCATTTTCAGCATTCGTACACCAAACACCACTTGTCTAAAATACAATCTACTAACTCAACATTTTCCATCCTACACTTTATTAAAGATGAGTACTTAAAGTGAAAACTAAAAGCCACCCTTGTTGAGGAAACATGGATACAAGGTCCACCAAATGTCCAACCTAGACTACAAGAAAATAATTAGAGATTTGGCTTAGATTTGGATTCAAAGGCCACCACTTATTCAAGTAAGATAACTCCACTTGTTTAAGACAGTAATGTTTGAAGCCCCACCACTTGTCCAACCTAGACATTGATTAAATTTTGGTAAGATTTATCACAAATCTAGAGTAGAATCAAGATTCTATGGCCAAGGTAGTCAAATATGTTAGACAACACACAAAGCATAAGAGCACTCTAGATTCTCGTTGAGCATAAACTAAACAATAATCAAATGTTATATTCACTTGAGATTTCATCCATGAAAAATGAAAATGATGCATGTACTTGAGATTTCCATCCATGTACAATACTTTACAATGTCAAGTAAAGTTATAGTCAGCAAACAACTCTTCTCCTGCTTCAACTTGACAAATAGTCTCAATGCATACATGGCCATATTCTTCTGACTTGATGTGTGAAGAGGTGCATTTATGCCAAGGTGGAAAATTTGGATCAAATGTATAGCGTACGTTGGGACAGACATTTGTACTGTGAGAACTATTTATATAGCCCGACACGTTTCCTTCTTCTACACAACCAATAATGTATGATTGATCTTCCTCTTCTTCTATGTTTGGATCCTCTAGAAGAGAATATTTATAAGCTCTTGGAAATATTTTGCATATCTTTTTCCAGTCTTGAAATCTATACTTATGCCCTCCATAGTTTAGAATAGTCAAACCACTTTCCAGGGTAGTATGCACAAATAGCCCATAACCAGCTCCTTCAATACATGAAAGTCGCACTTCAAAATCCACACCGTTAATATGGAAAATTACATCTTTGGGAATAGGAAAAGTTGGTGTCCCAAAAGGATCTTTATGCCAATCATAGTGTGAAATACATCTAGTTTTTATATCACTTAACTCCTTTGTGTCTGCAAAAAGAAGAAAATATTATGCATAAAATAATGACAATATCAAAGAAAGATATCATTATTTTATAGTCCAATAGGTCCATTGTATGGAAGACTTAGAGTGCCTCTTACATGGTGCCTCCAAGGTTTCCAAAAAATAAAATCATTGGAAAAAAAAGAAGACTGTGTCTCCAATCTATTGCCCATTTGAAGCATAGAGAGAACCAAGGTCCACCACTTGTCCAAGCTACACATGGAGCATTGACACAAGATCCAACACTTATCCAAGAACCCTATAGTATATGTGGTAACATGGGATGCATTGATGCAACAAAAGTAGTCTAGCCTCCTCATCCATCTCTTTTTTCTTGTAGCCTAGAGGGATTAGTTTCAAGGTCTATCACTAGTCAAAAACTACACATAGAACATTGATACAAGGTTCCACCACATGTGAAACCTATCATCTCTAGTAGCATGGATGGTTTGATATCAAGGTTCATCGTGTGTCCTACCTATACTCTATTGTAGCATATAGATTCTGGTTTGGTGGTACTACACTTGTCCAAACTTGGCTTGTTGTTGATATCTGGAGGTAATCAAGGGTCCTCCACTTGTCCAAGTTAGGCATATAAAACAATTGCAAGGTCCACCATGTGTACAACATATGATTGATTATAGCATGCATGGTCTTATTTCATGGGCAACCATCTTCTCTCCAACATGTGTCCAACCTCGGCTCCATTGAAGCATGGAGAGAAGCAAGGTCCACCACTTATCAAAGCTATTATTTTCTCTCTGCTTTCAAAACCCATAATACGTTGTACATGGGGGGGGGGGATTCTTGTTTCAAGGTCCACCCCTTGGCTAAGATTGGATCCATTGAAACATAAAGAGAAGAAAGCTACCATTTGTCCAAGCTAGGAGCCATTGAAACATGAAAACCCCATAATATGTTGTATACGGGGGGTGTTTTTCAAGTTCTACCACTTGTCTAAGCTATGGTCCATTGGAACATGGAGAGAAGCAAAGCTCCACCACTTTTCTAAGCTAGGATCCATTGAAACATGGAGAGAAGCAAGCTCCATTGTTTGTCTAAGCTAGGCTCCATGGAACATGGAGAAAACAAGCTCCACCACTTGCCTATTATTGCATAGAGATTCTGGTTTGAAGGTCCACCACTTGTCCAACCTTGCCTTCATGTATGGAGATAATCAAGAGTGCAATGCTTCTCTAAGCTAGGGACATAAAAGAGTTTCAAGGTCCACTACATATACGATCTATGATGGGTTGTAGCATGGGAGGTTTCATTTTAAGGTTGACCACTTCTCCAGCTCCGCTTGTCCAACCTCAGATCCATTGAAGAATGGAGAATAAAGGTGTACCAACTCTCCAAAATAGGCAAGACAATCTCTATAAAACCCATGAATTGTTAATATATGCTATGCTGTGGAGTTTTGTTTGAAGTTCCACTCCTTATCCAAGCTACAATCCATTGAAGCATGGAACTAAGTAAGATATATCTCTAGTCCAAGATAGGATCCATTGAAACATAGAGAGAATCAAGGTCCACCACTTGTCCAAGCTATGCATGGGTAATTGATATAAGGACCACTACGTTTTCACCTATACTATGCTCTATCATGGATGGTTTTCATATCCCACCAATTTTCCAACCTATTTAGTAGGTTGTATTATGGGGGTTTGGTTTCAAGGTACTTCACTTGTCTAAGGTGGGTTCCATTGAACCATGGAGAGAAACTATGTCTACCACTTGTCCGAAATATGCTCCTTTAAAACATAAAAACAAGGTCCACCACTTGTCCAAGCTAAAGTTTCTCTCCATTGAAGCATGGAGAGAAACAAGGTCTACCACCTGTCCAAAATATGCTCCATTGAAACATAAAAGCAAGGTCCACCACTTGTCCAAGCTAATATAACAAATGGGTGTTGGTTACAAGGTGTACCACACTTGTCTAAACTAGTCTTCATGCAAGGTCTACCACATGTCCAAGCTATATGAGCTTGTTTTGAAGGTCTACCACACCTCTTGAAATTAGGATCCATGTAAGGTCCACCTTTTGTCAAGCTATGCATTTAATGAGTACTAAAACTAAGTAAATTGCAGTACTTAAATACCTTTCCAAGCTCATTAAGATTTTGGTCTCTAAGGCCGGCCACCACCACATGTCTAATCTATGCTCTAATTGATTACTTATGCTAGTTCTCAAAGTCCAAACATAAGCTCCCTTCTAGCAAGGTTAGTTTAAATTTAGGCTCCAGCACCTGTCTAAGCTAGGTTCAATTTATGAAGCATCACCATTTAACCATGCTACGATCTAATGTATCATATCAAGGGGGTATTGATAAAAGGTCCAAAACTTATTGAGTTCAAGCTCTTAAGTAATTAAGTCTTTGTGAGTATTAAATGTTATAGTTTTAGTCTACAGATCCACCATTCAAAAACTCAAGTAATTTACTATTTACATTCAAACCTTGAATGCTTGAGATAAAAAATACAAACTCAATCAATACTATATAAAGCAAAATCTAACATTAAGAGTATCAAATCAGTAACAAGAAACACTAACATGCACAAGAAACTCAAAACATACGTGTCTCCATTTCCAAAAAGTCCTCCATTGACAGAGGATGGTGTTGTTGTTGTTCTTCTTCTCTTTGTGGAGAGCACTCCTCTGTAACAGGCACAATGTCGCCTGATTGCGAAGTGGATTGTTGAAGTCCAGCCCATTTTTCTATATCTTCATGAGACTTAACAAAGTCTAGCAGCATGGTCTCCATGCTTTTTGCCTCCTCCACACTATCAATTAAGCAGATAACTTCTTTTTTCTGTTGTATTCCTTCTTGTGCAACCAAGGAGCCATCACCAAAAACATCAACAAGCTTGCGGTCTTCAAAACAATATGTACGAATGTAGTGCTTGACCAAAGCTCTTTTTTTGGCCTCCAAATATTGCAAATCTGACATATCGTTATCTGCTACTTGAAGAAGAGAACAATCAATTGGCATGGGATGTTCCTCTGATCTTCTTCTCAGGTCTTCAAATGCATTGCCTTGTCCCAAGAAGGCAATAACTGTTAGGAATTGAATTGCTCCTTTGCAAGGAGCTGATGAAAAGTGATGCAATGCACCACAACAATGGTAGCTCAGATTATCTCCCATGGCGTGAAAGGCACATTGCAATTTTGTGAAGTTAGTGAAATCCACAAATGAAAGAAAGACAAATCCAGGATCTGTTGACCCTCCAGCAATAGCCAAGATCCCATCCAAAGCATTGTTAAATGTCTCCTCACTCCACTTCAAATTGCCTCCAACGTTTTTTGTCATATCTAAAACACATAAGCCAATAGGCACTTTATTATTGAAGTGGCGCATCAAGTAGAGATTGCCTTCCATTTGTAGGCTCACCACATAGGTTGACCATGGAAAATCTCTAGGCTCAGTTTTCTCCTTTTGAAGGTGAATTTCCCAATGCATGTATTTTATTGCTCCATCTGGAAAAGCCATTTTCTTTGTTCCACGCATCAAACTAGATCTGATCCATTCCTCGCATAGCATTAAAATTGTTTTATAAACAACATCATTGATGTTATACATTTTGACCACCTCCTCCCAGTCTTTACATGGTGAAGACTCATTCAAATTGTTGAAGCCTTCAAGAAGTGCATCTTGAATCAATTTGTCTTGCTTCAACTGCTTGATTCGATCATACATGTCAGTTGCATCACCATCCTTTGCACTCTTTGACAGTAAAATATTCTCATCTCTAATCTCTTCTTGAATAGTCTTTACCTCTGATTCCTCAAGGCCACAAAGGTATCTAAATACAGTTGTTGGGGGTTTCTTATTCTCCTCTTCTAGATTTTCAATGATTTCTATCCAGCAATCATAAACTAAATCAGAGTGCGTGACCATGTGTGCCTGTTTAGCAATCCAACTTGCTGCTGCACTCATTCTTGCCAATCGAAGAAAAGCCTAAAAAGAAATAGAGAAATAATTAAACTATTGAGCAAGATTTGTTAATTAAACACTATCAAAAAGACAAAGAAAATAACTTACATCCCATCCGGCACGAGATGCATGTCCCTCTTCAATTCCACTTGCTGCCTTTGGTGGTCGTCCTGAGAAGATCCATTGACTCCGTAAATGTCTCAATATTTGGCTGTAAGGTTACTTGACATACAATGCGTGAGCCTTCTCATTTGCAATGGCAGATATAGCAGTTGCAACAAATGGAGGAGCATTCACAACAATGCGAGCCTTTCTAAATTTATACACGCTAATCAGTCTTTCAAAGATCTCTTTGTTTTTGTTCATTGTGAAGCAAAACTTTTGCAGCATAGATTGAATGCTGCCCATCAAGAATCCAATAATGATAATCTTTAATTTTTTGCTCCTCTACCTCTTCTACTGCCAAAGGAGTCCCCTTCTTTGATTTTGCATTTCGAACAGGCATCAAATATGCACATGCTGCAGGCTTGGTCGTACTCCGTGAAAATCCAAATAACACACTTTCAGCGTGTTTTTTATCCATAATACGTGCATTATAGTGATCAGGAGCAAGCCAACAATTTTGAATAGGGATATCAAATTCCCTATATTGGAAAGGAAAATAATTTATGTACTTATTCATTCCACCTGTATCTTTTTCTTGTCCTTTCATGGCCTTAGCTTCTAAAACATCTGGATCCACGATTCTCATCTTTGACATTGAACCCTCTGTTGATGAGGATGCCAAAGATGCCTTGTCTACATCCAAAATGGAACTAGTTCGCTTAGCTTCTACTTTCTGCACTTTTGCTTGCTTCTTTGTGGATGGTGGTCGTGAAGCTTTCACCTTTTTTGTTGTAGTGTGGCAATGATGGAGCTTTGAAGTTGATCTGCTGTGATATTTGGATTTGATTCTGCAAACTTCCATCCTCGAGAAAACATTGTCTCTTCTTTGTTTCTAGACATGCGCTCCAATGCATATGCTCCTGGAGATAGTTGAAATTCTAGATTCATTGGAACTAGAATGTCAATGCATTCCACCTCTGGATGACTATCAACTACAGAGACAGATGCTTCCACAACTTGTCCAACATCTTCAAACAAGCTGTCATTCTCCTTTTTGGCAATAAATAGATGCACCTTATGAAATTGTGCACCCTCTATACCATGTATGTCCAAATACCATTTCCTAAGATCATTGCAAGTATAGTCAACTGAGACAGCAACCCTTGCAACCTGTTTTTTTGGAGCCATCTTTCCTGAAAACAAAAAAACCAAATGTTATTTTAACATATACTTTTTTGTAATGGATTAAGTTTGTGTGAATACAAGTTCCACCACTTGTTCAAGCTAGATCTAAGCAAGTATACATAGTGATCATTTAAGCTAGTAAACTAAGGGAAGGGAGAAGTAAGGTCCACCACTTGTCCAAGCTTAGCTCTAGACAACATGGAGAGATTCGAGGTCTACTAATTGTCTAATATAGGCTAACTATATTGAAACATAGAGAGAAGCAAAGGTCCACCACTTGTCCAATCTAGGGTCCATTGAAACATGGAGAGAAGGATGCTCCACCATTTGTCCAAAATAGGCTCCATTGAAACATGAAGAGAAGCAAGATGCACCATGTCTTTGAGATGCTAGGCTCCATTGAAATACCTTAAACCCATGATATTTTGTATATGTGGGGTTTAAATTCAAGGTCCACCACTTGTCCAACCTATTATCCCTAGTAGCATGAGTGGTTTGGTCTCAAGATTCACCACTTTTCCACTCTATGTCATTATATTAAGAAGATCTGGGTGTTAAGGTCCACCACTTGTCCAACCTATAAGTCTATATCTTAAATGGTATTATTTACCACCACTTGGAATGCACATGATGGGTTTTACATAGGGGTATGGTTCCAAGGTCCACCACTTGTCCAAGCTAACTCTATTGAAACATAGAGAGAATCAAAGGTCCACCACTTGTCCAAGCTAGGCTCCATTGAAACATGGAGAGAAGGATGCTCCACCATTTGTCCAAGTCAGGTTTGATTGAAACATGAAGAGAAGAAAGCTGCACCATGTCTCCAGAATGCTAGGCTCCATTGAAATATCTTAAACCCATGATATTTCGTACATGGGGGGTTTACATTCAAGGTCCACAACTTGTCCAACCTATTATCACTAGTAGCATGAGTGGTTTGATGTCAAGATTCACCACTTTTCTACTCTATGTCACTATATTAAGAAGATCTGGGTGTTAAGGTACACCACTTGTCCAACCTATAAGGCTATATCTTAAAGGGTATTCTTTCTCACCACTTGGAATGACCATGATAGGTTTTACATGGGGGTTTGGTTCCAAGTTCCACCACTTGTCCAAGCTAACTCTATTGAAACATAGAGAGAAGCAAAGGTCCACCACTTGTCCAATCTAGGGTCCATTGAAACATGGAGAGAAGGATGCTCCACCATTTGTCCAAGATAGGCTCCATTGAAACATGAAGAGAAGAAAGATGCACCATGTCTCCAAGATGCTAAGATCCATTGAAATACCTTAAACCCATGATATTTTGTACATGGGGAGTTTACATTCAAGATCCACCACTTGTCCAACCTATTATCTCTAGTAGCATGAGTGGTTTGGTCTCAAGATTCACCACTTTTCCACTCTATGTCATTACGTTAAGAACATCTGGGTGTTAAGGTTGACCACTTGTCCAACCTATAAGGGTATATCTTAAAGGGTATTCTTTCTCACCACTTGAAATGTCCATGATATGTTTTACATGGGGGTTTGGCTCCAAGGTCCACCACTTGTCCAAGCTAACTCTATTGAAACATAGAGAGAAACAAAGGTCCACCACTTGTCCAAGCTAGGCTCCATTGAAACATGGAGAGAAGGATCCTCTACCATTTGTCGAAGCTAACTCTATTGAAACATGGGGGGTTTACATTCAAGGTCCACCACTTGTCCAACCTATTAACGCTAGTAGCATGAGTGGTTTGGTCTCAAGATTCACCACTTTTTCACTCTATGTCATTATATTAAGAATATTTGGGTGTTAAGGTCCACCACTTGTCCAACCTATAAGGCTATATCTTAAGGGTTATTCTTTCTCACCACTTGGAGTGACCAGCATAGGTTTTACATGGGGGTTTTTTTTCAAGGTCCACCACTTGTCCAAGCTAACTCTATTTAAACATAGAGAGAATCAAAGGTCCACCACTTGTCCAAGCTAGGGTCCATTGAAACATGGAGAGAAGGATGCTCCACCATTTGTCCAAGATACGCTCCATTGAAACATGAAGAGAAGCAAGCTACACCATGTCTCCAAGATGCTAGGATCCATTGAAATACCTCAAACCCATGATATTTTGTACATGGGGGGTTTACATTCAAGGTCCACCACTTGTCCAACCTATTATCTTTAGTAGCATGAGTGGTTTGGTCTCAAGATTCACCATTTTTCCACTCTATGTCATTCTATTAAGAATATCTGGGTGCTAAGGTCCACCAATTGTCCAACCTATAAGGCTATATCCTAAACTTTATTCTTTCTCACCACTTGGAGTTACCAAGATAGGTTTTACATGGGAGTTTGGTTCCAAGGCCCACCACTTGTCCAAGCTAACTCTATTGAAACATAGAGAGAAGCAAAGGTCCACCACTTGTCCAAGCTAGGCTCCATTAAAACATGGAGAGAAGGATGCTCCACCATTTGTCCAAGATAGGCTCCATTGAAACATGAAGGGAAGCAATCTGCACCATGTCTCCAAGATTTTAGGATCCATTGAAATACCTTAAACCCACGATATTGTTTACATGTGGGGTTTAACGTCAAGGTCAGTCACTTTTCCAAGCTATTTTCCCTGGTAGCATGAGTGGTTTGGTCTCAAGATTTACCACTTTTCCACTCTATGTCGTTATATTATGAAGATCTAGGTTTAAGGTCGACCACTTGTCCAACCTATAAGGCTAGATCTTAAAGGGTATTATTTCTCACCACTTGGAATGACCATGATATGTTTTACATGGGGGTTTGGTTTCAAGGTCCACCACTTGTCCAAGCTAACTCTATGGAAACATAGAGAGAAGCAAAGGTCCACCACTTGTCCAAGCTAGGCTCCACTGAGACATTTAGAGAAGGATGATCCCCATTGGTGGAAGATAGGCTTCATTGAAACATGAAAAGAAGCAAGTTGCACCATGTCTCCAAGATTCTAGGATCCATTGAAATACCTTAAACCCACGATATTGTTTACATGTGGGGTTTAACGTCAAGGTCAGTCACTTTTCCAAGCTATTATCCCTAGTAGCATGAGTGGTTTGGACTCAAGATTCACCACTTTTCCACTCTATGTCATTATATAAAGAAGATCTAGGTGTTAAGGTCGACCACTTGTCCAACCTATAAGGGTATATCTTAAAGGGTATTCTTTCTCACCACTTGAAATGTCCATGATATGTTTTACATAGGGGTTTGGTTCCAAGGTCCACCACTTATCCAAGCTAACTTTATTGTTCTCATAGAGAGAAGCAAAAGGTCCACCACTTGTCCAAGCTAGGCTCCATTGAAACATGGAGAGAAGGATGCTCCACCATTTGTCGAAGCTAACTCTATTGAAACATGGAAGGTTTACATTCAAGGTCCACCAGTTGTCCAACCTATTAGCGCTAGTAGCATGAGGGGTTTGGTCTCAAGATTCACCACTTTTTCACTCTATGTCATTATATTAAGTATATTTGGGTATTAAGGTCCACCACTTGTCCAACCTATAAGACTATATCGTAATGGTTATTCTTTCTGACCACTTGGAGTGACCATGAAGGGTTTTACATGGGGGTTTGGTTCCAAGGTCCACCACTTGTCCAAGCTAACTCTATTGAAACATAGAGAGAAGCAAAGGTCCACCACTTGTCTAAGCTAGGGTCTATTGAAACATGGAGAGAAGGATGCTCCACCATTTGTCCAAGATAGACTCCATTGAAACATGAAGAGAAGCAAGCTGCACCATATCTCCAAGATGCTAGCCTCCATCGAAATACCTTAAACCCACGTTATTTTGTACATGGGGAGTTTACATTCAAGATCAACAATTTGTCCAACCTATTATCGCTAGTAGCATGAGTGGTTTGCTCTCAAGATTCACCACTTTTCCACTCTCTATCATTATATTAAGAATATTTGGGTGTTAAGGTCCACCACTTGTCCAACCTATAAGACTATATCTTAATGGTTATTCTTTCTCACCCCTTGAAAGACTATATCTTAATGGTTATCCCTAGCTATTATTTCTAGTAGCCTGAGTGGTTTGGTCTCAAGATTCACCACTTTTATTAAGAATATGTGGGTGTTAAGGTCCACCACTTGTCCAACCTATAAGGCTACATCTTAAAGGTTATTCTTTCTTACTACTTGGAGTGACCATGATAGGTTTTACATGGGGGTTGGTTCCAAGTTCCACCACTTGTCCAAGCTAACTCTATTGAAAAATAGAGAGAAGCAAAGGTCCACCCCTTGTTTAAGCTAGGGTCCATTGAAACATGGAGAGAAGGATGATCCACCATTTGTCCAAGGTAGGCTCCATTGAAACATGAGGATAAGCAAGGTGCACCATGTCTACAAGATGCTAGGCTCCATCGAAAAACATTAAACCCACGATATGTCGTAGATGAGGGGTTTACATTCAAGGTCCAACACTTGTCCAAGCTATTTTTGGTAGTAGCCTGAGTGGTTTGGTCTCAAGATTCACCACTTTTCCACTCTATGTCATTATATTAAGAATATGCGCGTGTTAAGGTCCACCACTTGTCCAACCTATAAGGCTACATCTTAAAGGTTATTCTTTATTACCACTTGGAGTGACCATGATAGGTTTTACATGGGGGTTTGGTTCCAAGGTCCACCACTTGTCCAAGCTAACTCTATTGAAACATAGAGAGAAACAAAGGTCCACCACTTGTCCAAGCTAGGGTCCATTGAAACATGGAGAGAAGGATGCTCCACCATTTGTCCAAGATAGGCTCCATTGAAACATGACGAGAAGCAAGCTGCACCATGTCTCCAAGATGCTAGGCTCCATCGAAATACATTAAACCCACGATATTTCGTAGATGAGGGGTTTACATTCAAGGTCCACCACTTGTCCAAGCTATTATTGCTAGTAGCCTGAGTGGTTTGGTCTCAAGATTCACCACTTTTATTAAGAATATGTGGGTGTTAAGTCCACCACTTGTCCAACCTATAAGGCTACATCTTAAAGGTTATTCTTTCTTACTACTTGGAGTGACCATGATAGGTTTTACATGGGGGTTTGGTTCCAAGGTCCACCACTTGTCCAAGCTAACTCTATTGAAACATAGAGAGAAGCAAAGGTCCACCCCTTGTCTAAGCTAGGGTCCATTGAAACATGGAGAGAAGGATGCTCCACCATTTGTCCAAGGTAGGCTCCATTGAAACATGAGAGAAGCAAGGTGCACCATGTCTACAAGATGCTAGGCTCCCATAAAAAACATTAAACCCACGATATGTCGTAGATGAGGGGTTTACATTCAAGGTCCACACTTGTCCAAGCTATTATTGTAGTAGCCTGAGTGGTTTGGTCTCAAGATTCACCACTTTTCCACTCTATGTCATTATATTAAGAATATGCGCGTGTTAAGGTCCACCACTTGTCCAACCTATAAGGCTACATCTTAAAGGTTATTCTTTATTACCACTTGGAGTGACCATGATAGGTTTTACATGGGTTTTGGTTCCAAGATCCACCACTTGTCCAAGCTAACTCTATTGAAACATAGAGAGAAACAAAGGTCCACCACTTGTCCAAGCTAGGGTCCATTGAAACATGGAGAGAAGGATGCTCCACCATTTTTCCAAGATAGGCTCCATTGAAACATGACGAGAAGCAAGCTGCACCATGTCTCCAAGATGCTAGGCTCCATCGAAATACATTAAACCCACGATATTTCGTAGATGAGGGGTTTACATTCAAGGTCCACCACTTGTCCAAGATATTATTGCTAGTAGCCTGAGTGGTTTGGTCTCAAGATTCAACACTTTTATTAAGAATATGTGGGTGTTAAGGTCCACCACTTGTCCAACCTATAAGGCTACATCTTAAAGGTTATTCTTTCTTACTACTTGGAGTGACCATGATAGGCTTTACATGGGGGTTTGGTTCCAAGGTCCACCACTTGTCCAAGCTAACTCTATTGAAACATAGAGAGAAGCAAAGGTCCACCCCTTGTCTAAGCTAGGGTCCATTGAAACATGGAGAGAAGGATGCTCCACCATTTGTCCAAGGTAGGCTCCATTGAAACATGAGGAGAAGCAAGGTGTACCATGTCTTCAAGATGCTAGGCTCCATCGAAAAACATTAAATCCACGATGTAACATTTAATGGCCTAAAATCTTATGTGTAGCGGAAATTAGCATGAACATAGTGGGCATTTCATTAGAATAGATTCCTAATGAGAATTACAAGAGTGCTTGGGTGGAGAGAGCAACAAAAAGCATAACACCTAGTTAGATAGCATCGACAATACTTTCAAAAGAGAGAGCAATTAAGCTATTGACAACAGTTGAGGACCTGATTTGCATGGAAGCCGGTCCCCCTCAAAAGGCTTTGTATTATGGTTTCTCCATCAAGAGAGGACATTGTACAATACAATTCTTTGTGTTCCTTCAAGATAGCTATGCAATGAAGATGGAGCTTCATACACCAAGCAAAATCTTAATCAAACACACTTGAATTATCCCCGTTCTCAGACCAAGACCTCACACACCTTCGAAGATGGTGAGAGCTAGCAGGGTATGAGAGTAGATTGAGAGGAAAAAGAAGTATCTTACGAGAAAGAAGGTACATTCTCCTACATAATCACTCATATTAGCATAGCTTATCTTAGTAATTAGCTTGGTAGAGAAGATGAGCATGCATTGAAGCTTGGCTCTTGGTTTGGATTTGGCATCCACATGCCAAGAGAGTGTTGATGTAGGCTTTCTATCTCACAGCTTGGAGTAGGTGATGAGCTCTCCATTAAAGCTTGGGAGGAGATAGAGTATTTTCCCTTCCACACATGGTCAAGTGTGAGGTGTGTGTGTCAATGCCAAGCAAAAATCAGCCCCCCCTCTCTCTTGGGGCGAGCCTAGCTGCTAAATATGTCTGGCTTGCCTCATTGGAACCTCCCCAGGTCAAGCAATAGGAATTAAGCAGCATAAGTGATAGCCTTTAGACATGTGTCCCCCTTTCCCCTTTTGTGAGAGCTTTAGGTAATTAATAATTAAACTAAACTCTCATTGGACCCTTTGCCTCCTGGCCAATAGAAAATCAGGCAAGCCATGGGGCTCCTGAATGCTCATTGGACCCCTTGGGAGACTGCCAATAGTCTTTAGGAGACTTAATTCTCATTGGTTTTTTTTATTAAAAGTTTTTAATTAATTAAACTAGATTTACTCTAGCTTAATTCTCATTGGTCCCTTCAAAGGGTCTTCCAATAGGAATTGGGCACACTTGTGGGCATCTGGCTAGGGAGCTGACATGTGTCCTCATTCCCTTTGTGTAAAGGGAGCCTGTGTGTGTGTGTGTGTGTGTGGCTTTCTCTCTCATCCCCTAGCTTTGGGGCTCGCCCCCTCCCATGTAGTATGTAGAAAGACTTTTTGGGCACACACTAAGCATCCAATTTTCCCTAGGGTTGACCTTTGGACACAACTTTGAATTTGAACCTTAGCATTTTGGAGTCTTAATGGGTTGAACCTTAGGGTCTTTTTGGCCATTGTTTCAATGGCTCTTTTGCAGATGGCCCCCCCTTTGGATCCCTATTTTCCCTCCTTTGGATCCCTACTGGTGGCCGGTCTGCTAACTTAACCAATATTCTAGCTTTTTCTCCCTTGGCACTTCCCCACATTAAATGATCAGTTTATATGAGAAATCATTTAGGAGAATTAGATATTGATTATTATGACATTACCTCTCTCTTGAAATCATAGTCGTCCTCGACTATGTGTAGAGAAGATAAAGCATATGCATGAGTCCTTTTCTTAGCGGGTAGAGGATCCCTATGTTACCCTACGAATCATTCATAATGGATGACTAGTCCATTTGGCGCTTGAGAGCCTGAGGCTGCGCAAGCATGTCTGCAATTAGTCCTATCAGTCTTCCATAGTAGAGTGACAAGCTCTACTTGGTGTTTGGGAGAGTCGTCTCCGCAAACTTGATCTAAGCATGCTACTACTTCATTTTTGTGCACAAATCAAGAAAAAGAGAGTCTTATAAGACAAAATTTTTGTTCATTTTTAACATTTGTAATTTGTTACTCTTGGGAAGCATTGTAAGCATTGAGAAGGTTTAGGTTATCCTTTAATGGTATGCCTTGCATCCATCTAGCATTCCAAAAGGATAATTCTTTAAAATTAATAAGATATCGTCGAATAGTCTTACCGCCTCTTAATACCTTGTCTTTTCATGTCGGAGAATGGACTCGGGCTGCAGCACCTCCTCGTGGTCCTCGATCTCCGGTGGGTCTTCAATAGTTGGTTTTGAGGTGCTCTCCTTTGTAAGCTTTAAGAGGCTCCTGAAAAGCATTGTGTATGAGCCAATGATTGGGCAATTAAGTTGATAGGCCATCTCATTGATTGGCCTAAGAATCTGGAAGGGACATAATACCTTTTTGCTAGTTTAGCATAGTACTTTTGGTGGCCCGTGGATTCTTGCCTGTCGTGTGTCTTAATCGAGCCTTGGAAACTTTAACAAGACCCAATCGTTTCTTTAAGGCTTGGGCTCTTCTGTGCATGTCAGCAGCAGCCTTTGCCTTTGCTGTGAGGATAGAGATAGCATCCTTAATCTTTTGGAAAGATTCTTGTAGGTCTCGCTATACTCATCTGCAGCGAAGATCTTCCCATGTACTTAAGTAGCAAGGGACTTTTTGATCTTCCCTCAATTACTCGAAAGGTGCTTTTCCTGTAGAAAGAAGTATGTACAGTGTTATTGTAAGCATACTCTACTAAAGTAAGTACTTCTCCATTGGATCTTTGATTACTTCCGTTACATAGGCTTTTAGTAGATCAAGAATGGTTAGGTTAGCTATTTCACTTTGGCCATCAGTTTGTGGATGATAGGGCCGAAGAGAAGTTTAGCCTTGTTCCTAAATTCTCAAAAGAGACCCTTCCAGAATTACTGGTCATTCTAGGATCTCTATCGACACTATGGACATTGGCAAGCCATGGTACTTGAAAATTTTGTGAAATGAAGAGGGTTGCCATTTGATGGGCTTTGTTCGTTTTTTGCAGGTATAAAATGAGCTTGTTTACTGAACTGTCTACTATCGTCCATATTCCCGTTATTCCCATGGATAGACTTAGGCAATCCAAGATTAAAATCCATGGATATGCTCTCCCAAGGTGAATTAGGGATTGGCAAGGGTTTGAAAGAATCCAAGTTCTTCCCTCTATCAAATTTTTGTCTTTTGACATACCACACATTTGGAAACATACTCGTGTATGTTCATTTCATGGTAGGCCAATAGAAAATGTTTTCAATCCCTTTAGGGTAGACTGAATCCTCTATGCTGCATATGGGGGAGCTGGGGATTCATACATTACTTTCTACGTAGTGAGTTAGTAACGCATAGTCTATTGCCATAGAGAAGATAACCATCTTGTAAAGTAAATGGTTCTTCTTTCTTCCATGCATGGGCTCTGCTGAAATCACCATCTCTAAAATCGGGATCAATGCATACTCATCTATCATTGCAGGATAGATCATTGTGAGTTTGCTATGGAAAACCGCATTCACTCTCGGGCGTCTTGAGAGTGATCGGCTACTTGATTATGCTTGCCATCAGCAATGTGAGCAATATGAAAATGAAATTGCGAAAGGAAATTTGCCCACCTCATTTGTTTGTCGGAGAGCTTGGTCTGTGTCATGAAGTACTTAAGACTTTGGTGATCTGTTCGCAGAATGAAAGGAGTCCCCAATAAATAGTGCTTCCATGAGTCTAAGGCATGTAGAACTGCAAGGAGTTCTTTTTCGTATATGCCTAGAGCTTGCTCAACAGGGTCGAGCCTTCGACTCTCATAGCTATGGCGTGCCCTTCTTGGAGCAAAACAGCCCAAGGCAATCACCACAAGCATCACATTGGACCTCAAATGGTTTTGAGAGATCCGGTAGTGTAAGCACAGGTTGAGAGATAAGCTTTTCTTTAAGCTTTTCGAAAGCATTGTTCTCCTTAGCAGACCACGTATACCTAACATTTTTCTTTGTTAGGTCATGTAATGGTCCCGCAATTTGTGAGAACTTTTCTATGAAGCGTCTATAGTATGCACACATACCTATAAAGCTTCTTAGTTCATGAAGATTCCTTGGTTTAGGCCATCCTTTTATTACCTCTAACTTGGATGGATCCATTTGGATTCCATCTTGAGAGATAATGTGACCTAAATATTGAATCTCTTGCAAGAAAAATTCACTTTTCTTTCGATTAACATAAAGTTTACTCTCTCTTAAAACTTGAAATATTACGTGGAGGTGTTGCTTGTGTTCCTCCAATGAATTAGAGTAGATGATAATATCATCAAAGAACACTCCAGTGAAGGTTCGATGAGGCCTGAACAGCTTCTCCATCAAGCGGTTGAATGTGGCTGGTGCATTAGTCAAGACAAAAGGCATGACAATGTATTCGTAAAGACCAAATGTAGTACGAAATGCGGTCTTTACAATGTCTTGATCAACTATCCTTATTTGATGATAGCCACTTTTTAGGTCAATCCTACTGAAGTAGGTCGATCCTTGTAGCTTATCAAATAGGTCTTCTACCCATGGAACGGGAAACCTATTCTTGATAGTGATCCTATTTAGTGCTCTATAGTCGACACACATACGATATGTGCCGTCTTTCTTTTGCACTAATAGCACAGGTGAGCAAAATGGAGATGAGCTAGGCCTAACCATGCCCTTCTCAATTAACTCATGCACTTGCCGCATAATCTCCTCTTGTTGAGCTTGAGAAACTCTATAAGGAGGTTTGTTAGGCGGTGAACTTCCTGGAAGAAGTTCAATTGCATGGTCGTCATTACCTCGTTTAGGAGGTAGCTCACAAGGGATGTCGTCAATAAAGACATCTTGAAACCCCTTGAGAAAATTGGATAACTCTAATTCCTTTTGGTTGCTTTTATTTTCTTTTGCTAAAGCATTAGGTTCATTTTGAGAATCTTTAACAAAAATCATGTACACGAAAATAGAGCTCTTTATTGACTTGTTCTTTTGGGGACAAGCGCGGTACGCATGCCCTTGTTCGCCGCACTTGAAACATCGGTTATCTTTACGATAACGCTCAAGCTCTTCAGGAGAGAGTTTATTCTTTCCTTTGTAAACTCCCTTCTCTTTAGCTTTGTTGGAATTGCCCTTAGGAGACTTTTGGACATTGTCCTTCCCCTTAGGCTCATTGGAACCCTTGTTTTCCGGGGGCTTATTATTTCTTTTACCCCCCGTTTGGAAATTGATTCGCGAGGCCACCATAGTATGGTGTATTACCGCCGATATGGTACGTGGCCTTTGGGAGTTGACATACTCCGCCATTTCTTCAGTTAAGCCCGCACAAAATTGTTGCTTTTGCTCTCCAAAATCCAACTTTTTGAAGACAGTGGCCTTGAGTTGTAGGTCCCAAAACTTGTCTACATATTTGTGATGGATTCATTGGGAGAGAGCTTTAAGCTTCGCCATTCGGTGAGTACTTTGTCTTTGGCATCGGTGGCCAAAAACTGCTTCATAATGGAAGCTCTTAAAGCCTTCCATGTTCGTGGAGCTTCACCGTTGGCTCGTAGGCTAGACCACCATTGTCTGGCGGACTTTTGAAAGTGCATAGCTACATGGCGTAGCTTAGAGGACTCTGTGAAGCCCTCATCTCCAAACGCCGCATCGAATTGCTGGATAAAGGCCAAAACTTTGTCTGTAGCACCGAAGGTGCCATCATAGGTAAGGAAAGAGATGCTCTTCCCTCCCTCTTTGAATTTCTTCAGCTTGGACGACCTCTTCCATGCGGCATAGGATTTCCTATGGCCTCTTCTTTTTGATGGTTCAAAAGTTGCACCATCACTTTCTTCAGAAGATGAAGAATTTGAAGAAGGTGGAGAAGAGGGTGACCTCTTTCTCGCCTTTTTCTTGTCTTGATCTTTGTCGTCTTCACGATAGCTTTCATAAGAGGAAGAGGATGAAGAAGATGGAGAAGAGGGTGTCCTCTTTCTCGCCTTTTTCTTCTCTTGCTTTTTATCATCCCTCTTTGAATTATGGCGTGGAGAAGAGTGTGATGGTCTTCTCCGCTTTGGTGGTGATGGAGAGCGTTTAGCCCGCCGTCTTCGTGGAGCCATCTCCGCCGAGGTGGCGGGAGACTCGCTTCTTTCTCGTTCCTTCGGTGGAGGCTCTTGAATTCTCCTTTGGGAAGGAGATGCATCATCCAAAAGTAAGTTCTTGAGCCCTTCATATGGATTCTCTTCTTCTTCCCGAATCGGAGAGAGACCTCTTTTGGTAGTCTCACAAGGAGGCTTCCTAGGTGTTCTCTCGTCATGGTGATGAGCTTGGAGAATCCCGTGAGCACGGAGCTACCGTTGCACTTCACTTTGGAGAGATGGATTGCCCATGGCTTGTTGAAGCCTAGAAACAAGATAGTTAACAAGCATTGAAGCATCATTAGTAGCTTGCTCATGAGCAAAATCAAAGTTATCAACATTAATTTCACTCTCTTTACTATTGTCAGCCATTCTAACAACTTTTAGGTGTAAACATTTTAGGTGTACTTTGGCACTTCAAGCCCTAGTTGCTACTCCTCTTTACCCCTTTAGAAAAAGCACTCAAGCTATTGTACCCGCGGCTCGAATACCATTAATTGCAAGGAATAGAAGAGAGGGTCTTTCGACACCAAAACAACACCGGCTCCTGTCAAGCTTCTAATAGCTCAATAGTGGTTAAGCCGTAGGCAAGCCCCGTAGGACTCCACTATTAAGACCATAGCTCTCGACGGTGATGCCCCGTTAACTGCACAAAGGCAGGCGCACTGCAAGGCTGAAAAATCCCTATTCTACTTACTCATAGGCAATTAATAATACCAACCATTTGTAGCTATCTTGAGGACCTCCCTTCTTGAGCAACAAAAGAGAAACCTTGAGCTCTGATACCAATGTAACATTTAATGGCCTAAAATCTTATGTGTAGCGGAAATTAGCATGAACATAGTGGGCATTTCATTAGAATAGATTCCTAATGAGAATTACAAGAGTGCTTGGGTGGAGAGAGCAACAAAAAGCATAACACCTAGTTAGATAGCATCGACAATACTTTCAAAAGAGAGAGCAATTAAGCTATTGACAACAGTTGAGGACCGGATTTGCATGGAGCCGGTCCCCCCTCCAAAAGGCTTTGTATTATGGTTTCTCCCATCAAGAGAGACATTGTACAATACAATTCTTTGTGTTCCTTCAAGACTAGCTAGTGCAATGAAGATGGAAGCTTCATACACCAAGCAAAACACTTAATCAAACACAACTTAAATTATCCCCGCTCTCATACCCTGCTAGCTCTCACCATCTTTGAAGGTGTGTGAGGTCTTGGGTCTGAGAACGGGGATAATTCAAGTTGTGTTTGATTAAGTGTTTTGCTTGGTGTATGAAGCTTCCATCTTCATTGCACTAGCTAGTCTTGAAGGAACACAAAGAATTGTATTGTACAATGTCTCTCTTGATGGGAGAAACCATAATACAAAGCCTTTTGGAGGGGGGACCGGATCCATGCAAATCCGGTCCTCAACTGTTGTCAATAGCTTAATTGCTCTCTCTTTTGAAAGTATTGTCGATGCTATCTAACTAGGTGTTATGCTCTTTGTTGCTCTCTCCACCCAAGCACTCTTGTAATTCTCATTAGGAATCTATTCTAATGAAATGCCCACTATGTTCATGCTAATTTCCGCTACACATAAGATTTTAGGCCATTAAATGTTACACACGATATGTCGTAGATGAGGGGTTTACATTCAAGGTCCACCACTTGTCCAAGCTATTATTGCTAGTAGCCTGAGTGGTTTGGTCTCAAGATTCACCACTTTTCCACTCTATGTCATTATATTAAGAATATGCGCGTGTTAAGGTCCACCACTTGTCCAACCTTTAAGGCTACATCTTAAAGGTTATTCTTTATTACCACTTGGAGTGACCATGATAGGTTTTACATGGGGGTCTGGTTCCAAGGTCCACCACTTGTCCAAGCTAGCTCTATTGAAACATAGAGAGAAACAAAGGTCAACCACTTGTGCAAGCTAGGGTCCATTGAAACATGGAGAGAAGGATGCTCCACCATTTGTCCAAGATAGGCTCCATTGAAACATGACGAGAAGCAAGCTGCACCATGTCTCCAAGATGCTAGGCTCTATCGAAATACATTAAACCCACGATATTTCGTAGATGAGGGGTTTACATTCAAGGTCCACCACTTGTCCAAGCTATTATTGCTAGTAGCCTGAGTGGTTTGGTCTCAAGATTCCCCCACTATTTTAAGAATATGTGGGTGTTAAGGTCCACCACTTGTCCAACCTATAAGGCTACATCTTAAAGGTTATTCTTTCTTACTACTTGGAGTGACCATGATAGGTTTTACATGGGGGTTTGGTTCCAAGGTCCACCACTTGTCCAAGCTAACTCTATTGAAACATAGAGAGAAGCAAAGGTCCACCCCTTGTCTAAGCTAGGGTCCATTGAAACATGGAGAGAAGGATGCTCCACCATTTGTCCAAGGTAGGCTCCATTGAAACATGAGGAGAAGCAAGGTGCACCATGTCTCCAAGATGCTAGGCTCCATCGAAAAACATTAAATCCACGATATGTCGTAGATGAGGGGTTTACATTCAAGGTCCACCACTTGTCCAAGCTATTATTGCTAGTAGCCTGAGTGGTTTGGTCTCAAGATTCACCACTTTTCCACTCTATGTCATTATATTAAGAATATGCGCGTGTTAAGGTCCACCACTTGTCCAACCTTAAGGCTACATCTTAAAGGTTATTCTTTATTACCACTTGGAGTGACCATGATAGGTTTTACATGGCGGTTTGGTTCCAAGGTCCACCACTTGTCCAAGCTAACTCTATTGAAACATAGAGAGAAACAAAGGTCAACCACTTGTCCAAGCTAGGGTCCATTGAAACATGGAGAGAAGGATGCTCCACCATTTGTCCAAGATAGGCTCCATTGAAACATGACGAGAAGCAAGCTGCACCATGTCTCCAAGATGCTAGGCTCTATCGAAATACATTAAACCCACGATATTTCGTAGATGAGGGGTTTACATTCAAGGTCCACCACTTGTCCAAGCTATTATTGCTAGTATCCTGAGTGGTTTGGTCTCAAGATTCCCCACTTTTATTAAGAATATGTGGGTGTTAAGGTCCACCACTTGTCCAACCTATAAGGCTACATCTTAAAGGTTATTCTTTCTCACTACTTGGAGTGATTATGATAGGTTTTTCATGGGGGTTTGGTTCCAAGGTCCACCACTTGTCCAAGCTAACTCTAATGAAACATAGAGAGAAGCAAAGGTCGACCCCTTGTCTAAGCTAGGGTCCATTGAAACATGGAGAGAAGGATGCTCCACCATTTGTCCAAGGTAGGCTCCATTGAAACATGAGGAGAAGCAAGGTGCACCATGTCTCCAAGATGCTAGGCTCCATTGAAAAACATTAAACCCACGATATGTCATAGATGAGGGGTTTACATTCAAGGTCCACCACTTGTCCAAGCTATTATCACTAGTAGCATGAGTGGTTTTGTCTCAAGATTCACCATTTTTCCACTCTATGTCATTATATTGAGAATATGGGCGTGTTAAGGTCCACCACTTGTCCAACCTATAAGGCTACATCGTAAAGGTTATTCTTTATTACCACTTGGAGTGACCATGATAGGTTTTACATGGGGCTTTGGTTCCAAGATCCACCACTTGTCCAAGCTAACTCTATTGAATCATAGAGAGAAGCAAAGGTCCACCACTTGTCTAAGCTAGGCTCCATTGAAACATGGAGAGAAGGATGCTCCACCATTTGTCGAAGCTAACTCTATTGAAACATGGGAGGTTTACGTTCAAGGTCCACCACTTGTCCAAGCTATTAGTCTCAAGATTCACCACTTTTTCACTCTATGTCATTATATTAAGAATATTAGGGTGTTAAGGTCCACCACTTGTCCAACCTATAAGGCTATATCTTAAAGGTTATTCTTTCTCACCACTTGGAGTGACCATGATAGGTTTTAAATGGGGGTTTGGTTCCAAGGTCCACCACTTGTCCAAGCTAACTCTATTGAATAATAGAGAGAAGCAAAGGTCCACCACTTGTCCAAGCTAGGGTCCATTGAAACATGGAGAGAAGGATGCTCCACCATTTGTCCAAGATAGGCTCCATTGAAACATGAAGAGAAGCAAGATGCACGATGTCTCCAAGATGCTAGGTTCCATCGAAATACCTTAAACCCACGATATTTTGTAGATGGGGGGTTTACTTTCAAGGTCCACCACTTGTCCAAGCTATTATCGCTAGTAGGGGTTTGGTCTCAAGATTCACCAGTTTTCCACTCTATGTCATTATATGAAGAATATCTGGGTGTTAAGGTCCACCACTTGTCCAACCTATAAGGCTATATCTTAAATGATATTTTTTTTGACCACTTGGAATGTGCATGATATGTTTTACATGGGGTTTTGTTCCAAGGTCCACCACTTGTCCAAGCTAGATCTATTACATAATATTATACATACAATATTCAACTAGATTCCCTACCTATCATGTCCAGTAGCATGGATGCTCTAGCTTGAAGGTCCACCACTTGTCCAACCTATACTCTCTTATGTAAGGGAGATCTCGCTATAAATTCAAAACCTTCCCGCCTAAATTTAAAATATCCCTCCCAAATCTTAAATATCCCGCCTAAATTTTAAAATATCCCGCCCAAATTTTAAAATTCAAACTTTTTTATAAAAATTTAAATTTTACTACTTAAATTTAAAATATTCCACGCGAAATTGATTTTAAATTCAAGTTTACCACAAAAAGATATCATTATACCACCTAAATTCAAATATGCAAACCTCAAATCATTATATTGTACATAAATTCAAACAAATTCAAATTAACAAGCCTAAACTGATATTAGTTTGCATAGATATGAATTTATCACACCTAAATTATGTCACCATGTTAGAGAAAGTGGTTAGAGAATTTGAACAAGGTCCACCACTTGTCCAACCTAGATACCAAGAAGGATTGAGTGTACAAGGTATTGTTTGGAGGTCTTTATAGTCCACTGGTCTCAAGGTCCACCACTTGTGGTAAGGGTCACCAAAAAGTGTATATATTCATCCAAAGAAATACACGTATTTTTGGTCTACATGTCCTAGTTTAAACCATTTATGTCCATTAGGTGTATCACTAAACAACACTACTATTTTTGAGAAACAGAAGTTACAATCATATCTACAAATGGATTAGAGAAAAATCAGCTCAGCATACATCCAGAACTCGCTACAAGAATCGACTTTAACAGATCACGCAAGTAAGTCTTCCATTCAATTTTACTAGTATTACAATGTGTTAGTTATTTGTGATATTTATGTATGTATATATACTATGTGTGCATATCGTAATTAAGTGTAATTGTGTATCTGCATTATGTATGAGTATTACAATGAAATAACACAAATATACATACATACACATAGATAACACAGACGCACACATACATGAGCATGTATTTTCAAGAGAGAGATAGCAAGATACAGAGATAGATAGATAGAGAGAGAGAGAGAGAGAGAGAGATAAATACCTATTTTTTAGAGAGAGGAGAGAGAAATATAACAGATTTCACTGTGTTTATGTATGTGGAAGAGAGGAAGACGATGTATGGGAATATGTGCACGTATTTTCAAGAGAGAGACAACAAGATAAGAGATTTCATTGTGGTTATGTATGTGGAAGTGAGGAAGACGATGTGTGGGAATATGTGCATGTATTTTCAAGAGACAGACAGCAAGATAACAGATTTCACTGTGGTTATGTATGTGGAAGAGAGGAAGACGATGTGTGGGAATATGTGTATGTGTGCGGGGATACTTTTAAACTATGTATCTCTGTCTTTTGACGAGAGAGTGTGTGTGCAAGAAGAGTTACAGAGAACCATCTTCTCTATATGGAGAAAGACAGAGAGTGAGAGAGAGAGAGAAATACCTGTTTTTTCTCTATTCGTGAGGTGTGCAATGTCTCCTGAGAAGACTTCCCGATCCTGCCCTTCTGGAAAGCGTTGTGTACGCTGCTGTTTCTTTATCTTGTGCGCGAACTTTCAATCCTGTGCACTCCACCTGTGTGTTGTGTACGATGCCGAGCTTGCTCCTCTACGCGCGTGTATAATCCAACTGTGTGCGATCCGTGTGCGCTTTCTGTGTGTTTGCTGCTCGCCTGCTTTCTCTGTGTACGTTTCTCGTGCGCTCTCTGTGTGCCTAATCTTGATAGGGTTTATTAGAATGCCACGTATGCTACAAGTCCATGTTTTATCATAGGATTAAAAAAAACAAAAGCAATATAAAAAATTAACCAATTCACACGGCCAAAATTAAAGAAATCATGGTTGAAAATATGAAAAACATGCGTAACATATTAGCTATACTACTAATTTACTATAGCAGTTCTAGATTATGTCCCATACTATATTTAAGGTGCCAAAGGTTTGGCCTTATGGTCCTAGATTTAGCCAAGTGGTCAACACATATAGGACCAAGTGCACACTGTGCCACAAAACTTGGCCACCACTTCACTTGCCAAAGTTTAGGCCACATGGTCAATCCTAAGTTTCCAATGTTCTTATTATGTCACCTTTTGCCTCGTGGAAAACCTAGGCTTGTTTTCACATACTCAGGCACTTCAAGCCACAATAAATTGTCATTACTCTTCGGCAACCCTTTTGTTCAAGTCTTTGAAAAAACATTGTTTAAGGCCACCCTAAACCATTTTCATTTAGGGGTGTCTAAAACTAGCTTTTTGGCAATTCGAGAAGAAAATGGTCAAAGTTTTATACTTAGTTTTAACCACTTGACCAATTCAAATATTGGAAAGCAAGTTCTTGTAATACTTTTCTTTGGACATCACACATTAAAACTAGGTCCCTCACTTGTCCAAGCTATGCTCTAATACAATAAAGGGCTTTTGGTTTCAAGATGCACCACTTTCCCAACCTTGATTCCATTAAAGAATCTAGCTCTACTTAGACATTTAATAGCAAGGTCCTGCAGCAGTTCAGATTGAACATTTTCCATGGCAGCTAGGTCCTCCACTAATCTAAGCTATGCTCTAATAGAGTAAGGGGGTTTTGGTTTCAAGATCCACCACTTGTCCAAACTTGATTTGGGAAGCAAGGTCCTATAATAGTTTACTTTGGACATTCACCATTACAACTAAGTCCACCACTTCTCCAAGCTATGTTCTAATACACTAAGGAGGTTTTGGTTTCAAGGAGAACCACTTGTACGACTTTGTTTTTGGAAGTAAGGTCTTTACATAGTTCACCTTGGACCTTGGACATTGGATACTACAACTAAGCCCACCACTTGTCCAAGATATCCTCTATATATAGCCAAAGGGTTTGGGTTTCAAGATTCACCACTTTTCCAACCTTTCTTCCACTAAAGAAAGGAGGGGCATTATAACTAGGTCCACCACTTGTCCAAGCTATGCTCTGATATAGAAAGGGGATTTTGGTTTCAAGGTCCACCACGTGTTCAACCTTGCAAGACTCAAGGGATACTTGGACATTGGAAAGCATAGTCCTATAGTAGTTGATAGGTGGAAGTGGGTATTACAACTAGGTCCAACCTATGCTCTCATATAGCAAAGAGGCTTTGCTTTCAAGGTCCACCACTTGTCCAACCTTGCTTCCATTAAAGAAATGAGGGGCTACGTAAACATTGGCAAGCAAGGTAGCAAGGTCCTAAGGTGTTTCACCTTGGATATTGGGCATTATAACTAGGTCCACCACTTGTCCAAGCTATGCTCTGATAAAGAACGGGGATTTTCGTTTCAAGGTCCACCACGTGTTCAACCTTGAAAGACTCAAGGGATACTTGGACATTGGAAAGCATAGTCCTATAGTAGTTGATAGGTGGCAGTGGGTATTACAACTAGGTCCACCACTTGTCCAACCTATGCTCTCATATAGCAAAGAGGCTTTGGTTTCAAGGTCCACCACTTGTCCAACCTTGCTTCCATTAATATAGCAAGGAGGATTTGGTCTCAAGGTTCACCACTTGTCCAACCTATGCAAACCTTTTTCATGTTGTAGCATGATTTTTTGTTTGAAGAGTATTTTTCTATAACTATGGATTTAACAATGTATTCTTTTTACTTACAGGATGGACTTCGAATCTGGGGAGAAAGTACATATGATACTTGACAATGAAATCGTTGGTATTGGTTGTGTGTGTAGAACAGATCCAGATTCCACTTGTGGTGGGACAAAGATAGGGCTGGGAAATGTCTCCATACTAGTGGAGGAATGCTTGAAGGATGTGGTCCTACCTTTTCCTACAATGGATACTTCATCTCTCCAAGGCTCATTATGGAGTGCTGTTCGATGGTCAAAGCTTCTTTTGCAATCTTTTGTATTAAATGGGAACTTAATTGATCCACACGAAAGCTACAATGGTGATGAAGAACATGATCATTCTGATCCTCTAGTTACAGATGCAATACCTATGACAAGCCCAAAATTTGAAGCAATGATTCGAGAGTCTTGGAGAAATCAAAGGGTCCTTTTAAAAGATGACACAATGATGCAAACCATGAATGAAGGGACCATCTTATATGTATTTCCACATGATTATGTCAACTTTCAGGAACTTGGTCCTGATTGTGTGGGTGTGGGTATTGAAAGAGAAAATGCAAGCATTGATGATGTGGTTGAAGTGGGTAGCATCACTTTGCTAAAGTGGCCCATCAAGCAGACAACAATGTTGAATGGGAGCCCATTACAACGCTTTGTTCCTATTGATGGCATGCATGCTACATATGAGGATGTATCCAACGATGGCAATGTTGGAAAAAAAATTGATGGGAGTAAGGTTGTCCAGTTGTCAAGGAAGAGACGATACACTTTCATGAACAGGACTCAAAAATCAAAAGCAGCACCAGCTTCGACTTTTTACCTTTCAAACAAATCAATTCAAAGGGTATCATGCATTGATTGTTGTGCACAAAAATGCTGCCAATTTGCAAATCGTGATATGGTGACAAGGTTACGACAACAATTTTGGGGAGAGTCTCAAAAATCACGCACTAATTATGTTTATGATGTTCTTTCTATATGTTATCAAAAAGATGAGAAGTCACGATACCAATTCAGGCTAAATGGCTCTATTGTTTGTTGTAGAGCATGGTATGAGCTACATGGAATACCAAAGACATCATTTTATCGATACAAGGAGAACTTTGAAAATGGTGTGCGCCAATATGTACATGGGAACACATGTACATTGAGAAGGGGACTTCAACATACTAGTTTAGCAAGAGCACTACTAAATGAGTTTGTGGAAAACAACTCTGAGAAGATGCCACATAGAAGTAGAACACTGCTAGATGGCTCAAGAGAGACTCAATTGGTGATTCCATCAACATACAAACAAGTGGATATTTTATGTGAAATCAACACGACACTTGACCAAATGGGCTATGAGAAGAAGCTATCCCAATCTTCTTTTGGTAGAATTTGGAACAAAGAGTACCCACATGTCACTTTAACAAAGACGAGTGAGTTCTCTAAGTGCAATATTTGTAGCTCAATCAAGGCAAGGTTAGAAGCTAAACCTTCTCTTGAAGAGAGAGCTCTTCTCTTGAGGGAGAGAGAAGTTCACATGGCACAACAAAAGAGTTGCAGAAGCCTATATTATGCATGGCGCACGTATTCAGAAACTCAACCACAAAAATATGTATGCATAATCCATGATAAGATGGATCAAAAGAAGACTGCCATTCCTAGATTACGCATTGTTCCCAAGGGTGTGGATTCAGGATATAATCTGCAAGTGGCATTGATTGGCATGATCACTCATGGACATGGAGAAGGTCATTACGGACACTTTGTCTTGAATGGTTTGTGGCCAGCTGATCCAAATCTTACAATTGGCTCAATTGCTAATTGTTTACATAACCTCGAGAGGATAGATAAGCATCCTCTTGGTGATCTAGTAACAAATGGACTTCCAAGGAGCAATATTTCACTACAACATGCTTTGAACTCAAGGGATGCTTTGGACTACCATAACTTGAGTGATGGAAAAGAGCCCATTGTGCAGTCGTCAGAAATTGCAGAAGAGGAATTGGGGTCAACATTTCGCAGATTGCCAGAGCTTGTTGCTACAATTGGATAATTGTGCAGGGGAAAACAAAAATCGATACTTATTTGCCTATTTGTCAATGCTTGTTGCAAGGGGTGTTTTCAAAACCATCCAGCTGGGATTTTTAATGGTTGGGCATACACATGAGGACATAGACGCCATGTTTAGTAGGTTTTCAGAGAAGTTGAGAGTTACACAAACCTATACTTTGCCACATTTGATGGATACATTACGAAACAGCTCATCTTCATCTCCAGCTCCATTTTTTCTCACAAAGATCCCCGATTTCAAGCAATATTGTGATGGCTATCTTTGTGATGGACAAGACATACTTGTTGGACATTCCAAACTGCTTCAGTTCAGGTTCTTTATGCAGGATGAGACACCAATGATGCAATATAAGGCACATGTAGGTGTATCAAGTTGGAGTGGAAGTATTCGCCTTTGGAAAACAGACACAGAAGGCAAGCCAATGTTACCACATGGAGATCCACCTCTAGTACAAATGGCGGAGTATGTCAAGGCCCACGAAGAAGTCATTTTGGGGCTAAAGAACTATATAAAATTTTGGAAAAATTTAGGGAATGGTTCAAGTATTCCGCGATATTATAGACCCGTGATAGATTATTGGAGTAAGGTAATTGAAGAGATTGGAAAAGCAATCATATCAGAGGGAGTCTTGTATGAAATGTTTTGGCCAAAAACTCAAGAATATTCTCACCTACAAAGCACTACAATGAATTTGCAACAAGGAGCAGAAAGATTCCTAGGCCTTGAAGAGTTGAACGATCATTTTTGTGGGCCTCAACGAGATAGGCCAAGGGAAGAGTTTGACCCTATGTCTGATGTGCACCAAGGTGACTTTCTTATGCTTGTTCCGAGTGACACAGAAATCTATCCAGTGTGGCTTGCAATGGCTTTATCTGACATTGATAATGAGCCTACATCACCAAACTACAGAAAAATCTTGATTCAATATTGGGCACCTTGCGCGAGAAAAAGTGGGATGACAGATACTCAAGCTTACAGTAATTGTTGGAAGGGTTATTGGGCTGTCAACTATAAGGACCCACAAGTGTGGGAAACTATAGATGCAATTGTTTGGTCCTGGAGACCCAACAAAGAAGGACCATTTTCTAGAATAAAGATTCCAAAAAGACATGCTCTAAAAGCCAAAGAAGGCCTCACTCATGCACATCATCCACACTTGGATCAAAGTTCAGATATGGTATCAAATGTGGAGTAGAATTATGTGGAGCTTCTATTGTGACTATACTAGTCAATTTGTAAACAAAATCTTTTTTGTATCTTCCTTTGTTTTATGTAATTTATAGTTATTATTCAAATCCATGTGTTGTACATCCTCTTGACTTTTGGTGTTTATCAACACCACAATCCTATGAGATTTTCACTTTATTTACTAGCCACACACCTCAATTTTTTCCACTTTAAGTGGAAAATTTCCAAATTACATGAATTCGGTCGATTTGGAGATTCCCATAATGTGAGATTTTTACCAAAATACCTAATATGGTCTTCCTTGTCTTTCTTGGTCAATTCGATCAAAGGACTTGATATCTTAGGAAAATCTTTAATGTGTGCTCTCGCATATTGTGCTAGACCCATAAAGCTTCTTACATCCCTTAATGGTTTAGGTATTGGCCACATACATAAATTGTATTATGACAAGAAACATGGTGTTGTGGAGTATGAAACTAGTGATATGGTTTTCTTAAAGGTTATTCCTGAGAAGTCTCATTTGATTGTTGGAAAGGATAGAATATTGTCTCTACAATTTGCTGGGCAATTTAAAATTTTGAAGCACATTGGTTTATTAGCTTACAAATTGAAATTGCCTTCTTATGTTAAAGTGCGATTCTATATGAGATTATTGAAAAAGTATATCCGTAATGTGCATCATGTTTTACAGGACAACTCTAAGTTGCAAGATGACGGAATATTGACTGTAGAACCAGATTTAGTGCTAGATAGGCGTGTTATACATCTGAGAAATAGAGACATTGTGGATGTTTTGGTTAAGGGACAGAACTATCTAGTAGAGGATGCATCATGGGTTGATCTTAGTGTTTTGCAAAGAGAATTTTCCTCTCTTTCCAACTCTGAGGACAGAGTTAATTTTGATAAGGGGAGAATGTAATAGGACTAATTTTTGAAGTTCTAAAAGTCGAAAAGAATGGAGTAGGGCATATCTTTCCTTTAGTACGATTTGAAAGATTGTTGAATAGTCTATTAAATAGAGCTTATATGAATGAGTTTGAGATATTAAGAGACAACATATATTCTTTTTTTAAAATAATACACTAAAGACGTATTTGATAAAGATTAATGAATAACAGATAGTCTGTCTATGAACAGTAAAATTGAGATTTTTATTAATATCAATGTTTTATATTTATGTATTTTAGCTTTAAATGCATGGGTAGGCTTAAAATAAGTTGAAAAAGTAGTGGAGACCCAAAAATAGAGGTTTTATGAGTCGCGACCTAAAAGTTGCATTTTCAACCAAATAAAGACGTTGCCTTGTAGACTAGACCTATTCCCGTCGTTTTGAGTACCTGGATTGCTCCGTTCTGAGTTTGTTTGTAGAAGTAATGATGAAAATAAACAAAAGGCAGCAGCAGTGTAGTATACACAGGAACAGACAGACATACAACATCATATAGCTCTCCCTGCTATCAACCAAGAAGTGGATTGTTTCTTCATAGTAGAGTATTGAAATTGAGATTATGAAGGTATATAATAATGTTTTTTTACTTCGATTATCATGTTGAATTGGTTGCACGAGTATGTTCTTTTGGCTATTTTGTAGGCGATGCAGAAATCAATGTGTGAAATAGGATCTGTGCAAAGTGTCATGATAGAAATCTAACCTTTACGGTTCGCTTAGCGATCACGTTCTTATATTATTCTCGCACGTATACTTGGTGCGAAAATCATGCAGGCTTTTCGAGGAAAACAAGGATAAAAGCACGACGGGTGGCATTTGGGGATCATTCACAGATCTCCTCTTCTGCGAGTGCGAGTGCGAGTGCGATTGACAGGGAGAGTGAGAGTGCCAGTGAGACGCTCCATGCAAGCGGACTGAAGCTCGAGGGTGGTCAGGAGGTTCGAGCTCCGTACAACGGAGTGCGTCCATATTCAATTGCTCCTCTGTTGTATCAAAAGTCTACAAAGATTCATTAATACAAAGATCTCTTTCTGTACCTTTTGCTGTCTATCTCTATTACTCGGTTCCTTCAACCCTTAGACATTCCTTTACAGAAGTGGGAGTCTATATCCATGGACTTTATCATTAGACTTCCTACTACTCGTGGAGGGTATGACTCGATCTTTGTGGTGGTAGATAGACTCACAAATCAAGCTCACTTCTTTCCTGTAAAAATAAGTGATGCTGCATTGACCATTGCACGCTTGTTTGTGAAAGAGATATTTCATTTGCATGGCATGCCCAAGAGTATAGTGTCTGACAGAGATTCTAAGTTCACTTCTCATTTCTGGAGAGCGACTTTTGACTCTATAGGTACCCAAGTACGCATGTCTACTACTTTTTATCCTCAAACTGATGGGAAAACGGAGAGAGTGAATCGTATTTTAGAAGATTGTTACGAATGTATGTCAATGAAAACCAATCTAATTGGAATGAATATCTACCTTTGGTTGAATTTGCATATAACAGTTCATATCATTCATCTATTAGGATGACTCCGTTTGCTAGGCAATGTATGGCTACAACTGTCCCACACCTATTAATTTTCTTAACTACAGGAATAAGGTAGAACTGACATGTGAGATGCTTGAGAAAATGGATAACGAGTTGGCCAAAATCAGGGGGAATATTAGAGAAGCTCAAAAGAGACATAAATTGTATTATGAGAAGAAACATCGGGTTGTGGAGTATGAAACTGGTGACATGGTTTTCTTAAAGGTTATTCCCGACAAGTCTCATTTGATTCTTGGAAAGGATAGAAGATTGTCTCTAGGATTTGCTGGGCCATTTAAAATTTTGAAGCGCATTGGTTCATTAGCCTACAAATTAGAATTGCCTTCTCATGTTAAAGTGCATGCTATATTTCATGTGATTTTATTGAAAAAGTATGTTCCTAATGTGCATCATGTTTTATAGGACAACCCTAAGTTGAAAGATGATGGAACATTGACAGTAGAACCAGACTTAGTGCTAGATAGGCGTGTTAAACATCTAAGAAATAGAGACATTGTGGAAGTTTTGGTTAAGTGGCAGAACTATCCAGTAGAGGATGCATCATGGGTTGATGTTAGTGTTTTGCAAAGAGAATTTCTCTCTCTTACCAACTCTGATGACATAGTTAATTTTGATAAGGGGAGAATGTAATAGAACTAATCTTTGAAGTTCTTAAAGTCGAAAAGAATGTAGCAGGGCATATCTTTCGTTTAGCACGATTTGAAAGATTGTTGAATAGTCTATTAAATAGAGCTTGCATGAATGAGTTTGAGATATTAAGAGAGAACATACATTCTTTTTTTAAATAATACACTAAAGACATATTTGATAAAGATTAATGAATAACAGATAGTCTGTCTATGAATAGTAAAATTGAGACTTTTATTCATATCAATGTTTTATATTTATGTGTTTTAGCTTAAAATGCATGGGTAGGCTTAAAATAAGTTGTAAAAGTAATGGAGACCCAAAAATAGAGGTTTTATGAGTCGCGACCTAAAAGTTGCGTTTTTAGCCAAACAGAGACGTTTTTCTCAATTCTGTTCGCGCAACTTCGTAGACCAGACCCAATCCCGTCGTTTTGAGTACCTGGATTGCTCTATTCTGAGTTTGTTTCTAAAAGTTATGATGAAAACAAACAGAAGAAAGCAGCAATGTAGAATACACAGGGACAGAGACACATGCAACATCATACAGTTCTCCCTGCTATCATTCAAGAAGTGGATTGTTTCTTCATGGTAGATTATGGAAATTGAGATTATGAAGGTATATAATTATGTTTTTTTACTTTGATTATCATGTTGAATTGGTTGCACGAGTATGTTCTTTTGGCTATTTTGTAGGCGATGCAGAAATCAATGTGTGAAACAGGATCTGTGCAAAGTGTCATGATAGAAATCTAACCTTTACGGATCGCTTAGCGATCACGTTCTTATATTATTCTCATAGGTATACTTGGTACGAAAATCGTGCAGGCTTTTCGAGGAAAAGAAGGATAAAAGCACGACGGGTGGTGCGTTTGGGGATCATTCACCGATCTCTTCTTCTGGGAGTGAGAGTGCGAGTGCGAGTGCGAGTGAGACGTTGCATGCAAGCGAACTGAAGCTCCGGGGTGGTCGGGAGGTTCGATCTCCGTACAACGGAGTGCGCCCATATTCAATTGGTCCTTTGTTGTATGAAAAGTCTGCAAAGATTCATCAATAGAAAGATCTCTTTCTGTACCTTTTTCTGTCTATCTCTATTATTCGGTTCCTGGGGCAAGAAGGGTTGACGCATTGAAAACTAATGAAAGGTGAGGACGAAGAAGGAAACGTGATGAAGAAGATGCAGATGAAGATTCTGAAAGGAAAGGACGAAGAAGGCAAAGATTAACGAGTTTAATGGCATCGAGAAAACTGGTGAATATCTCGAAGCATGGATTGAAGAGTTAGAAGATTATTTTGCATTGAAGAAGTTCTCTGAAGAGGCAAAATCAAAGGTTGCACTTGTTCATCTTCGACAAACCGCAAAGCTTTGGTGGAAAGCATACCTTAAACAGCGAACAAAGGTTACTCCAATCACTTGGATGGAATTTAAAACGCAAGCGTATAAAAGGTACTGTTCTCCACACTATGAGATGGATAAAAAGATGGAGTTTTACAAGTTTCAGCAGCATCCTGAGGATGAGCCAAGTCTTACTGTACATGAGTATAAGGAGAAGTTTTTGCGACTTCACAAGTATGCACCGGAAGTAGAAGGAGAGGCGTTGACAAACAAATTTATCGAAGGACTGCGTAAAGATTTGTATTATCAAGTAAAGGGTGGAGGGGCTACCGATTTTCTGGATGCTATTGCGAAGGCCGAAAATTATGAGAAGAAGGTGAAGTATGAGAGTCGCAACCATACTCCAAGCAGAATTATACCTACCGGGCATAGAATGCAAAATAGGCCTTTTCAGACAAACACTTAGTTTCCCCGAAGGAAATTTATAAATAATCAGAGAAGACCACCCAATAATTTTTCCAATCAGAATCAGAATTTCAATCGAAATCAGAGTACAAATCAGAATGCTGTAAACAACCGCAATCAAAATTTGGGTCAGAATACTGCAAATCAGAATCAAAGAAGACGACAACCGCTGCGGTGGCAACATGATCCTGCTTTTCTAGAACGAGCAACGAGATTTGGGTTATGTTTTCGTTGCGGTGAGCAAGGTCACAAGACGTTCGAATGCCCAAATAAGGAGATCGATCAGGCAGTTCTTGCACGAATGGAAGCCAATATGAATGCGATGGACACCACGATTGAGGAAGCGACCAAGGAAGGTAAGTGCTCTGAAATTCCTATGAAATGTATGACAACGTCTGTTCATCATTTAAGGGCATCCGTTATAAGAATTCGGGGTAAGATAGGAACTGAAATTGTGAATTTTCTCATTGATTCGGGTAGTACGCATTGTTTTATGTCTAACAAGCTTGCGCAGACTTTGAAATTGAATTTTGATTCCCACATTAGGAGACCTGTAGAATTGGCCAATGGGAAGAAACATTATACACAGGGTCATCTTCAAAACTTACCTTTTTTGCTGAACACAGAGAAATATTCGGGAGAATTTTATGTTATTAGCATGGGTGAACGGGATGTAATTTTGGGAATGGATTGGTTGGCTGCAAACCATGCATTGATTGATTGTGAGAGGGGTGAGTTGGTTTTTAAAAACAGAGATGGTCATGCGATTAAAGCTGAGGAGAGAAATACTAAGTCACTTCTGACTTACCTTTATCGTACGCATCGCCAAAAGTCTCCAATTGAGCCATCTTGGTACGTATTGTCTTATCGGTCACCTTGCTCGAGCAGTCGAAAGTCTGGTGGTCGTGTTCTCGATATTGAAAGTATAATCCAAATCTTTGAGTTCTTCAATCCATGCTTCTAAATCTTCGCATATCTTTCTTATACCATCAAACTCTTTAAGCTTATCCTTCGTTAAGAATGATTTGGTTTTTTTTTTTTTTGCTTCTCCCATATCGTCATCTTTCACTTGGTGTCAAATTTGAATTGCGTACTGATCATCAAAGCTTGAAGTATATTTTCTCTCAGCCATTGTTAAACAACAGACAAAGGAGATGGATTGAATTGCTGGCTGAGTATGATTTTGATTTGAAGTATTTGTGTGGAAAAGAAAATAAAGTTGCACATGCATTGAGTCATAGGTCCATGTGTAATTTGTTGACTGTTATGCGGTCTAATTTGATTGACGAGATACATGGTGAAGTTGAAAATGATTCCTTTTATATGCCTATTTTGAAATTCTTGCGTGAGAATATTGGTGAGATGTATGAGAACAGATATCACTTGTATAAGGGAAATCTGTATTATTATGACCGCTTGTGTATTCCTGCAAATTCTGCTTTAAGAGTCAAATTCTTCATGAGTGTCATAATTCACCTTTTTTTTGGTAATCCTAGATTGAATAAGACATATGAAAAGATTAAAAGTTCATTCTTTTGGCCACGTATGAAATTGGATGTTAAGAATTATAAGTGGGATTCTATATCCATGGAGTTTATGATTAGACTTTCTACTACTCGTGGAGGGTATGACTCAATCTTTGTGGTGGTAGATAGACTCACAAAACAGGCTCACTTCTTTTCCGTGAAAATAACTTATACTGCTTTGACCATTGCACGCTTGTTTGTGAAAGAGATATTTCGTTTGCATGGCATGCCCAAGATCATAGTGTCTGACAGAGATTCTAAGTTCACTTCTCATTTGTGGAGAGCGACTTTTGACTCTATACGTACCCAGTTACACATGTCTACTGCTTTTCATCCTCAAACCGATGGGGAAACGGAGAGAGTGAATCGTATTTTAGAAGATATGTTACGAATGTATGTCAATGAAAACCAATCTAATTGGAATGAATATTTGCCTTTGGTTGGATTTGCATACAACAATTCATATCATTCATCTATTAGGATGACTCCGTTTGAGGCAATGTATGGCTATAATTGTCCCACACCTATTAATTTTCTTAACTCAAGTAATAAGGTAGAACTGTCACGTGAGATGCTTGAGTAAATGGATAACGAGTTGGCCAAAATCACGGGGGATATTAGAGAAGCTCAAAAGAGACATAAATTGTATTATAACAAGAAACATCGTGTTGTGGAGTATGAAACTGGTGATATGGTTTTTTTAAAGGTTATTCCTGAGAAGTCTCATTTGATTCTTGAAAAGGATAGAAGATTGTCTCCACGATTTTCTGGGTTGTTTAAAATTTTGAAGAGCATTGGTTCATTAGCCTACAAATTAGAATTTCCTTCTCATGTTAAAGTGCATCCTGTATTTCATGTTAATTGAAAAAGTATGTTCCTAATGTGCATCATGTTTTATAGGACAACTCTAAGTTGAAAGATGATGGAACATTGATAGTAGAACTAGACTTAGTGCTAGATAGGCGTGTTAAACATCTAAGAAATAGAGAGATTGTGGAAGTTTTGGTTAAGTGGCAGAACTATCCAGTAGAGGATGCATCATGGGTTGATCTTAGTGTTTTGCAAAGAGAATTTCTCTCTCTTACCAACTCTGAGGACAAAGTTAATTTTGATAAGGGGAGAATGTAATAGGACTAATCTTTGAAGTTCTTAAAGTCGAAAAGCATGTAGCAGGGCATATCTTTCGTTTAGCATGATTTGAAAGATTGTTGCATAGTCTATTAAATAGAGTTTATATGAATGAGTTTGAGATATTAAGAGAGAACATATATTCTTTTTTCAAATAATACACTAAAGATGTATTTGATAAAGAGTAATTAATAACAGATGGTTTGTCTATGAATAGTAAAATTGAGTTTTTTATTAATATCAATGTTTTATATTTATGTGTTTTAGCTTAAAATGCATGGGTAGGCTTAAAATAAGTTTTAAAAGTAGTGGAGACCCAAAAATAGAGGTTTTATGAGTCGCGACCTAAAAGTTGCGTTTTTAGCCAAACAGAGACGTTTTTTGCAATTCTAACCTCGATGCCTACTAGACCAAATCTATTCCCGTCTTTTTGAGTACCTGGATTGCCCTGTTCTGAGTTCGTTTGTAGAAGTTATGATGAAAACAAACAGAAGACAGCAGGAGTGTAGTATACACAAGGACAGGGAGACATACAACATCATACAGCTCTCCCTGCTATCAACCAAGAAGTGGATTGTTTCTTCATGTTAGAGTATTGCAATTAAGATTATGAAGGTATATAATTAAGTTTTTTTACTTTGATTATCATGTTGAATTGGTTGCACGAGTATGTTCTTTTGGCTATTTTGTAGGCGATGCAGAAATCAATGTGTGAAAAAGGATCTGTGCAAAGTGTCATGATAGAAATCTAACCTTTACGGATCACTTAGCGATCATGTTCTTATCTTATTCTCGCAGGTATACTTGGTGCAAAAATCGAGTTGATTGGACGTCTAAGAAAACGACTATTTTGAGAAGCAACATGTTTTTTGAGGAAAAGAAGGATTAAAGAACGACGGATGGTGCGTTTGGGGATCATTCACGGATCTCTCATCTGCGAGTCCTAGTGCGAGTGCGAGTGCGAGTCCGAGTGAGACGCTGCATGCAAGCAAACTAAAGCTCGGGGGTGGTCGGGAGGTTCGAGTTCCGTACAATGGAGTGCGCCCCTTTATTTTATTGCTCCTCTGTTGTATCAAACACTATCAATACAAAGATCTCTTTCTCTACCTTCGCTACCTATCTCTATTATTCGGTTCCTGTGACACTATCGGTGCGAGTGCGAGTGAGACGCTGTATGTAAGCGAACTAAAGCTCGGGGGTGGTCGGGAGGATCTCTTACATGAATTTAAGGATGTGTTCCGGAACGATCTTCCTGGTATGCCTCCGCCTAGAGCGGTAGACCACGCCATAGATCTATATCCAAGAGCAACACCTTATTCAAGGGCTCCATACAGGTTCAATATTGATGAGCTTAAAGAGCTCAAGATACAACTTCATGACCTTTTGAAAAAGGGTTTCATTAAACCTAGTGTATCTCCTTGGGGTAGTCCTGTGTTATTCCAAAATAAAAAGGATGGTACGTATAGGTTATGCATTGACTACAGGGGGTTAAACAAACAGACCATTAAGAACAAATATCCTCTTCCTCACATAGATGAATTGCTTAGCCATTTGAGTGGTGCCACAATATTTTCAAAGGTTGATCTTCGTTCTGGCTACCATCAAATCCGCATTAAGGTCGAGGACATTCCAAAGACTGCTTTTCGTACACGTTATGGGCATTATGAATTTACAGTTCTTGCTTTTGGTTTGACTAATGCACCAGCAACTTTCATGTGCTTAATGAATAATATTTTTCACCCGTATCTTGATGACTTCATTCTGGTATTCTTGGATGATATTTTTGTGCATTCTAAGAATGAAGAAGATCATGCATTGCATTTAAAGAAAACATTTGAGGTTTTGCGTGAACATAAATTGTATGCCAAAGAAAGTAAGTGTTCTTTTGCAAAGGATCAGATTGTGTATTTGGGAAGAGTGATTTCTAAAAAGGGGATTCACATTGACCTTGATAAAGTTAAGACTATTGTGGAGTGGCCAACACCAAAGTCATTAAGGGATGTGAGAAGCTTTATGGGTCTAGCACAATATGAGAGAGCACACATTAAAGATTTCTCTAAGATAGAAAGTCCTTTGACCGAATTGACCAAGAAAGACAAGGGTTTTGTGTGGACTTCTACCTGTGAGACTGCTTTTGAGACCTTGAAGGCTAAAATAGCAGAAAATTGTGTTTTGAAAGTTCCTGAGATCGGCAAACCATTTGTTGTGTCATGTGATGCTAGTGGTGAACAACTAAGGTGTGTTTTGACACAAGAAGAAAGAGTGGTTGCATATGAGTCTAGGAAATTAAGACGATATGAATTGAACTATGCAACATATGATCTAGAATTGCTTGTTGTTGTTCATGCATTGAAACATTGGCGTCATCTTTTGCTTGGTGTCAAATTTGAATTGTGTAATAATCATCAAAGTTTCAAGTATATTTTAACTCGGCCATTGTTAAACAATAGACAAAGGAGATGGATTGAATTGTTGGCTGAGTATGATTTTGTCTTGAAGTATTTGTGTGGGAAAGAAAATAAAGTTGCAGATGCATTGAGTCGTAGGCCCATGTGTAATTTGTTGACTATTGTGCGATCCAATTTGGTTGATGAGATACATGCCGAAGTTGAAAATGATTCTTTTTACATGCCTATTTTGAAATTCTTGCGTGAGAATATTGGTGAGATGTATGAGAACAGATGTCTCATTTGATTCTTGGAAAGGATAAGCGATTGTCTCCACGATTTGATGGGCCATTTAAAATTTTAAAGCGCATTCGTTCATTAGCTTACAAATTGGAATTGCCTTCTCATGTCAAAGTGCATCCTGTATTTCATGTGAGTTTATTGAAAAAGTATGTTCCTAACGTGCACCATGTTTTACAGGACAACTCTAAGTTGAAAGATGACGGAACATTGACAGTAGAACCAGACTTAGTGCTAGATAGGCGTGTCAAACATTTGAGAAATAGAGACATTGTGGAAGTTTTGGTTAAGTGGCAGAACTATCCAGTAGAGGATGCATCTTGGGTTGATCTTAGTGTTTTGCAAAGCGAATTTCCCTCCTTCCATCTCTGAGGACAGAGTTCATTTTGAAAAGGGGAGATTGTAACAAGACTTGATTTTGAGGTGTTTTAGTAATAAATTTTGTTTTCTAGGAAGTTTTGGTCTTTTTAAAGTTAGTCCACTGTGTAGAAGGATGTGTGGATTGTTTTCGTCCAATAAAATTTTTTGATCCGGAAGGCACTTTCTGGGGCATTTTTGAAGGTGTTAACGTGGGATTTTGAAAAAGTGATGTATGAAGCGATTGAAGCCTGCGTTATAAGGAACAACTTTGGTTCTTTGAGTCTTTAGAGATTTTGATGCTTTGATGCTCGTTGAGGGCCAAAGATTAAGAAAAAAGTTGGATTTGCTGTTTTTGCATTGTTTTTGTAGAAAATGCTGTTTTGCACGTTGATTTTCAGTAAATCAGAGCAGGCTATGGAAATTTTCCATCACATAGTCGTCAAAGAGCGCAACGAGGGCAACAAGATTGTGTGAAACGGACTTGGGCTGGTATGGCTCCGTTTGGGAGTTAAGTTCAGTTGAAGACAGCTGAAAAAAAATTCAAAAATCTAACCGCTACGGATCGCTTCGCTATCACATTTTTACCTTGTTCTCGCAGGTATATTGGCGCGCAAGTCGAGTCGACCGAACGCCAAAAATAGAAAAGCGGCTATTTTGAGAGGTCGCAGGCTTTTGGAGAAAAAAATCAGAATAGAAGGACGGGTGGTGCGTTTTTGGGAGGATTCACCGATCTCTCTTCTGCGAGTGCGAGTGAGAGTGCGAGTGCGCGTGCGAGTGAGATGCTGCATGCAAGCGAATTGAAGCTCGGGGGTGGTCGGGAGGTTCGAGCTCCGTACAACAGAGTGCGCCCATATATTTTTCTCCTCTGTTGTATCGAACACTATCAATACAAAGATTTCTTCCTCTGTTTTGTTGTCTATCTGTATTATTCGGTTCTTGTGACGATTGATATCAGATACCAATTGTCACAGGAACCGAATAATAGAGATAGACAGCAAAAGGTACAGAAAGAGATCTTTGTATTGATGAATCTTTGCAGACTTTTGATACAACAGAGGAGCAATTGAATATGGGCGCACTCCGTTGTACGGAGCTCGAACCTCCCGATCACCCTCGAGCTTCAGTTCGCTTGCATGCAGCGTCTCACTCGCACTCGCACTCGCACTCGCAGAAGAAGAGATCAGTGAATGATCCCCAAACGCAGCACCCGTCGTGCTTTTATCCTTCTTTTCCTCGAAAAGCCTGTACGATTTTCGCACCAAGTATACCTGCGAGAATAATATAAGAACGTGATCGCTAAGCGATCCGTAAAGGTTAGACTTCTATCATGACACTTTGCACAGATCCTGTTTCACACATTGATTTGTGCATCGCCTACAAAATAGCCAAAAGAACATACTAGTGCAACCAATTCAACATGATAATCAAAGTAAAAAACATAATTATATACCTTCATAATCTCAATTTCCATACTCTACCATGAAGAAACAATCTACTTCTTGGTTGATAGCAGGGAGAATTGTATGATGTTGTATGTCTGTCAGTCCCTGTGTATACTACACTTCTGCTGCCTTCCGTTTGTTTTCATCATAACTTTTACAAACGAACTCAGAACAGAGCGATCCAGGTACTCAAAACGACGGGAATAGGTATGGTCTACAATGTAGCGTAGACAGAATTGCGAAAAAACTTCTGTATTTGGCTAAAAACGCAACGTTTAGGTCACGACTCATAAAACATCTATTTTTGGGTCTCCACTACTTTTTCAACTTATTTTAAGCCTACCCATGTATTTTAAGCTAAAACACATAAATTTAAAACATTGATATTAATAAAAATCTCAATTTTATTGTTCATAGACAGACTATCTGTTATTCATTAATCTTTATCAAATACGTCTTTAGTATATTATTTAGAAAAAGAATATATGTTATTTCTTAATATCTCAAACTCATTCATAAAAGCTCTATTTAATAGACTATTCAACAATCTTTCAAATCGTGCTAAACGAAAGATATACATTCAAAGGATATACCCACATTGAGATTCACAGATGCAAACACCACCTTAAAGGTTCTTCTATGGTAGACACACACACGTGGGTTTGAAGAGAGAGAGAGAGAGAGAGAGAGAGAGAGAGAGAGAGAGAGAGAGGTTCTTGCTTTGCAATCAGCGGGTGACTTAGAGCCGGTTTGCACCCTGGGGTTTTAAGGATTGCCTACACCTTCCCTCAACACTATATGGCACAAGCCTATTCAAATAGGAGCAACGCCTATTCCCCTTGCTGCCCCTCGGTGCGACCCATCTATTAATTACTCTATCTATAACGTTGAAGAGGGGGAATGGGGGAACACACCTGGCACAAACACAGTGGCCTCTCTGTAGATCAAGGTATCCACATCACCCCTATCCTCTCGAAAAACACCTTCAAAAACACACTTTACACTAGCAGACCACCGCCTGCCCAATTTCCACTGCTCACACACTCCAAAAATCCACCACGCAATGCACATGTACTGACACGATCTATCTCCACCCTTACACATGCACACAGCCACTCAATCTCACTCCCTCACACAAAACACCATCGGTTTGGAGGGGCACACACTTCCACAGTGCCGGCACCGAGGGGAAACACGAGAGAAGGAGAAAGAGAAGGGGTGAAGGGGAAACAACAACAAGAAGTGGAAATAGTGGATTCATTGCACTTTAAGAGGCATGTACAAAGGCTTTCATCGCCATCACCATGGCCATTTTCAAGAAAAAGTTACAAAGGGGTTAGCTTGTCAGAGAACTCCACTTTGCAGGCTCCAAACGACACTCAAAAAAGCCCCTAATTTGATTAGAAATGACCTTTATAGTGGGGGGCCTTCAATTTCTGGAAATTGCCTCTCATTGGCCCATCTGGCATCTTATTTTAGCATCTTTGGGATTAGGTAACCGTTTCATTTTTTATCTGCTCTCTTTGCACTTTGGGGGGGGGGGGGGGGCATTAGTGATGTCGCTATGGCACCCTAGGTTTCTTTTTTTTATAAAATTATTTCTTCTTCATTTTTTCCACCCTTGGGAAGGCCTACTTTGCATTGCTCTTTGATTTTTCTCCCTTAACTACATCTGTCCAGTTCCCTCCTGCCTCGTCTCTCTCCCTTTTTCCCTTTTGTCCCGGCTTCCATCTTTCCCTTTGCCTTGCCTTGCGCTTGCTCGACTAGCTTTGAAACGGCCCGCTTGCCCCTTTCACTGGGCACGCCTCGGGCTCTATCTCTCTCTCTCTCTCTCTCTCTCTCTCTCTCTCTCTCTCTCTCTCTCTCTCTCTCTCTCTCTCTCTCTCTCTCTCTCTCTCAGCAATAGCGATGTCGCTGGGGGGGGGGGGGGAGGCTTTTGTCCTCAAAAACATTTTTCTCATGGACGTGGGCATGGGCGCCTGCCACATTATCTCCGACATCGCCACATTAGAACTACCAGTTACCGCACAGTGAGCGCACGGATTACACCACCTCTCCTCCTCTAAAACCTGCACCCTGCACCACTGGCGCTGTTGACCCATTGCTCCACAGAAGCCGGCCATCGCCACATCTCCAAGGAGATCTCGCCCCCTCATACATTCCAAATGGTGCTCACGGTACACCCTATAAAGACCACCCCATTGCTCCCTTTTTTTGCATATGGGGTTTACCTAGTGCCACATGGTAGTGCCTGGTTCATTAAGCCTCAAGGCATGGAAAATCTTCCAAAACAAAAAAAAACCTCCATACACTTCTTTTTTTTGGGTCCACCTTCCCCATGCTCCCTTTTAATGCTTCTATGCCCGACGGCCAAGCCGTAAAGCCGTGCCAGATCATCATCGTGTTGGTCCAGGGCTGTGCCAATCTCGTCGCCTTCCAATCCTTCTGAGCTCGCTATCCGAGGCCACAAAAATCGAAAAAATCATCTGACATCCCGCTTTCATTTCCAACTTCCGACTTTGGCTTGCAATAACTTCCCGCTCCGAACTCATATTCACATGCCGTCGACTTTGACTAGCTCCACATAATGCCCATCATCCACCAGACACCTAGCAAGCTCCAAAAAGCACCAGATGGTGCATCCTCCAATGCGATCAAGTGGGCTCAAACGTGGCCCGCAAAAAATCTTCAACTGATCATAACTTGCTAACCATAGCATAGGTAGTCCAAGAGAACAGGCATGCTCGAGCTCTATGCATGTATCCACTAACATCATCCTGGGCAACCTGTCCCCAGCTGCCCTATTCGTCGGGGATCTCCAACACCTCGTATCTTTGAACTACAATAGCTTGAGCACCAGTGCTCCGTTTGATGAGCCGTCTGGACCGTCTTCTATAGCACCTCAAACACTACATTCTTGAACACTGACTCGGCACTCCGAGCATCTTTACCTGCTATCTCATCTAGGCTCACCTTGAATCTTTTTTGGCCTAAAAAACCGCTTCAGACATACATTTCCACTACCTTTGGCTGCCCAGGATCTTGGTTCCTACCCTAGCCTTCTACACTACACCTCCGTGCAACCCTTGCTTGGCATAGACCACTTTCTAGCTCGCACCACATTTGGCTGCACAAACATAGAACAAGGAGCAATTTTTGATTAAGACACATGCAATCGAGGGCTTGGATTATCATTTTTAGTTGGGCTACAAAAATGATGGACAACTCGCCTTCTGAATTGGGGAAGGTCTCCATACCGGACCACTTGCAGAACATGGATTTTTCAATCCTCCATCCTCATGGAATTCGGAATTGCCAAAGGAAATTATTCCTTACCATTGGTTCTTGTCGCTTGTCGGCTGTGCCTTCAAGATTGTTCCTCGCACTTTATGTTGAAAAGTAGGTTGGAAGAGGAGCCATTCCGAGGAGGGAATGGGTATAATCCATCTTTTAGCAAGTCTAAAAACTTGAATCTACTTGTTTCACCAATGAGAGCCGATCATGCACTTTGCACATCCCTTTTCATCCTTCCAATCTTTGCATTTTTAAAAGCATTTTTTTGAATATGGTAGCCAAAAATTTATCATGTCATAAGAAACACGATGTACTTCGGTTGGGGAAAACATTCCCTCGTAGAAAAGCCATTTATTTAATGTCCCATTTATGGTCATTGTACTAGAGTTTCTGTCCTTCATTGATTACAAGTGGACGACTATGTATTATTACGTGAGAGGAGTTAGTGTGATGGTTTTTAATTCGGAGGAGCAATTCATGCCCTAGGTGAGATTGAAATCTTCGGATTAATTGAGGCTTTGGCTAGAGAGTTTAAAGGAAAGTTGAAGTTTGGATGAAGTGAGCCATGTTCCCATAATATCAAATACCTTCTGAGTAGAAGGAGCATTTTACTTTCCTTGGTTTTAGAGATTGAAAAATCAAAAGTGGTATTGTTAAGCACACGACTTCTTCTCATGGTCTCATGTACAGTATGAGACCATACAAAATACAAGTTATATTTGGAGACTGATTAGTGTAGACAATGAGGGGGATACGGTGCTTATTGTAGATGGCTCATGCTTTATATGTGTGTCCTCTTGGGTACCACATCTTGTGAGTGTATGGGATTTGCAGATTGGCATGGTGGTTGTATTTGATGAGCACAATGTGTGAATTTGAAAAAAAATCTTTGGATCCGAAGTTAGAGGGGGTATAGTGGTGTGTCTATTGTACCAACTTGATCCTCTTCCTTCATGTTTGTCCCAGGCAAGTCAATTTGCACAAGATGTTACATGGTGTGCCCATGGATAGTGGTTACATTCTTGTGGAGAAAAATTACGCTCCATTTGATACAGCATGGATGGTGGAGATACCCAAATGGATATGGGTTACGCTCTGAAGCTTAAGCATGTTAGATTTTCTACTACATATGTGAATCAATGTCGATACTCATCATAAACGCCAATTACATGTACATAGTAGAGTTTCTCATGGAGAGCAAATTGAAGCATGATTTTCCTTGTTGACTTCTTAAGAATGGAATCAATGAGCTTCTTCTTCAAATATTTTAATATCCCATACCACTAGGATAAGAAATATATGTCATATCCGGATGTATCAGGGTATCTCGGTTGTCATAGTTATCATCTAGTATCCAAGATCAATTCTAAATACATAAGCAATGTCATCATCATGAAGAACCAAATCTAATTTCCATATTAATGTAAAACACATCGACAAAATCATGCTAGTAGCAGTAGTTTCCAACCACCACAATGTGCCTAAGGGTAGAAGCATGTTAGCGTGTCAGTGAATATGTTGTCCCGAACAATGCTAGCTACTTGTGCTTGTTAGCATATACTGAAAACGGATGGGCATGTCCTTTGAATTTCAAATTTTCCATACAAAATTTATTTTCCCTCATGTGCTTCTATTTTCAGCTACTACTAAAGACGACGTGGGGAGTCTCTCTCTCTCTCTCTCTCTCTCTCTCTCTCTCTCTCTCTCTCAGACTAGCAAGAGGTTTGCTGAGTCTTGCTCTCTCTCTCTCTCTCTCTCGTTCGTTCCTTGCGCTGGGAATCCTTCCTGAGAGATTAGTTGTCAACGATGAGCTCTTTCTCTCATTCTCACACAGACCTACATAAACGGAGAACCAGCAGCAAACATTATTGCCACTAGCTCCAATGGTAGAAATGGAGCCATACAGTAATCTGATGGTAAGCAAATCTTTTGTGTAGTCCTCCCACTCCAAATAAAGTCATTGGTTTTGTTGGTCACATCTATAGTTTTGTGAGGGCATTTGTTCATAGTATGTGTGTATTACAACATCAAGTGTTGACAGTTACACATTCAAGTGATTTTAAGTAAGTAACATATTATGCACGTCAACAGTTCTCAGGAAAAATCAAAAGAGAGCCACTATAGGCAATGAATTACAACTTCAAAGATTGAGCTCTTTTTGTAATCAAGGAACATGAGACAGTAAGAAAGAGGAACAGAAACAAATGAAATTTGAGCGACAACATCATGCCCTCAACGATGACGAGAAAACGAGAATCTCCTCCGAGATTGTGAGAGCTTTCAAGAGTAGGGCTGAATGTTTTAGTACAGAAGAAAAGTAGGAAATCTAGAATCTTGTTGCTCAACATCCGCATGTTCAGGCGATCCATGATGAGTCTTTCAAGGAGGAGGTTGGTGTACAGACCGCAATTGTCTCCAATGTCCGCATTACACTGGCTACCATCAAGCAGTCAGGTTCCAATGAGGAGTTGTTTTGGAAGAATGTATTGAGCTTATATATGAAGCTACTCAATATATGGATTCTTTATATATGGCACCCAGGTCCCCTCTATATATACATCATCTCATGTGTGTATTCTACACACTTTGGGGTTCTATTTTTGTGCTCTCTCTTTCTCTCTCAACATGATATCAGAGCAGTATGTTTTTGTTTTTTATTTTTCTCCTGATTGAAAACGATTTTGCAGAAACTAGCTGCTAGAGGCATCGCAATTGATGCGGTTTACAACTTTGCAGAGGAAATTTTTTCCAAATTCTGCACCGATTTTGAGTTATCGTTGTCGGACTGCGTACATGCCTGAAAAGCAACTTTTGTTTTTTGGTTACAATTTTTCTCTTAATTGAGAATGATCTTGCAGAAAGAGCCCGCGAAGGCACCCGAATCAATGTGGTCTACAACTTTGCGGAAGAAATTTTTTTAAAATTCTGCACTGATTTTGAGTTATCGTTCGCGGACTGCGTACATACTTGAAAAGCAACTTTCTCTTTTTGTTTTTGATTTTTTTGCTAATTGAAAACAATTTTGCAAAAACTACCCACGCCAGGCATGGAATCGATTTGGTCTACAACTTTGATAAAGAAAGTTTTTTCAAATTCTGCACCGATTTTGAGTTATCGTTCGTGGATTGCGTACATGCCTAGAAAGAAACTTCGCTTTTTGTTTTTTATTTTTCTCCTGCTTGAATTTTTTTTTGCAGAAACTATTCTCCGAAGGCACCGGAATCCATATGGTCTAAAACTTTGCAGAAGAAAGTTTTTTCAAATTCTTCACCAATTTTGAGTTATCGTTGGCGAACTGCGCACATGTTTGAAAAGAAACTTTCATTTTTTGTTTTCGATTTTTCTCCTAATTGAGAATGATTTTATAGAAATAGACCGCGGAGGCACTGGAATCGCTGTGAAATTATTCGCTTGATCCATCGGAATCGATGTGGTGTACAACTTTGCAAAAGAAACTTTCTCTAAATTCTACACCGAATTTGGGTTACCGTTCTCGTACTGCAAATATCTTTGAAAAGCAAATCACTTTTTGCTTTTGATTTTCTTCATAATTGAGAACTTTTCAAGTATATTTTTTCTTCATCAATCATATATTTGTTACTGACGTAGCTTTGCTCTACAGAAGCTAGTTACATATCGTTCCGATTCAGTCGATTCGTTGATGATCGTCCAAATTCTATCGAGCTACTGTTGGTACATTATCTTTTGTTATATGATATACTCGTTCATTGATTCTTGTATAATTATTCTTCTAGAGATATAGTTTACATCATTTTATTGATAATCTCATGTTGATACCATAGTGATTTTGGTAGTATCATGATGATGTTTTGTTAGTACTTTGGTCATGGTGATTTTCGTTGATACCATGATGATATTTCGTTGATACTATGGTTATTCTTAGTGATGCCATGATGATATTTTGTTTATTCCATTATTCTCGGTGATACCATGATGTTGTTTTGTTTATACCATGGTTATTATCGGTGATACCATTATGATATTTCGTTGATGCCATGGTTATTCTTAGTGATACCATGTGTTGTTTCGTTGATACCATAGTTATTCTCGGTGATACCATGATGTTGTTTCCTTGATACCATGGTTATTCTCAGTGATACCATGATGTTGTTTCGTTGATACAATGATTATTCTCGGTGATGTCATGATGTTGTTGTGTTGATACCATGATTATTCTCGGTGATACCATGCGATGTTGTTTCATTGATACAATGACTATTCTCGGTGATATCATGATGCTTTTTGTTGATACCATGATGATTTATTTATTTTTATTGATACAATGATGATATTTTGTTGATACTTTGATGATACTCATTGATACCACTGCGTTGATAAATATCGTTTTATGTAGTATATACACATGTCATTTGCATCACGTATCATGCATCTTGTACTTTTTATGTTCATACTTTATGTCCACATATGTTGTCGTGCATATATATGTCGTCAAAAGAGTGGCATCGTGAACCATCTCTTTTGGCATTGTGACCGTAATTATTCCACTAGCGATGGTAATAATTTTCATGACTATGTTTTTGGAGTCTATGATCTATGTAGGATTGATCAAAGAATTTATTTCGTGAAGACAAACTTGGTGACAATAAAAGATTTATGAAGACATGTTTGGTGATACCATATTGATGACAACATGAAGATATGTTTGATGATGTGATAGTGATGACAAGCTCTGATTACGAGCTAATCGATAGCCCTTACACCTCTTTATTGAACCTTTGTATTCATTATGGTATTTGATAGGATAGGAGTAATGTAACTCCTCATAAAACATTCATTGTAAAAGGAGTGATGTAGCTCCTCATAAAATATTCATTGTAAAAGGAGTGATGTAGCTCCTCATAAACATTTGTATATTCAATGATTTTTATAATATTATGGTGGGTGTATATAGAGATGTGGGTTTTTCCCTTGATCCCCCAAGAGTTTTTTCATCCACAGTTAGGGACCCTTATTTGAGCGGGGTGTTGAGCTTATATGTGAAGCTACTCAATATATGGATTTTCTATGTATGGAACCCAGGTGTCCTCTATTTATACGTCATCTCATGTGTGTATCCTACACACTTTGGGGTTCTTTTTCTGTGCTCTTTCTTTCTCTCTCAATAGAATGCAGCATTGCAGATGATGTTGAATTCAAAGGGAAACATGCCTATTGCAAAAATTGCTAGGGTCCTAAATGTCAATCATTGGACCTTGCACAAGGCGAGATCATGACAGGCGACGCCTGATGTTGATGGTCGATTGTTTTTATTGGTTGCAGGTCACAAGCAACAACGTCACAGCCCTATCAAAGTTGAAATTAAGGAATAGGTCTACACATTTTGGAAAGTGGAGACTCATGTTTCACCGAATAAGAAGGATGTTTGTCGAAAGAGGATGGGGAAGAAAAGGTATATAGAACACCCAGTGCACCTCCTAGACAAGCCTCAGGTGATCAATCAAATACTTGTACCATGACTTATGCATCTTATGCATTGCATCTCTAGTTCTTAGTAACTTGTATATGCTGACTCACTAGTATGAGGGGTACGCTATTTAAGACAAGGGTTATGCTAGTTAGAACTAGCAGTTCGGCTGGGTATGCTAGTAAGCATATGGAGTATATTGGTTGGCATCAGGAGTATGATAGTTAGAATGCCTTGTGTTATACCTAGCATATAAAGTTAGCTAGTCAGCACAAGATGTATGCTAATTAACATCATTTATGCCAGTTAGCACCTAGTATGCTCAATAGCATGATGGGTGTCCTAATGCGTATACTACCTAGCATAGTGACTATGCTCGTTAGCATATGGAGTATGCTAGTTAGCATGCCTTGGGTCCTAAATAGAATAAAGAGCTAGTTGGTTAACACAATATGTATGCTAATTAACATACCTGGTATGCTAGCTACATACCTAGTACGCTCAATTTCATGATAAGTACGTTGTCTAGCTGAAAGTGAATATGCTAGTTAGCACATGGAGTTTGCTAGGTAGCATATGGAGTATGCTAGCTACTAGGCCTTGAGTTATAAATAGCATACAGAGTTAGTTGATAAAAACAAAAAGTATGAAAGTTAACACCACTTCTGCTAGTTAACAACTAGCATGCTCACTAGCAATGATGGGTATGCTATTTAACACAAGGGTTATGCTAGTTAGAACTAGTAGCTGGGCTGGGTATGCTAGTTAGCATATGGAGTATGCTAGTTAGCATGCCTTGTGTTCTACCTAGCATAGAGAGCTAGCTATTCAACACAAGATGTATGCTAATTAACATAATTTTTTCTAGTTAACACCTTGTATGCTCAACAACATGATGGGTGTCCTAATGAGTATGCTAGTTATCATATGGTCTGTGCTAGTTAGCGTGCCTTGTGCTCTACCTAGCATATAAAGTTACCTGGTAAACACAAGATATATGCTAGCTAACACTCTTTATGCTAGTTAACATACGTTGTAGCATGCACATTAGGATGTTGATTATCACTATGATTTGTTTTCATGAATATGATGGATGTCCTAGTTAGCAATCTGAATATACTGATCATCATTTGGATGTTGAAGGTTGAGTTCTTTTGTAGATTCAAGGAAAAACATCTAGATTTCAAGATTGGAATGAGAATGTTTGAGATGTTGAAGCCATTCTTTTGTAGGAGGCTGAAGGATAGATACACATGCTGTTGCGAATAGCATGTGCAAATGTCTTTTTTGAAGGACACACTGTACCACATGCGCTCTCATGCTTTTGGGCTGCATAGAGCAGGTTGTGACTGTATATGCGGTATCTATGCCCCAGGTGAGAACATTAGCAAGGGTTGCTTGGATTCACATCACACGTTCGAAGGTGTCACACATATGTGGGAGTATGTTCTATGTCCAAATCCCGCAGATGCAGTTTTCCATAGAAGGGAATGCCTTATGGGAGAGTGTTTGACATGTGGAGTGAATACATTGGAATTATGCTGCTTGGAGACAACAAAGCTAGGTAATAGTATTAATGTGAAAGTATTTGCATATGTACAAGCTCAAGACAAGCATGGAAATAGTAACAAAAGAAAATATTTTTTGCACAAAGAAATGCAGTGTTGGGAGTTTCTTCAACTCTTGAAGACCAAGTTGTAACTCTTTATTACTCATAACTATGTGGCTCGATGGCAAGGACAACAATTCAAGGATTGCCTTCTTCGATTTCTGGACGATGTCGTCGTGCCAGTTGTTGATTTTGCAGAGAATTATGCCTTCAAGGAACAAAATGAGATTCGGTCAATGCATTAGCACTCTAGTAGAGTAACCATTTTTGTACACATAACATACTACCGCAGGGCAAGAGAGGTAGTCAAAACCATCCACTTATTTATATCAGATGATAAGGTGCATGACACGTTGTTCATGCAACACTGCTTCATGCTACACCATGATTGGTTACAATAAGAGGGTGTCACTCCTAAGAAACATTTGGTGTGTTCTGATGGTACGGCCTCACAGTTCAAGGGAGCTAGGCCTTTTTACTTCATTGCAAGATATGGTGGACTCACCTAGATGGGGCGTTAGGAAGAGGATGGGGTCTAGGAGGTCCTATTTATTTGGCAGTTTAAGGAAGTCAAACCTTTAGTATTAATAAAGTACTCAAAAGACAACTTTTGAATTCAAACACGAAAAACGGCTAGTTTATTTGAATTCAAAATTTTCCCCCAATATAGAATTAGTGGGTAAAACCATATCATGTAGCATATCTATGGAAAGAGCTCGGCGCATAGATTGTAGATCTATGATCTCCGGTCAAATTGGAGATCATATGTGGAAGTTATGGAGGGCCAAAAATAATAAATTTTCCCACCTCCTTTTTTGGGAGAAAAGTGCATCCTTTGACCACTCTTACACACCCACCATTCTTTCACACATGGCATACACCTATTCGTCAAAATGCTAATCACCTCCATAAGCTCATGGGAAATAAAGAGGCCCTCCTAGACCCCATCCTCTTTCTAATATATGAGCCAATTCTTCTTTGGATCAGGGCACGGCAAGGGAGAGCATGATGGTGTAGGAGTAGTTGTGAAAAGAACCTTGACACATGAACAACTAAAATCTAATGGAGCTATTTTGTGATTTGCAGCTGATGTGGTTGCTTATTGCCAAGCTAACCTGTCATCGCAGGGAGCACCTTCACACTATCCTTCAAAGGAAAGGGAATGTGCCCATGTGTTCTGGGAGGTTAAGGAGGGGGAAGTGAATAGGGAGGTGAAGTGGAATTGTGCCACTATGGCCAAACCTCGCTCTCTACATGCTTTTTGTGGCCACAACCCTGGGGATCAAACTGCCCTTGCAAAAAGTCGGCATGCTTCTTTGATGAATGCATGCACCGAAGATGGAATTGCTGTGTCAATAAAGCTCACGTGCATCCTTGGGGTTATCATACTCTACTGCCATTACCTGATGAGGCTGTGTCAGATTTGAAAGATGAAGAATCCGCCTATGATGACTTCACATATGAAGGTCATCATGATGTGTTGAGTAGCGCTCTATGTGCTGGCAGCACATTTGCTATAAATCCAGATGCTTTGACCAACGCCGAGGATGTGGATTTCTACCTAGTCAAGTGTGTTGCAGCAAAGGAGAAGGTGGAGAAGGGGTACCTGGATGAGTGGGGCAATTCAATTGGATAGAGGCTCATATGTTGCGCAACGTCTATATTATGAGCAATTGGATGCATACACCTTCAAGCTAGACCATAAGCAGCCCATCATCCACATACTTTCACATCTGATATGATGTATCAAAATACCCATGGAGCACATCCCAAGGAGACGACAGGTGTACACAATCAACCCAAAATCCTATGAAGCAATCTATAATAGCATACCCTTTAGCTTTTAAGTTGTAATCACTGCATCTTCAATATACTTCTTGCTCGGAGATAATGCAATTTTATCAAAAACTTGGGTATCTTCTGTCTCTTATGTGTCTTGTGTGATTTGTGTATACATGGGTTTGGTGTCTATCAGGGATTTCAAAATGACGTGATCACACTATAATTTTAGGTTAATAACAATAGAAATGCAAAATAACAAATATTATGTTAATTGACATTCATCTTTTTTGACCTGCAAGGAGACTTGGAGACCGGCTAAAGGCCCGCCGGGCTAAGTAGTTAACCCGCTGGGCCCGCCGTGGAAAGCCACTTCCCCGTCGGGCCCGCCATGGCTATATAAAGACGACACCGGTGCTTGTCTTTTTCGCAAGAGAGGTACATTGAAAAGTCTTCTTCACCAAACTTTCTGGCATCTTTCCACATTCTCAAAGCAGTGTAGCGGTAGTTTTTTAATCCCTTCCTTATTTTATTGATGTTTTTTTGAGTTTTTTGCGTTAAAACTCAAAGGTATAAAATTTCTTTTATAAAATCATCGTACGTGGATGCACTGGCATATGGTTGCAATTGCGGCTAGGTGTGTCATTGCAAAAGCGTACGATGATTATGTTTTATATTGCTCCCAGTCATTCATGCTTCGGCACATGGTTGCAATTGCGACTAGGTGTGTTGCTGCTAGATTGACGGTAGCATCTATTTGAAAGAAGTCACCGTGCGTGGATGCACTGGCACATGGTTGCAATTGCGTCTAGGTGTGTCATTGCAAAAGCATAGGGTGACTATGTTTTATGTTGCTCCCAGTCATTTATGCTTCGGCACATGGTTGCAAATGCGACTAGGTGTGTTGCTGCTAGGATGACAAGAGCATCTGTTAGAAAGAACTCACCATGCGTGGATGCACTGGCACATGGTTGCAATTGCCGCTAGGTGTGTCATTGCAAAAACGCAAGATGACTATGTTTTATGTTGCTTCCTGTCATTCATGCTTTGGCACATGGTTGCAATTGCGACTAGGTGTGTTGCTGCTAGAATGACGGTAGCATCTAATGCATGAATGTGTACTCAAATAATTTCATAATGTTTCATATGCTTGAATCTTGAAAGAAGACATCGTGCGTGGATGCACTGGCACATGGTTGCAATTGCGACTAGGTGTGTCATTGCAAAAGCGTAGGATGACTATGTTTTATTTTGCTCCTAGTCATTCATGCTTCGGCACATGGTTGCAATTGCGACTAGGGGTGTTGCTGCTAGTGACAGGAGCAAAGCGAACCCCGAACCCCCGACGGCCTCTAAAACACCGGGGACCGAATGGCGTGCCTCGGGCCTGTCATGGTAAAGCAAACACGGGGCACCACCTAGCTTCAGTGGCTAGGACGCAAACAACACACCACCATAACAAAGTTTTCATCCAAGAGAGATGGATGCTTGGGAGTAATGATGAAAAGGAGAGGGAATGAGATCAAGTGAGAGAGAGAGAGAGAGAGAGAGAGAGGGAGGGGGTATAGTGGCTTAGTACTTAGGCATCACAAAAGGATGGCGAATCCGAACACCCTTCACACATACACAATCTCACTCCAAAACACAAGACTAGGTGGCGATTTCGCACACCTCACATGGGCAAAACATTGCAAGAAAACATACTCACAAAACCTCAAGCTTTGTTTAGAGAATTAGGCGATGAAATGGGGAGCATAGGGTAGGGGAATGGGAAGGGAGAGAGTGGTAGAGCACATGGCGGATAGGTGGGAGTTGATGGCGAAGACTCGCACGAGGATTATGGCCATCATCCTTCATTTAGTTGCCCTTCATCTTCCATAGCCAAGGGTGTAGAGGTCATGCTCAAGACAAGCATGGTGATTGCGGTGATGGTGATGGTGTGGGTGTGTGTGTGTGTGCACTAGGCACACACAGTGCATAGTGTGTTCTTTGGTGATGTTGTGTGTCCTTAGTGTGATGGTGACCCCTCTTTATATAGGGGAGGAGGGGGGAGAAATTCTAGAATTTAGAAATGAAGAAATCATTATCTACATAGGCCATGTGACTGTGGGCCCCACTTGTCTGGCTGTGTGTATATGTGCGAGAACAGCAGTCTCATGAGAGAGAGACTAAGAGAGAGAGATAGGTTGATGAAAAAAAGTGAGAGGTGACATGGAGAATAAAGTAATTACAAGAGGGGAGAGAGGGGAGTGTGTTCAGAGGTGAATCTATGTGCAGATGTGTGTGAACACAAGAAACATCAGGTAACCACTGGGTGGGGATGGATCTGTGGGCACTTTTTTCAGTGAAACTGAGTGTGTGTGAGTGTGGGGGAGGTTATTTAGCTACAAGACAAGAGACATGGCACCCTTTAGAGAGAGAGGGGGGTATTTGGGTCATGGGATATGATAGGAGAGAGAAAGAGGGGGTGAGGTATACTATTTTGAAAGATAGGGTAAGTTGCATGTGAGTTAGGGTGCATTATTGGTGAGAGGTGGGGTAGCTTGAGGGGAGAGAGAAAGGAGAAAGGACAAGGGGAAGAGAGAGGGGGTTGACCTTTTGAGTGGAGGAGAGGAAAAGGGACACACGGCGGGGCAACAATTTAGAAAAAGGAGGCAAGGTGGGGATGGGCTGCCCCGCAGGCATAAGGTGGCCTATTTTACCTTTCTCATACATTTACATAATCATACTTTATTTTTTTCTTACTTTTTCCAATGTCTTTTATCACTCCCTCCCTAAGAGGGGGTTTTCATGGGGTGGGGACGAGAGAAGAGGGGTATGGGAGCTTGTCTTGTGAAAAGCCCCCGTCACTAGATTGACGGTAGATTCTGTTTGAAAGAAGTCACCGTGCGTGGATGCACTGGCACATGGTTGCAATTACGGATAGGTGTGTCATTGCAAAAGCGTAGGGTGACTATGTTTTATGTTGCTCCCAGTCATTCATGCTTCGGCACATGGTTGTAATTGCAACTAGGTGTGTTGCTGCTAGAATGACAGGAGCATCTGTTTGAAAGAACTCACCATGCGTGGATGCACTGCCACATGGTTGCAATTGCGGCTAGGTGTGTCATTGCAAAAGCGTAGGGTGACTATGTTTTATGTTGCTCCTAGTCATTCATGCTTCAGCACATGGTTGCAATTGCGACTAGGTGTGTTGCTGCTAGAATGAGAGGAGCATCTGTTTGAAAGAACTCACCGTGCGTGGATGCACTGCCACATGATTGCAATTGCGGCTAGGTGTGTCATTGCAAAAGGATTGGGTGACTATGTTTTATGTTGCTCCCAGTCATTCATGCTTCGGCACATGGTTGCAATTGCGACTAGGTGTGTTGCTGCTAGAATGACAGGAGCATCTGTTTGTAAGTTGTTGTACGGTGAGGCATACTGCACTTTTTTTTTCACGTAGAAAAGATCCAAATGGAGTGGCACATAGTTATATTTCACAATGTGTTGTTTGCAATAATACCATTGCAGGCAAAATGGATCCTTCTGCTACTTCACTAATAGAGTTCAAAAAGAAAATTAGACAATTGTTGATTACAATCGTCAGTGCACTAGATCCCGACAATATAGCGCAGATTGTTGCAGATGAGTCTAGATTGCAATCATTATACAGTGAGATTGTCCGCAAAATTTTGTTGTTATATCCAGACAAAACATTCGAATTAATAATCTCATTACTAAGCAGTTGGGTGGGCAATTTGCCCAAGGTGGCCTCTGATTTGAAAGAGGAATGCCCTCAAGAAGTAGACAAGGGTAAGCTAGAGCATTGGAACGCGAGATGGAGAGATGAAAAGGAGAGGTCAAGGCGAGCATCCCACATAGACACACAGTTTGGCCTAAGCAAGAAAATGCGAAAGGCTATCACGAGAGTTATGGGGAGCAGCCAAGTTGGAGAACCGTTTATTGAGGAGGCTGCCATTGAGGGAACATCGGGTGCTATTGCTTCTGCCAGTCACCTGGAGAGCAGTATATACAATTCTGAATGTAGTATGACTTTGGGCATTCCAAATAAGTCCATTAAGAAGATCAAGAAACTTGGGTCAGGGGCTTATGGCACAGGGTGGCAAGTTCAAATCAAAGGGATCAGTTTCCTTCCTGCAACGAATACTTATTGTGCCAAGGAGTTCAAAGGACAGGCCAAGCATCAATGGAAAAGCTTTGCATCAGAAAGTGGAGTAGATCTCAACCATAGAGGGATTGTGAGGAGTATTTCCCACTCTCTAACGTTGCCATGGTTTATGATATTCCCCTACTTCAATGGGGGGACTTTAGGTGATCTTATGGAGACAGTGCCCCTTCCACATGGCTCTTTCACGACGCTTGTAGCGCATCAAGAGGGGAAAGGAAAGATCCCTAAAGACTTTAAATGGGAGCAACCCTCTGAAGACAAGAAAAAACGTATCAAGAGCCTGTGCAATCATGATCCCTAGTTGATCCATGTCTTGGTGAAGCCATTGCGATTCGCACATGACGAGGGAGTGATCCACAATGATCTCCATCCATGGAACATCATGTTGGACTTTACCAAGGATCTCACTCCCCGTATTGGAATAATTGATTGGGGATTGGCTCTGCGTGTTGGCTTAGAGACACAAAAGACCAACAATACCGATGAAAACTGGCAAAAGCTTCATCCTTGGCGAGCTCTTGAGTTACTAGATGGCAAGAATTTATGCCCATGGACCAAGGCCACAGATGTGTACACCATAGGATGGGTGATATGGAAATTTTGTAAGTTTTGTGGAGAGTTCTCTAACTACTACAGCACAGATTGGTTCAAACATAATGTTTCAGTGGAGGTACAAGCCATATCTAGGATTGTTGTGGAAGGTTGGGTGAGGAATAAATCCACAGACAGAAAGACCTTGGCACTTTTGGACGAAGAATTAGAAAGATTTGAAGCCCAGCCAGAACGATGCTTACGCCCTCCCTCTGAAATGAGTGTAGCCTTTTTATGATGGATATATGATGTACTTTATTAAGCAGGGTTTTCTAAGACTTGTGACTTATAAAAGAACTTTTAAAAATTGGGTTTTATGTGCAATGGATGATGTATGAGTAATAAAAACACTTTGTTATATCTCAATAGACAACAAATTTTCTATGAGTTTTTTTTTCTCTTAAGTTTCAAGCAATAAGCCACGTGGAGTCACTGATTGTCATTCATTGATTTAAAAAATGGTGGTTACTCTTATATCAATTGATTGTCGTAAGATGGTGGTTATTCTAATATCAATTGATTGACGTAAAATGGTGGTTCAAATTATAGCAATTGATTGTCGTAAAATGGTGGTTACTGTTATAGAAATTGATTATCATTAAGTTTGTATGCCATAACTGAAGTATAGTGTTTAATCAGGATATGGATAATGATAATCAAAGGGCTAAGCGCGCTTTTGAGCATCTCAGATCCATGTGTCAAGGCGGTGGAGTGAACGACACCGCTTGAATTGCTGCTCGTTGCTCCCAGTGGGACAACCCGGTGGGTACACAATGGAAAGAGGTGAACACTAGGATTGACCGAGAAATGGTGAAATCCATATGGCCAGGCGTTGCAGATGACAACATCAAGAAAGGCCAACTCAAGCTATCACAATGCATTAATGCAGACATACGAGACAATGGAGAGAACATATATCTCGATGTTATGGGTCATGCTATGTATCATATGGATTGTCCATTGTGGTTTGCCAAGATGTTATACATGCATTATTTCTTGGGTGAAGCAGTGGACTTTAGCTCAAGGACACCTCACATGACGGTTGCGGACATTCGCAGTACTGCAATCACTGTCACACGGCAAGAGATGTCATTGGCACTAGAAGGTGCATCAAGTTAAGGAGGAGCTTCAAACTCAACTCAGGCAAGCATCACAAGCTACACAAGGCTCTCATGCAGAAGAAACCCTAAATAGAGACTTGCAAAGGGAGGTGAATGTGCTATCTCGCCACGTAAAAGAGTTAGAGGCGACTATAAAAAAACAAAATGCTGCCACATTGATTGAGCACCCAACATCTATTGAGGCCCCTCCAGCTTCTGGTGAGCAAGGTGGTCCTTGCCCCATATGTAGATCATTCTTTCATGAGTGGTGTGGTCACTTCAGCTTGCCATGCGGACATATGTATCATATATCATGCTTGATGCAAAGCATGATGAATACATTTCATTGTGCTATATGTGAGTTTGAGATATCCAAAAAGCTATATGCAATGTTTAAAATGTCCGAAGACTATAATAAGCTTAAATGTCAGCGTGAACAGGAGAATGAAGATATTCTCACAAATATTTCACTATCACTTGGATAGTTTTTGTAACATTTGATAGCATTGACTCGTTGTCTTGCGAGAATTTATTAGTGAATTGTGAATTGTCTTCTCTTCAGCTTCAATTATGATATGTGATAATGCAACGATTTGTTAGGGCTTTGTATATTATGAAGCTTTAATAGTGATTTGTGGCCTTGTAAAGGTTTTTAAGGGCTTCGTTTATTATTAAGCAAATGTCTAAACCTTAAACTAAATATAACAAAAATCTTATAAGATAAACAGTTTCTGAACTTAAGCAGAAGTCACTCAATGGATTCGATAATCTATTAATTAAACCACCGTCGCTTGCTGCTACGGGTCAAAGTTGGTTCAATTTCCAAATTCTCTTCAATCTCTTCTAAAGTACATGTAGTCTCTACTTCATGAGATTCCCCTTGCAGCTCACTGTCTTCGTCCACCTCATCATTGGTTACGTCATAAGCCCAGCGCGGCATCTCCTCTTTGTAGTTCTCAGCTTGCACTCTTGCCAATAGCCGATGGTTGCAGTACATATACACCAATTTTTCAGCTCTTGAATTTAGAAGGCGGTTTCTAATGGTGGAATGTACATATTTATATGTACTCCAGTTTCTCTCAGAACTTGAATTGGATGCACATTGGGCTAGGATTCTAACAGCTAGGCATTTAAGGGTGGGTGCACTACCACCATTCATCATCCACCACTTCCACGCTGGTTGCTCCGTGGCAAGTTTCTGCACAAATTCTGTACCAAACTTACCCTCTTTGAGTTTAAACTTCGTAAGATCAATAACAGCTGATGCATGCTCATCAGGATCATCATAAAACCTGCCTATCACATCATAAAAGTTTTCCAGCACCTCCTCATCAAGTTTCTCTATTTCCATTTCCCAATACTCTAGATCCAATAAGAAAGCTACGCTGTGTAGTGGACTATGTGCTCCAACCCATCGACCATGGACATACTTTCTCAAAATTTCTCTCCTCTTTTGAGTGAATGGTGTCTTCCAAGGCTTCACAATTGGCTCCTGGGGCTCCTCTGGATTTACAAGGCTTTCTTGAACAGTCCACCAAGCCATCCACACCTTACCTATGTTAGGCAAGGCAAAATCCAGTTGGCGTAATGCGAGCATAATGGGCATCATGACATTGTGCACATCCACCACATCATCCCAGAAGTGGTGATCAGCTAGTAGATCTCTAATCACCCCTATTTTGCTTTTTATCTTCTCCCTTTGACTAGCCTCCCATTCTGAAAAAGTGGCACAAACAAATGTCTCCATCATAGCATTCTTATTTTTTATTAGTGATTCTACCGTATCGTAGTTGGTGCAAAATCTAGTTTCGCACGGCAGTTTTAACATAGTAGACATCCTCTGACGGTACATGTCAAGAACCCTCTGACGCTTCAAAACAAACTTGACTATTAAGCGAGCATTGTCTACTATCCATTTGAACCACTCTGTGTCCTCCCTCTTGTACCAATCTTGCAATACCAAGTTCAAGTTGTGTGTACTGCAACCACCACTATATAGGTGAGAGAAGCGACTTTCAAGTATTCTACCTGCAGCCCTGCAATTTTTGGCATTGTCCATGATTACTTGGAGAACATTTTCTTTTCCAAGCTCCTCAACTGCGTCGCCAATGATGTTAGCTATAAAACTGCCAGACTTTATTTGACCAGAGCTATCCACAGCTTTGATAAAACATTCACCACGAGGACATACAAGCATGATGTTGATCAACAGCCGCCTTTGAACATTGGACCAACCATCACTAACTATGGTGTATCGAGATTGTTCTGTTGCATTTAATATTACCCTTTGAATATCCTGTTGTGTGCTTGTGTAACATTTATCCAACAGTTGGTTTTCATATGGTGATATGTTGGAGGGGTAAATCCAGCACCATACTCCCCAATGCGTTTCTAAGCTGACTTCCATGCATCACGGGTGACAATGGCCAATGATCCCCCAGTGAAATAGATGGATTTAGCTAGTGCAAGTTGTGCTTCTTCTAAGGCAAGTGTTTTGAAGCTCCTCTATAAGCTAACCTGTCTACTTTTTGATGAAACTACCTGAAAGTCAGGAGATACATGGTTTGGAGGAGTACTTCCATCGATATGAGAAGTTGGTTCCCTACTTTGAGTGCTCCCATTGGTGGGCGTTACACCCAATGATCCCTCATACTGGTTTGATCTTATCGATGCGGGGGTGTGATGGTCGAAAGTAGAGAGTTTTGATCTTTTTCTCGTGGAAATTAGCTTACCAATTAAAGCTTTTAAGAGCATAGCTGCTTCTTCTGCACCTAAGCCCTTGCACTTTCCTCCTTGAATTTTGGTATTGCCACCTAGAAAATGATCCCTTATTCTTGGTGCTCCTCTAGATTTCTCTTCCCCACAAAAGTTACATTTCCAATATTGATACTTATTTAAATTTGTGGCAAAATTCCACTCGGGTTGTGGACTTTTTCCACCTGCCTTTCACTTGCCCTGCGAAGTGGTGCCCTGCGAAGCAGGACCTGGCATTGAGGTAGGAGGTCTCCTCAAGGAAGCCAGGCTTGGGACACCAACACCACCGCTGACATTCCCGGTGGAAGACATACTTATTGGATGCCTGCAATACCAATAAACATAGCTCAGTATGCTATCTCTTCTTTCAAGTATTATTCAAACCAAACATTAGCGTTATAATCAATATCACACACAAGCGTAGTAGTGAAGCCTGAAGAAAATAACCTCAATCTACTCAAACATGAGCAAGCAAATACAACGGTGAATCAAATATGTGATCAGTCCATCCCAAAAGTAGACATATCGACCCAAAGATTCACCTTCCTACCCCTTTCATGAATCAGTCCAGTCCAAAAAAGAACTAATGACCCATGATTGGAGCTCTAATCGAAATAGCAAGCAAATACAGCGGTGAATCAAACATGTGATCAGTCCATCCCAAAAGTAGAGATATCGGCCCAAAGATTCACCTTCCTACCTCCTTTCATGAATCAGTCCAGTCCAAAAAAGAACTAATGACCCATGATTGGAGCTCTAATCGGAATAGCAAGCAAATACAACGGTGAATCAAACATGTGATCAGTCCATCCCAAAAGTAGAGATATCGACCCAAAGATTCACCTTTCTATCTCTTTTCAAGAATCAGTTCAGTCCAAAAAAGAACTAATGACCCATGATAGAAGTTCTAATCAATATAGCAATCAATTTAGCAAATATAACGGTGAACCAAACATGAGATTAGTCCATCCCAAATGTAGAGATACCGACCCAAAGATTCACCTTTCTACCTCCTTTCAAGAATCAGTTCAGTCCAAAAAAGAACTAATGATCCATGATCAGAGTTTCATTAAGTTTTAATTTTTTTTAAAGACTATTCATTCTTTTACCTTTAGTTTTTCTTCTAAATTTTAAAGGATGACCAAATTTAGAGGAAGCGGTGATGTGATGTGATGTCTACTACAGGGTTATATAGAGCCACCAAATATGGAGGGGGTACATGACGGGGCCGACGGGATTCTTGCTTTGCCCGCCAGGCCCGTCGAGATTCATAATATGCTCGCCGGGCCTGCCGGGGTTTGTGGTTGCCCCGCCGGTTCTACGTTTTCTACCGGTTTTCGTAAGTCATGACATTAGATATGTTATTAACATGAAAAAAATAGTGATAATAACAACAATAATTAACATTTAACAAAATGCGTCATCGTGTAATTAAAATCCCTGGTGTCTATCACAGAGGGGTCTTAGTTTAAGAGAGATTATTTGTACAACCTGTCTCATTGTGTTCTAATTGTGTTATGTGGGTATGCTAATTAGCATCCTATTAATGCTAGTTAGCACACAAAATGTTCTAATTAGCATACCTTTTGCTGGTTTTAAAGGAGAAGAGATGGCAGATTCTTGTATACTTTACTAATTAGCATACTATATATGTTGATTAGCATAAACTTATATATTCTAGTTAGCACAAATAGTTTTCTAATTAGCACAACTTTGCTAGTTTTCAAGGAGAAGAGATGGAAGCTTTCTGTATAGTGTGTATGCTGATTAGTATACTATGTTGTGAGTGGAATGCTAATTAGCATACTGTTTGTGCCAACTGTCATAAACAGTATGCTAATTACTCTTTATGCTAGCTGGCATACCCTTGCTAGTTTAAGGAAGAAGAGATGGCCACTTTTTGTATATTGTGTATGCTAATTAGCATACCTTTGCTGGTTTCAAGGAGAAGAGATGGCAGCTTTCAGTTCTCTCTGTATTCTAATTAGCATATTGTTTATGCCAGTTGGCAGAAATAGTATGCTAATTGGAATACATTTGCTGGTTTTAAGGAGAAGAGATGACAGCTTTCTGTATACTATGTGGTCTAATTAGCATACTATGCTGTGAGTGGAAGCTAGCACAAACAAAAATGCACAGTATGCTAATTGAAGGTATGTTTATTAGCATACATAGTATGCTAATAAACATACTGTTTTTGCTAGTTGGCATAAACAATATGCTAATAATCATATCTTTGCTGGTTTTAAGGAGAAGAGATGACAGGTCTCTCTATCCTATGTATGCTAATTAGCATACTGTTTATGCCAATCCTCATTCTGTGGGTATGCTAATTAGCATAGTTAATTGGGATAAACAGTATGCTAATTAGCATAGGTTCTTTGGTTTCACGGAGAAGAGATAACAACTCTTTGTATACCGTGTATGCCAATAAGCATATCATGTATGCTAATTAGCATACTCTATGTTGGTTTCAAGAAGGGATGGCAGCTTTCTATATACTCTGTATGCTAATTAGCATACTATGTTGTGAGTGGAAGTTAGCAAAAGCAAAAATCCACAATATGCTAATTGAAGGAATGCTAATTAGCATACCATGCATGTTAATTAGCATATTGTTTATGCCAGTTGGCATAGACAGTATACTGATTAACATACCATTGTTGGTTTCAAGGAGAAAATATGGCAGCTGCCTATATACTATATATGCTAATTAGCATACTATGGTATGCTCTGAGTGGAAGTTAGCAACAATAAAAATACACAGTATGCTAATTAGAATGTATTCTAATTGGCATATTGATTTGGTTGTGTTAGCATAAACAATCTGCTAGCTAGCATAAACATTATGCTAATTAGCATATCTTTGTTGATTTCCAACAAACATGTATAAAAATTCAATGTTTACAAGATGCCAATAGTACACATAGTATTGTCTTCAAAACAAGAATAGTACAGGATCTGATCATTACTATCTGAAGTGAATGTTGGAATAGTTACAAACATTGGAAAGGCAATTTACAAATTTCCCTCATAATGTTACGAAACTGCATAGAGCCTCCTACTCTGGATAAGATTGTGGTTTAGCGCGCTTGTACACTCTCTTTTGCCCAGTGTCAGTTTGCTTCTTTGTTTGTTGCTGAGCTTTCAGGTCTTGCTCTCTTTCTTCTTCTTGCTGAGCTTTTAGGTCTTGCTCTCTTTCTTCTTCTTACTGAGCTTTTGGTTCTTGCAACTCTCTTTCTGTTGTTGCTTCTCTAATTTTTCCCTCTGTAGCCTCTCTCTCTTATGTCTTTCAGCTTCTTCATCAGTCTCCCTTTGTCTCCTACGCATGGCTTCATTACGCTGGGCCACGTTGTGGCGGTGCATTTCGGATTCCTGCCTCTTGATCACTTGATGTGAAAAAAAATCTGGGGCAGTATGAAACGCATTTTCAGCTGTATACGGTGCACGATCCTCTGATTGCATCTATAGGAACAGCCAGCTGCTCAAAGTATTTATCAGGAAGTTTTGTCGTTGTTCTTTGGTCTAGTCCTCTATCTTGGGAGTAACAATCCAACTTCTTTCAGGATTCTGGCACACTTTGTACATACTATCATCAATAATTATACTATTTTGGGGCCCAAAGTTGCAACTCTTCCAAAACAATCTTAAATCCTTCAAGAATACATGCTTATTATTTATTTGCAAGGATGGCCACTACAATGACCCTGTGTAAAAACAACTCTCAGCTTATCCCGCTGCTCTTTGAATATTGTTTCTAATGTTGCATTCACTTTAGGTGCCATGCTAGTGCTCCATATATACACATGGAAAAACCGGAGGCACCAATCCAAAAATTTGTGGATATCTTTGCGACAAAATACCAACCTCCTATCTTGTACATTGTACTTTATTGGCTCTACAACTTGAACAAGCAGGCCATTTAAATCAATAACCAAAGTGCGCCCCTCGTCTGGCAATGGCTATGGCACGCATATTGGGTCTGGCAGTGCATACCACTCAGTAAAAATAACTTCCCCTGAGGGATGAACATAACTGAAGTACTCATTTATTTTTGTTAAGCGTTTAAGATAGCTAGCCACGTGCTTCTCAATCTCGGATTTTTCTTTTTGTAGCTATCTAGCATTGGCAATACGCCGCTTTTGTATGGTTTTGCATGCAATGGAATAATTCAAATCATGCAAGGTAACTAGCTGCAAATTCTCTTGCCCTGTGACATGGAAATGCTATCAAATAAAGACATCATAAAGGACAAGAAAAAACTACTAGACTGTTGCACAATAAATAATATTGCAAAGAGTTTTTACATTATGAATATCTAGAGAGATACATGCCACAGGGTGTGGAGCTTGCTAGCGCTACATAACTTGGACACAACAGGGAACAAATTCAACATAATTTCTTGCAATCACGTGAGCGAATGGATTTCTTTTCACCTCTGGTGCGTTCCTTTATGTCATCCAAGGTGCTCGGAGGGGCTGCACATTTCTCGTCCCCAGGTTCTTCCTGAATCTCTTCTAGGACACCTTTTCTCTTTAATTTCACTTTGTTTACAAAACCTTGTAGGGGGCTGTCATCACTGGTGTCTTGCGCAATCAGCCCACTGTCAGTCCTAAAACCTTCCTTTTGAGCATTCCTACCTTCCTCTTGCGCAATCAGCCCACTGTCAGTCCTGAAACCTTCCTCTTGAGCATTCCTACCTTCCTCTTGCACACTCTTAACTATTTACTCTAAGATTCTTGTTTGATCAGTTGTAGGGGGCTTGTGTTTGGGATGAGTAATCATGATAAAATCATCATCATCATCATCTGTTTCTTTACCATCTGCAGCAGCCTTGTGCGTTGTCGCATGTTGTGGCATTACATCTGCCCTTTCATGCTGTTTATCTAGCTCATCAAATTCATCATTACAAAGCTTCTCTTCTTTCCTTTGATTGACAGGTCTCTTGTTAGGTTCACATCCTGCATCATTGATACATGTGTATTTCATTCACCCGTTCATTTTCATGGTACCATTATGATTGCTTGTATGCATAGTGTGACAAGTAGCATTCGATGTATGGTAGGCATCTATATCCTGTAGACATTCATATTGTCTATGCTAACTATGTTAACTAGTATACAAAGTGTACTAACCACCATGACCAATATGCTAAGAAGGAAGTGTGAATTTAGTGTGTATGCTAACTAGCAGAGAATGTATGGTAATTAGCGTATATAAAATGTTAATAGGAAAAAATTGTGTGTATGTTAATGGTATGCTTATTATTGATGGTGTGCTAATTAGCATACACAGTTGTATGCTAATTAGCATACAATGTATGCTAGCATAGACGGTATCTAACTAGAGGATAAGTGAAGCTAATAAACATAACTTCTCTGCTAATTAGCATACCATTTTTGCTGGTTAGCATATTGTGCATGCTAACTAATATACACATTATGATAACTAGCAAAGATGTATGCTAACTAGCATACAAATTATGCTAGCTAGCTCAAAAATGTATTCTAACTAGCATAGAGTTATGCTAGCAAGCATACATATTATGCTAGGTAGCAAAGACGGTATGCTAACTAAAATTTGAATGCTTGTTAGCATGCACAAAATGCTAGCTAACATACAAGGTATGCTAGCTAGCATACTGAGTATGCTAATTATCATACCTTTTTTTATAGTTATCATACTTGCATGCTAGCCATCATACTAAATGTTCTAATTAGCATAAAAATTATGCTAATTAGAATATTATATATGATAATTAGCATACCTTCATCGCTAGTTAGCACACATGGCTAACAAGGTATGCTAATTAGCATATATAATATACTGATTAGCATACTTTTTATGCTAATTAGAACATTGTGTTTAGCAATGTGTCTTAACTAGCTAAGAAGGTATGCTAATTAGAACATTGTGTATGATGGATAGCATGCAAGTATGATAACTATAAGAAAAGGTATGCTTATTCATGCTAAATAGCATACGTTTTTTCTAATTAGCATACTTGCATGCTAGCCATCATACAGTGTTATAATTAGCATAAAAAGTATGCTAATTATCATACCCTGTATGTTAGTTAGCATATTATCATAATAAGCATACCCTATATGATAATTAAAATATTAAATATGCTAATAAGCATACCCTGTATGATAATTAACATATTAAATATGCTAATTATCATACCCTGTATGTTAGTTAGCACATGGTGTGTGCTAACTAACATACAGGGTATGCTTATTAGCAAACCTTGTTTGCTACTTAGCGCATTGTGCACTAATTAGCTTATTTAATATGATGATTAGCATACTTTGTGTCTAACTGGGAAACTCTCTATGCTAGTTAGCATGCATAGTTTGTTAACTAGCATAGAATGTATGCTTATTAGCATACAAAATATGCTAACTAGCATACAAAAATGCCAACTAGTATTCACAATATGTTAGCTAGGATTACTATGTGTGCTAACTAGCATAACTAGGTTTGACAACTACCATACACAATATGCTAGACACCAAACCCACTAAGATAACTAGCATACATTATATGCTAACTAGCATAACTAGGTTTGACAACTACTGAGGTGGTCCGGGGCGGGCAATAAGAAGAGTGGCCTCTAAGCAATCTTCTAGGTTCCCGTGCTGCTCAATTGGGTTGGGGTTGGAAAAAACAACAAACACACACACAAACCCGCAACCTAACCCTAACAAATTTGGGGCACCACCTAGTTTTGGATGTGAACTAGGACGTGTAGAGAGAGAGAGAGAGAGAGAGAGAGAGAGAGAGAGAGAGAGTGCTCGGGCTGCTTTGAAATGTGCGACAGTGATCAAGCAAACACAATTGTATATGTAAGAAAAAGAGGGAAGGGGGAGGGGGTGCTTGTTGCACTAATACCTTCTTACAAATCTATCATGACCAATGAAAGTGAGATTAGTATTTGTTCAACATAGCTTGAGTCACCACAACATATCACAAGAAAAGCCACCCCAATCACTGTCTTAAGGCCAGGGGAGTCCTCTCCACCCTGTTGCCCTCTTACAGTATGTGGAATTTATGGCTGAATTGATGACAACACCCAGAAACAAGCTATCAAGAACTTAAAAAAAACACCAGGACACTTACACATCATTGTTGTCCATTACTTCACGTTGGAAGAGAGACAAAGTATCCAAGCTTAATCCAAATCCACCCTCCTTGATTCAGCAAATGTTGGGCTTACACTAGTAGGAGAAATGATAGATTTCCTACTCTCAATTGAATGATCACTCTCTCTTACAATGGCATAGAGTTCCCTTGCTAATCACCCCTAATACAACACATGCATATGCATAAGCCAATGAGCTTCCACTCAAGGGCTCCTTCTAGAGAGGTTGAGCTTGGATTCTCAAGCTATAGCATAGTGCTCTTGCTTATGGCTCCCCCTTTGTGCTAGCTACACCCTCCTTGTATAGCAATTCTGAAGGCTAGGGTTACTCCTCTAACCATGGTTGGGTTAGATTTTCAGCACTTATCTAATTTCTTTTTCTTGGAATTATCAAGAAGTTGGTGTGGATAGATGAAGAAGAGAGAGAGGAGAGAAGTGGAGGTGATAGGACTTTTCATAGTAGGTTAGTGTTAGTAAATTAGTAGAGTTAGTTATTTTATTGATTTACAAATGGAATTGGATATTTACAATGGGAGTATCCAAGTAGGATACAAATAAGGAAGAAAAAACTCTTAATAGGTAAGAAAACATGGATTTCTTACAATGTTGATGCTCCAAGTATCTTGAGTAGGGTCAATTTTGACGCTTGTTGACGGTCCACTAGCTTTGACGGTACGTTTTTTTCACTCTTGACCTTCCTTTGGGAGCCAAGGTAGTTGAATATGAGTAATCAATCACCATGATGTTGTCTTTCAAGAGAAGAGGCTGAATTTTATGGTTTTTTGATAGATATGGGTAATATGGATGAGAAAAAATGAGACTAGGTGGTCAATTTTGGAATGGAAGTGTGTGTAGAAAACATGAGTTCACCATGGTTTCTCTTATTCTTCAAGGTTTAGAAGAAGGTGAGTAGGGTGCAGAGAGGAGTGGTGAGAGAGGTGGGGATGATGAGTGGAGAGGTGTGTGTGAAAGAGGAAAATGATAAAGTGGAAGAGGGAGTGTGGTTGCATAGCATGGGCAAACTGGGGTCCACAAATAAAATCCTAGATCACAGCTCGTAGCTCAAAAAAATATGAAAAAAATTGAGATAAAAGTTCAGCTCACGAGCTACAGCTTTTGTTTGTATCACCTTTTCAAATTCGGGGAGCATGTGATCTTTAAAAATTCAGCAAAACCGACTGCTTTTTCCACTGCACAAGGTCCTTGTGAGGTCCTTCTTTGGATGATTCTTTTGAATACCTCCAAGAGTGAGCTCCCCACGGTGCATGCATGCATTCCACATACCCTTGACCTTATTTGGTAGGTCTATAATTGAAGATATTGTTGAGATCATGATATAAGTGAATAGTAAAACTAAGAAAATCAAATATTGAGAGGTCTAAAAAAATATGTACATGTCAAATATAAATAATATAGGTAGAAAAAATATAAAGGGATCAAAATAAATCTATCTCATTATAAGTCTACCATAAAAATATGAATATTTTTGGTGTTCTAATTTATGAGAGTAAAAGAGAATAGATGTAGGAGGGAAAAATCACAATAGTGAAAAAATATACACATAAATAAAACTAGTTTTTTTTAATTTTTGTTGGGATGGAGTTACACCAAAAATAAGAGAAGCTTGCATGAAATTATTTTTATATGGAATAAAGAGTATGCAAAATGGTAAGAAAAAAATATGATAATGGTGAGTCAATGTACATAGCATAAATAACACACCATAAGTAGAAATATTTAAATAAATATCAAAATAATTATGAAAAATCCTTTTATTTAGGCCCTATATACAATGAAATATTTACACACAAATGGGCCATAATATACTTATATTTTTTATTTTTTGGCTCAACTAGCCCAGTGACTAGCTAGTTGAGGGTTTTTTAGAAGATATGGGAAAAGTCCCCTAACTCACACATAACTATATATAGTGAAATGGTAGGGATAGCCACAGTGTTTGGATGATTTTGGTAGGGTGGGTTAACTCACTATGGAAATTATAGAGAGTCGAAAAACAGCTATCACTACCATACACAATATGCTAGACACCATACCCACTAAACTAACATGCATACCTTCTATGCTAACTAGCATACACAGGGATAGTGTAGGAATCAAGGCTGGATAATTGTTCCTTAACATTATCTTACTAGAACTCTGTGTGATTGGGGGTCCTTGCCCTGTGACCTTGCCACACCATTCAACTAGTATCCTCTGTTGGTAGGTGGAATCTCTACATTCGGTCCCCAGGGAGCATGGAACAACAAAGTAGATTAGGTGATAGGTATGCTCACATGGCATTTTGACCATTGCACTGATTTCGTGTACTTCTAGTGGGAGACCACAGCCAATACACACGTTGCTTTTTGTCCCATCACGCTGGAGAGGGGGAATTGGGAACACACCCGACACACACGCAACTTGCTCAATTCACACACGACCTGCATAGTCTCTAGACCCAGATCACACTAATCTTGCCAGCTTCTCGCACTTCCACAACTCAACACCTCTCTCTCTTTCTCTCTCTCACACACAAGGGGCCCGGGGGGACACACACACTCACACACACCGGCACCACACACCCTGGGGATGAGCAAAGAAGAAAGGGGGGAAGGGGGAGAGACGACCCCAAAATCAACAATCACAGCTTCTCCTTCAAACCAAAAACCATGTACAAATTCCATGAACCATGCTCAAGGCTTTTCCATCGCCATCGCCGCTTCATACAGAGGGACACACACTTCCCTCACCACTCGACTCCGTCGCCACATACCTCAGTGGGAACATCACCGTTGCCTTCACTATAACAAAAGTCGCTTCTCCATGCCGCCCTCGCTGGCTTCTTCTCTTGAAAATCCCTCGCTCTTTCGAGCCGCTTCACAGACCATGCATTCCCGCTTTGACCGTCGAGCGTGAAAAAACTTTTCTCTTTTTCCTCCCCCTTTTCCCCAAGCCCAAAGAAAAGCTTTTTCCTCTTTTTTGAAAACGGCTGCTCTTTCTCTCTCTTTTTTCTCCTCTTAGTTTTTTCAAGGCGAAGAAAGAAAAAATTTTCTTTTTTTGGGCGGTAGCGCCTGGCGCCACTGCCTTTGCCTTTCTTTTTCTCAAAAAACCTCTTCTCTCTCTCCCTTACCTTTTGAGCCTTTCCCTTTTGTTTTCCCCAAACTCCAGCTATCTTCTTTCTTTTTTTTCTTCTAATGTCACCTTCCATCCACCCTTTCCCTTTCCACTTATAGCCAATGAATTTTTTTTTCACCTATTTCTATTGAGAGAGAAGGAGAGAGAGCAGAAATAGAACCCCAAAGTGTGTAGAATACACACATGAGATGATGTATATATAGAGGGGACCTTGGTGCCATATATAGAGAAGCCATATATTGGTTAGCTTCACATATAAGCTCAACACCCCCTGTGAGGTCCCTTCCCTTGTCGAGAGGAGCGAAGTACCTTTGATAGGTCTCCAATCCTGATAAGGAAAAACCAACGGACATTTCCTTAGCTACTACATAGCCACGGGCATGAAGCGTTAGTGAAGGATTGGTCCTATTTCGCTATGGTGGAGCGTGACCACCATAACCCTATCTAAAAACTATCTATAATCAATTATACCTAAAAGTATAAATCTTAGAGTGACCAACCTGTGTGCTTTTTTCTGCATGTTTTAGAAGCATAGCCGCCAAGGTTTGTCTCTTTTAAGATTTATGACTAAAAAAAATAAAATCTAGCGTTGGAAAGTTACCCAACTCATCGGATCCACCCGTCCATAGAATGATACCGTCAGGGTATCATTATCCCACTTTCCACACCACACTCACCCTTCTTTTGTTATTTAATTACTACGACACTGTTTAAACATACATATTCCTTTACTTTATTTATGATACTGGTTCGTTAAAACAGCTCTTCAAACAATATTACAAACAATTTTCAAACAAGAAGTCGTCCAATTTTAAACCAACAACCCTTGGATTAGGTTCACTCAAGAATCTCTAGTGGCGCTATTATGTCCAATCGGTATATACATTATTTATAAAAACCCTTGTCCACATGAGCGTCCCATACCACTCGACAAGTATTCGTTGTGCTAATCTGGACGTACTCCCGTCATAGCAACAACGGTGCCAATCTGGGCGTCATCCTCATGCCACGAAAAAACAAAACCGCAGTATCCAGCTGGGCTAATCTGTGTATACTCCCACCATAGCATCAGCGGTGCCATCCTAAGCGTCATCTCACGCCTCGGCAACAGCCACATAATACCAATGCTAATAAGTAGAGAGACTTGAGAGAAACCATACTGAAGGTTTTGGACAAACATTATTTCCTATAGCAACTAGTTTAACCAGACAATCTTTCCTACTTGTCAAACATATGACGAGTTTCTTGGGGTTAAGCCCCGTGGTTTCGGTCCGTGTTTTCTTTTTATAAGGTAAATAATATATTCCTATGGTCTCGCATATGCAATGATGCATAACTTGGTGCCAATATGGGCGTCATCCTCACGCCACGACAAAACAAAACCGTAGTATCCAGCTAAGCTAATCTGGGTGTACTCCCACCACAGCATCAGCGGTGCCATCCTGGGCGTCATCTCACGCCTCGGCAACTGCCACATAATATTAGCGCTAATAAGTAGAGAGACTTGAGAGAAACCATACAGAAGGTTTTGGACAAACATTCTTTCCTATAGCAACCAATTTAACCAGACAATCTTTCCTACTTGTCAAACATATGACGAGTTTCTTGGGGTTAAGCCCCGTGGTTTCGTTCCGTATTTTCTTTTCATAATGTAAATAATATATTCCTATGGTCTCGCATATGCAACGATGCATAACTTGAAACTGCAATACTAACCTGTACCATAGCTCCGATTGGTCTGATTGGTGGAGACATAGCATTTTCCGCAAGGAATCCATCGTTACTTGTACCAGCTTCATGATCATTAGCGCCTTGGGTTCGAGCATGCTTTGGAACCATTTTTTTGTACTACACTTATGTTATACACTTAGAAATTTAAATTGGTCAATTTCCCTAATAATCTCATTGTTTTCAAAGAGAGTCTGTAATTTGAACCCTCGCCAACTCGGATTCACACTCAGTGTTGTTGTTCTACATCTAATTTCTATACATCAAAATATTTGCTAATCTTAATTAATCAAAAATTAAGTGTGTAAATTACGATTGAAAGTTTAGGAATGCATGACATTTCTAATCCAATTCTATACTTCAACTAAATCAATTTTTAGTATTATTCAAAATTCTATTTAACCTAATAGACAATAACATTGATGAATGAGAATTTCATAATGTGTAATAAGAATATGATGAGTTCTCTTATGTATTAACTTTCAATTAACAATATATAAGTTAATAGTGAAGATGTACTAACTAGAGAGAGTAGGTATACTTAGAGAGATTAGAGTAAGAGAAAACATACACACACATCTTTTCTAAAGTTAATTGAATCTTACTATCCATTAGAAAGATTAGAGTTAAAGAGAACACACACACATACTTTTCTAAAGCTAATTGAATCTAACCAATCTATTAGAGAGATTAGAGTAAAAGATAACACACACACACACACACACATATCCTTCTTAAAGCTAATTGAATCTTACTAATCTATTAGAGAGATTAGAGTAGGAGATAGCACACACACACACACATAACCTTCTTAAAGCTAATTGAATCTTACTAATCCATTAGAGATTAGAGTAATAGATAGCACACACACACACATATCTACTTGAATCTTACTAATCTATTAGAGAGATTAGAGTAGGAGATAGCACACACACACACACACATAACCTTCTTAAAGCTAATTGAATCTTACTAATCCATTAGAGATTAGAGTAATAGATAGCACACACACACACATATCTACTTGAATCTTACTAGTCCATTAGAGAGATTAGAGTAGGAGATAGCACACATACACACATATCCTTCTTAAAACTAATTGAATGCTCAATTAATACACACCTTATTAGTCCACTAGAGTTTTTGCTCTCTTAGTGGTTTGTGGACGCCTTCTCTCTAAGAGAAGTGGCAGCACTTCGTGAGTGCTATAGAGACAATCTCTATCTCTAAAGTGTGAGCATGGATGCTCTATTTATAGCAGAAAAGAAAACGTTCAACTTTTTTTTCCCAAAAAAAATAATATTTTTTTTATTTTTATTTTTTTTAAAAAAAATATTATTTTTTTTTCCCCCAAAAATCATACCCGCGTTTTTGGTACCCTTGTGGTAGCCATGAGCTTGACCACTTTGTCATTATCATCAAAAGATAAGGCCACACAGGCCCCCCCTCATTAAGATTAGTCAAGAGTAGCCTCTCCTTTTTCATGTGACAGTGTGTCCCACTTTGTCCCCTCCTATGTGAGTCCATGTGCCTTCATTTGTCATCCCTGTGTATTATTTTATTTATTTCCTTAATGATAATTTACTTTATCTTTTTAAGTTAAACTTTACAGTCTTATATTAACTTTATAGTAGTAAAAGAAAATTCTACAATCAGTAAATAAGTCTTGCAATAAGTTAATTAGTGATTCATATAGCTAAACATGTCAGAATTTTGTAGCGTAAATTTTAATTTCTAGGTTTTCTCAACCTACGATTCATAATTTGAACTCGAATATCTTAAATAAGGAGTGATGGTTCAAAAAAATACAAATGCATAATAGAACTTGCGTGCAATTTGAAAGTAGAGATCTTACACCCCCGCTCAAATAAGGGTCTCTAACTGTGGATGAAAAAACCCTTGGGGGATCAAGGGAAAAACCCACAGCTCTATATACACCCACCGTTATATTACAAAAATCATTGAATATACAAATGTTCACAAGATGCTACATCACTCCTTTTACAATGAATATTTTATGAGGAGCTACATCACTCCTTTTACAATGAATGTTTTATGAGGAGTTACATTACTCCTATCCTATCAAATACAATAATGAATACAAAGGTTCAATAAAGAGGTGTAAAGGCTATCAATTAGCTTGTAATTAAAAGTGTCTCCGTGAATCTACTATGTAGCTTGTCATCAATATCACATCACCAGACATGTCTTCATGTTGTCATCAATATGGCATCACCAAACATATCTTCATAAATCTTTTATTGTCACCAAGTTTGTCTTCATAAAATCAATTCTTTGATCAATCCTACATAGATCATAGACTCAAAAAAACATAGTCATGAAAATTATTAGCATCGTTACTGAAATTATTACGTTCACAATTCCATAAGAGATGGTTCGCGACGCCACTCTTTTGATGACATATATACACACAAAAACATATGGTACATAAAGTATGAATGTAAAAGTACAAGATACGTGATTACATGATGCAAATGATATGTGTATATACTACATAAAACATCATTTATCAACATAGTGATCAATGAATATCATCAAAGTATTAACAAAACATCATCATTGTATCAATAAAAATGAATAAATCATCATGGTATCAACAAAAAGCGTCATGATATCACCGAGAATAATCATTGTATCAACGAAACAACATCATAGCATCATCGAAAATAACCATGGTATTAACAAAACAACATCATGGTATCACCGAGAATAACCATGGTATCAACGAAACAACATCATGGTATCACCGAGAATAACCATGGAATCAACGAAATATCATCATGGAATCACCAAGAATAACCATGGTATCAACGAAATATCATCATGGAATCACCGAGAATAACCATGTTATCAATGAAATATCATCATGGTATCAACGAAAATCACCATGACCAAAGTACTAACAAAACATCATCATGGTACCATCAAAATCACTATGGTATCAATGAGAAATTATCAATAAAACGACGTAAACTATCTCTCTAAAATAATAATTATAGGAAAATCAATGAACGAGTATATCATATAACAAAAGATCATGTACCAACAGTAGCTTGATAGAATTTGGACGATCATCAACGGCTCGACTGAATCAAAACAATATGTAACTAGCTTCTGCAGCAAAGTTACGTCAGTAACAAATATATGATTGATCAAGAAAAAATATAATTGAGAAGTTCTCAATTATGAGAAAAATCAAAAGCAAAAAGTTAATTTTTTCTTTTCAAACATATTCGCAGTCTGAGACGATAACCCAAAATCGGTGCAGAATTTAAAGAAACTTTCTTCTGCAAAGTTATAGACCACATCGATTCCGATGGCTCATGCGAATAGTTTCTCATCGATTGCGATGCCTGTAGCGGATAGTTTTTGCAAAATCGTTTTCAATCAGGAGAACAATAAAAAACAAAAAGCGAAGTTGCTTTTTAGGCATGTACGCAGTCTGCAAAAGATAACTCAAAATTGGTGTAGCATTTGAAAAAAAAATATTTTGCAAAGTTGTAGACCACATCGATTCGGGTCCCCTATGCGGGTAGTTTCTGCAAAATCGTTTTCAATTAGCAAAAAATTCAAAAACAAAAAGTGAAAGTTGCTTTTCAGGTATGTACACAGTCTACGAATAATAACTCAAAATTGGTGCAGAATTTGAAAAAACTTTCTTCTGCAAAGTTGTAGACCACATTGATTCGGATGCCTTTGACGGATAGTTTCTTCAAAATCGGTTTTGATCAGGAGAAAATTTGAAAAACAAAAACGTACTGCTCTGATACCATGTTGAGAGAGAAGGAGAGAGCACAGAAATAGAACCCCAAAGTGTGTAGAATACACACATGAGATGATGTATATATAGAGAGGAGTTGGGTGCCATATATAGAGAAGCCATACATTGAGTAGCTTCACATATAAACTCAACAATTTCCCATGGTGCCGGTGCTTATATGCACGAATTTGCCAAATAAAGTTTTTTTCCTGTCATGCCGTATGGGAACTTCACCATATTGATTTAGAATTTTAGCTCTCGTCCACCCGTCAATGTCACGCTAGCCTTGGAAAAAAAGTCCAAAAAAGGGAAAAAAAACCGAGTTTACCCCTGCCGCGATGGTTTGTCAACTTGAAGTGGACGCATCACGGTGACCATGACTTCGATCGGCGAGTCGCAAGTTTTGACTGACCCCCCACTTTACATGCAATTTTCCAGGACCCGAGCGAGCTACAAAATATCTTTGTCAGCATGCCTATCAATGTGTCCTGGTGAGCACCTACCCGACCCCCGACAAATATTCCACAAGCTATAACTTGCCCGTTCGATCGCCATATGGTGAACCGAAAAAACCGGCATGACCGAGCTGCGGCAAATATTCCATAGGCCATAACTTGCCCGTTTGATCTCCGAATGGTGAACCAAAAAAACCGGCATGATTGACACCTCGATCATGCCAGTTTTTCACCACCTGATTGTACCTGTCCTGATCCCATTTTTCGCCACCTGTCTATACCTGCCCTGCCCGTTGAGGATCTGCAAAGCACTCAATCTTCGGACAATCATAACTTTCACACCGGGACTGTGTTTGGCGAGCTATCTAGAAGAGCTTCTAGATCATCTTTAATATCACATTTTGGGGTACATTGCCCACATCTCGAACACCGTGACCTACGGTCATCATTATCTCACTTTGGAGGCCCCCCTGGCGTAAAAAATCACTTTAAGCATATATTTCCGCTCCTGCTCTCCTGCCCAGGGTCTTCATACCTGCTTTAGCCCTTTGCCATGCACCTGTTCGAACCCTTTGCACTGCATAGCACACTTTATAGCACGGACCAACTTTGGCTGCACCATCATTGGCCACCCCCTGTTGAACATTCATGTTCAACCAAAAGTAGCTTTATTGAACTTGAAACTTGCAACAGTCTGCAAACACTCAACTACACTGGAAAACACACCACCATATCTACAATATGTATAATATGTACAAAACATGCATGTTTGTTACTATTGAGTCCCTTCAAGTGGGTTGCCCAACCCCCCTGGTCACTATTTGATGTACATCGGGCACCACTCCCCTATCAAAGTACAGTTTGAGCCGTACACCATTTACCCTATGCCTGAGAAGGTTACCATTGGCTCTCACCAGCTGATACGTCCCATTCAAAAAGGCCTTTTGTACTTTGTACGGACCTGTCCATTTCTTCTTGAACTTCTTCTGGAAGGTGAAGTCCAAGTATCTCTCATACTTCATTACTAGGTCCCCCTCTTCTATCTTTTTTTCTGGCAGACTCTCATTGACTTTGGCCATGCTCCTTTCCCGCTGCTTCACATAGTAGTCGGCTGCCGCCTCTCTATCCATTTGCAACGCCTAAAGGCCGACAATCCTATCTTGTAAGAAACCTTGTGGAGTGGCATCGATGCGCCACATACCTTTTAAAGAACCCAACTGTGCATGCACTAGTAGCACTGCCTCCTTACCATAAACCAACTCAAATGGGAGATCAATCTAGAAAAGTGTCTATGTAGGATGTCCTGTAGGCCCATAGACACTTTTCTAGATTGATCTCCCATTTTGTTTCCTGCTTATACACATAATTCGCGAGCATTTTGATGATTTGTCTGTTGGCACTCTCCACAAGACCATTGCATTGGGGATGATAAGGCGAGGAAAATCGATGTTGAATCTTTAGTTTTTCCACCAATGCTTGCATAAGCTTGCTTCTGAACCCTTGCCCTCTATCCGAAATGAGCACCCACGGCACTCCAAAACGGCAACAAATGTTATCGAAAACAAAGTGAGCCACAAACTGTGCATTTACCTCCTTCACGGCTCTGGCCTCGACCCACCTGGTGAGGTAGTCGATGGCAACCTTGACATACTTCCTACCACTTGTAGACTTAGGGAGTGGAGTGATGGCATCCAAAACCTACTTCTCAAAAGCATTCTGAGCAACAATGGCCCCCTGTGACTCAGCTGTCAAACGCCTCTCTCCTATAGTCTGGCATTCATGGCAAGTCTTGCACCAATAGTGCACATCCTTCACTACTGAAGGCCACCAAAAACCCGCTCTTAACACTCGAAACAGTACTTGGCCTTTCCCTTGGTGTCCACTCTCCTCATGACATTGCTCCAGCACCAAGTTAATCGCTTCTTTATAGAGCACTCTCCTTAGCACCCTGTCTCTACCGTAGGTCATTAGGTCTTCACCTATTAGTGTAAATTTGTGAGCTTTCTGAACTATCCTCCTCCTTTGCAGTTAAGACAAACCTTGAGGACAATGCCCTGTACCTCCTTCAATGACTCCCTACCTGTGTATGTGGCTAGGGCCACATATATACCTACGACATTTACCTGCACCTTAATGTTTGCTAGTTGGTCTGCCTCTTGGTTATGCTCCCTCTTCACATGCTTGAACTGGATCTCTCTAAAGAACTTCAACAACTTTTTGATGGCAAAGAACCAATGTTTTAAGGAATCTCGTTTTACTTTCCATTGGCCTAATAGTTGCTTGATGACCAATAACGCATCACATTTGACCGTCAACCTGGAAATGCCAAACTCAACGCATTGTTTCAAACCTAGATGGAGAGCGAGATATTTTGCTTCATTGTTGGTGTGAACATCCTCCAAATCATAGGCTTTTGAGAAGATTACCTTGCTGTGTGGATCGTTAATCACCACACCTCCCCCAACTTTCTTTATCACCCTCCTATATGCACCATCAAACCACATGGTAAAAGCTCCCATCAGGTCGGGCTCCTCTTTGGCTTCATCTCACACCACTCTTAGATAAGTTGGCAAATCTACGGCCTTGCTGACCACAATATCTGCCAAATGTGACCAACTTGTATGGTCAATCTTGAACTCAAACTCGAATTCGTGCAACTCTATCAACCACTTCATGATCCGCTTCCCTGGATTCAAGTGTAGCACTATTTCCGGCAATAGATTGTTAGCCGTCAACACATAAAACTTACGCACTTCGAACTTTCTACAAGCAAAAACCAATGCCATGACCCACTGCTCCGCTTCAGTGTAAGTCACCTCTCCAGGACTTGTCACACCGTGCTTCCAAAGTAGATAGGCTTATAGCTCCTTCCTACCTTCTAAAGTAACACCGCCCCAATAGCCACGGTACCTACCGTCATTGACACATAGAAATCATCCTCTTGGCTTGGAGGGCACACAGTTGGCAGCTGACACAAAATTTCTTTCACCCTGTCAAAATCTTATTGAGCATCTTCATCACATTCAAACCCATGCACCTGTTGAGCCCTCTTTTGGAGAGGATACACATACTGTGACAGCATCCAAAAAAAAGGCGACAAGTACTTTAGTTTATGTACAAAGGAGGCCAAGCCTTGTGCAATAGCAAGAGGCTCCATCAAGACTAGCGCCTTGACCTTTTACGGATCTGCCTCAATTACATTTTGTGACACCACATGACTTAGCAACTGCGCTCGAGGTTGTGCTATCTTGCACTTTTTAGGGTTTAATTGACCTCCTTCTCTGTCAAGCCTTTGAAAACATAGCTGCAGCTTTGACAAATGATCCGCCCTTGAGCTATAACATCCAATGTCATCCATGAAACTCTAATGAATCTACCCAAGTAGGGACCAAACACCCTATTCATTCATTCTTGGAAGGTGGCGTAGGCATTCACTAAACCAAAGGGCATCCTACGAGACGATAGGCAAAGCACCCCCATGGAGAGATAAATGTTGTCTTTAGCAGGTCTTCAAGAGAAATCCCTATCTGAAAGTACCCAGAAAATCCATCCATCATAGAGTACCTCTCATGACCGGCCACCTGATTTAAGATTTCATCTTGGAACGATAACGGGTAGTGGTTTCTCTTGGTCGCCGCATTCAATGGCTTGTACTCGGCGCACACCCGCCATTTTCCATTCTTCTTAGGGGTGATAACCACTGGAGAAACCAACTCCGACTCCTTCACGGGGTATATGATACCTGCATCTAACAACTGGCTAATCTCCTGCCAAAGATCCTCCTTCTGAATCTCCCCTAACCTCCTTAGCTTTTGCGCCTTTGGTTTGCATCCTTCTTTAAGAACTATCTTGTGCTCTGCACCCTTTGCTTCTCGTATATCCTTGTACTTCGTCGCAAATAAATTCCGAAAAGAGGCACACAGCTCAACATAGCCTTCTCTCTCTTTCTTGGTCAAATCTTCGATTAGCATAGCAATTACCTCCTCCACACCTATGCCACTAACCTATGGTTGCACCTCTCCTTTTACATGGGATCCTTCAACAGTAACCCCAAACAAGTAGGCATCTATCTTTAGCATATTATCCTCACTTTCCTCTTCCTCAGTATCTGTGTAGCCCTCATCATAGCCTGTCTCGGTCTCATACTCATAGCTTGTCGTATCATCTTTGTCCTTTTTTTCCAACAGGGTGAGAACGGCTCTCTTTGGTCTTCAAATCAAGCACCACCTATCTCCCTCTCTCATTGTCAAGCAAGGTGAACACCCTACTCCCCCAATCCTGCTTAGCCCGTATTGCAAGTAGCCATGGCCTACCCAAGATGATTGGATAAGCATTATCACCTGCTTTCATCACAAAGAAATCGAGCAGGCACTCAATGCCCATCACTTTCACTCTTACATCTTGAGCCACACCCAAACACCTCGCTTTGGTATGGTTAGCCATTCTCATGCGTACATTTGATTTAGCTACTGCTTTGACCCCTGTTTCCTTCATAGCAGCCTCCGTCATGACGCAAACTTGTGCTCCACTATCTATATAGGCCTGAACCTGCATCCTCTTTTCAATGACCGCATCCACTAGAGGAAGGACATTCGTCGGGCTACCCACTCTCAATGCCATGTTTTGTATTGCATGCACATTTACCTTAGCTTTTGGAAGCCTCATGCTGACACTTGTAGACCACTGTCTTCGTAGCTTGGGATTTAAATCCAACAACTGATCAAAGGTAATGTTAGCCTTTTGATTTGGAACATCGTTTACCAAGTCATATTTGGAGTAGTCGCGCCCTAGCTGAAAGTCTGCTTGCTTGATTTTGCGACGTCTCCTCTTCTTGCTAGTTTTCGGCTGCTCCTTGCCTTCTTACACTTTCTCTTTACCTTTACGGGCCTTCGTCTCGCGCTTGGTTTCTCTCTCTCTTTCCATCCTTGCTCTTTTGTTGGCCAAAACTTCAAAATCCTGCTTATCCACTCGGATGATATTCACCCTAGGGACTTCACCACCATCCTGAGGAGCTGGCTGCAATTGATTCTCAACTACCTGCTCCCTCGTGCCATTGAGCTCTGCTTGGCCTCTACCTCTGCCAAACAATGGATAAATACCGCCTCTTTCTCTTAGAGGGTGAGGGAAATTTGGCGCATAGTGTCCTTCTTCACAACAATTGTAACACTGGCTAGGCAGTGGCCTTGCCCTGCCCCTTGCTCCTCTTGGTTGATCTCTATCCATCACGCTTAGCCGCAATTCCTGCATTTGCTCAGAAAAATCTTGCACGGTTCGCACCCAATTTTGTGGCACAACGGCTACACCTTGATTTGGAGGGTTCTCATCATGAACAGCATCCCTTGGACCCTGAGGTTGGACCACCGCTTCATACCCTGGCACGGTTCAATCTTCTTTTTTATTTTCTTCCTTTTTGCCTTTCCGATGGCCACTAAACCATTATAGTTTTCTAGGCTCTCAAAATCCACCTTTTCCCTCACTTTAGGATACAGGCATGTCATGAATTTATCGAGCTTGAAGTAGTCGCCATTGGCCAATTGCATGGCACTCGCTAACTCTGCCCAGCACACTTCAAAACGATCCAAAAACAAACTGAACTCTTCACTTACATCCTGTTTGAGTGCCTTCAGTTTGGCATCCATCTCCGCTGGGGATGCCTCTTTGCGGAAATCATGTAGGAAACGCGCCCGCAGAGCCATCCAAGCATGGCTCGGCACACCTTCCAAATCTTCGTACCATACATTTTCCTTCCCGCGCATCACCAAAGGAAATGTATGAATCTTGCTGTCCTCGTTCGGCATACGCAACAACAGCATATACAACTCAAAGTCTGCAACCCACTCATCAGGATTTTCTTCACCTCTAAAAACCGGCCCATAGCTTCCAGACGCCATGTCGACCAACACAAAAAACTGCTTCTCTTCACTTAACTTTGAGCAATCAGTGTGCTCCTTCGTGGTACCAGAAGATGGAGGGGGGGAATGTGAAACACACCCAACACACACGCAACTGCTCCTATATAGCTCAGAGTATTTACAACACCCCTGTCCTCTCAAAAAACACCTTCAAAAGAACAATTATCACTAGCAGGGCCTCGCCTGCACTTCGCCCAATTCACACACGACCTGCATAGTCTCTAGACAACGATCACACCGATCTTGCCCACGTTTTGCACTTCCACAACTCAACACCTCTCTCTCTTTCTCTCTCACACACACAGGGGGCCGGGGGGGACGCACACACTCACACACACCGGCACCACACACCTTGGGGACAAGCAAAGAAGAAAGGGGGGAAGGGGGGAGAGATGACGCCAAAATTGACAATCACAGCTTCTCCTTCAAACCAGAAACCATGTACAAATTCCATGAACCATGCTCAAGGCTACTCCATGGCCATCGCCGCTTCATACAGAGGGGCACACCCTCACCACTCGACTCCGTCGACACATACCTCGGTGGGAACATCACCGTTGCCTTCACTACGACAAAAGTCGCTTCTCTTGGCCACCCTCGCTGGTTTCTTCTCTTGAAAATCCCTCGCTCTTTCGAGCCACTTCATAGACCATGCATTCCCGCTTCGACCACCGAGCGCGAGAAAACTCTTCTCTTTTTCCTCTCCCTTCTCCCCAATCCCAAAGAAAAGGTTTTTTCTCTCTTTCGAAAACGGCTGCTCTTTCTCTCTTTTTTCTCCTCTTAGTTTTTTCAAGGCAAAGAAAGAAAAAAATTTCTTTTTTGGGGCAGCCTTTCTTTTTTCCAAAAAACCTCTTCTTTCTCTCCCTTACCTTTTGAGCCTTTCCTTTTGTTTTCCCCAAACTCCAGCTATCTTTTTTGTTTTTTCCTAATGTCACTTTTTCCCTTTCCACTTATAGCCAATGATTTTTTTTTTCACCTATTTCCCATGGTGCCGGTGCTTCTATACGCACGAATTTGCCAGCCAGATAAAGTTTTTTTCCTGTCATGGCGCGGTATGGGAACTTCACCATATTGATTCAAAATTTCAGCTCTCGTCCACCCCTCAATGTCATGCTAGCCTCGGACAACTCGGAAAAAAAAATCGAGTTTACCCCCCTGCCGCGATGGTTTGTCAACTTGAAGTGGACTCATCGCGGTGACCATGACTCCGATCGGCGAGCCGCAAGTTTTGACTGAGCCCCCACATTACATGCAATTTTCTAGGACCCAAGCGAGCTACAAAATATCTTTGTCAGCATGCCTATCAACGTGGCCCAGTGAGCACGTACCCGACCCCCGGCAAATATTCCACAGGCCATAACTTGCCCGTTTGAGCTTCGAATGGCGAACCAAAAAAACCGGCATGATCGACAACTCGAGATTTACACGTGTATCCATCGATCCCATTTTTCGCCACCTGTCTGTACCTGCCCTGCCAGTCGGAGATCTGCAAAGCACTCAATTTTCGGACAATCATCACTTTCACACCGGGACTCTGTTTGGCGAGCTATCTAGAAGAGCTTCTAGAGCATCTTGAATACCACATTTTGGAGCACATTTCCCACATCTCGAACACCGCAACCTACCATCATCATTATCTCACTTTGGAGGCCCCCCTGGCCTAACAAACCACTTTAAGCATACATTTCCGCTGCCACTCTCCTGCCCAGGGTCTTCATACATGCTTTAGCCCTTTGCCATGCACCTGTTAGCACCCTTTGCGCTGCATAGCACACTTTATAGCGTGGAATAACTTTGGCTGCACCAACGTAGCCCTCATATACACTCTATAAAAGTGTCCATAGCTATCTTGCATAGGGCAGTGGGGATAAGGAGCCTTGTATCATCCTACTTATCTGCATGAGCAATTGCAATTGAGTATCGCAGGTGTGCACTCTCGCTTCTTGCACCTCCACATTAATCTACAAACCAATCAAAACAGAGGCATGTTAAGTACATAGGATAGTTGTGCACATATTCAAAACATAAGGTTCAATCACAAAAACCATCGGCACTTACATGAAGACAAGTTATATCAATATCAACAGCAATGGGGGTGTCCTCACTGTGAGGAAACCCTAAACCATCCAGTGTCTCCTTCAGTGTTGAGCGATCTTTACCTTGAGCTCTATTTCTCTCCTTGCATCCACACTGTCAGCAAGGCATAAACACCGCAATTCATTCTCAGCATCATGAATCTAATGTCTCATAGCAAGTACTACAGGGCTGACAATATCTGGCTTGCTTTCAGAACCCTTGCAGCTTCAAGCTCCTGACCCGCATTCTTGAGCTGCTATTTAGCATGCTGCAGTCGATTTTTGAGATGGTCATTTTCACTCATGATGTGTTTCAAATGAGAGAGCCACAAATATGACAAGCTTGCTGCCACTTTGTGAGAGTTGTTAATAGAGAGGGGTGTTGCCCTGGCAGCAAAAATAACGTTCGGAACTACTTGGCCAGTGCAATCGTCCTTTGTTTCCGCGGAGCCCTCCTTTGTTTTTTGACTTCAGGGGTGGGTATTACGCACCCTCCACTTTTCAACATGGGCAAGTAGTCTCCTTTTTCTCGAAGGTCCTCCAAATGCTGGACAGCAAACTCATCCCAATTAAACTACATGATTGAGCCACTTGCAATTTCCATTGGACTGAATTGTTTTACAAAACCCTTCGCAAAAGCCAAATTAATTTCCATGTTGGTGGGGGGCTTCTGGTACACCCTATAGTGCAGCTGAAGTACTTGGTCGTACATGTCGCTACGAATGCTACTGCATTTGGAGTGCCATTTCTTGCGATCCTTTGCCTCTCTAAATACATTGAACCACTTCAAATCTCTAATGTGCTCCCACTTCACCAATTTGGGGTTGTCACAGTCCATGGAGAGGCCATGGACAACATTAAACTCTTCTGCTGTTACACAAAACTTTTCCTATAGTGGGATGTTCAGCTTGGGAGATTTCCATTGACCTGCACACCACACAGGATTATAAGATTAAAACCATACAAAACCCCACTAGAATAGGGCTGTCAAGTATTCACTTTGAATTCCTAAGGCAATGCACAAGCACCTGATCAGTGTAAGAGAATCCACAACTAGATTGCAGCCAGAGACTACTGCAAAAACAAGCATATTGCATAGTTCTTTGTGTTTATTGGAGCATATGCTTAGCAACACAATTTTCTCATGGGTGAGAGGATTCACTAACATATCAGTAGTCGCGGCATGCTAGAGAAATGTGTCATGCTTTGCTTGATTTACAACTTCCAAATGTGGCCCCCTCATTGGAGAGAGAGAGAGAGAGAGAGAGAGAGAGTACGTGAGTCCTTTCTCGTGGGTGAGAGGATTCACTAACATATCAGTAGTCACGGAATGCTGGAGAAATGTGTCATGCTTTGCTTGATTTACAACTTCCAAATGTGGCCCCCTCATTGAAGAGAGAGAGAGAGAGAGAGAGAGAGTACCTGAGTCCTGCTTCCCCTTCCCTGCATGCATGTACTTTGACATTGGGGATCCTAGGGAATTAGAAGCATTCAATCTTTTGCAGGGTGGAGGAGGAGCAACAAAACCTTTGCCCCTTGACTTCCTTCTTGGTGGAGTACTGTCAAGATTGCTGTCGGAGGTGGCTGGCTCTAGTGGTGATCTATCCTCCACTTGGGTTGATTGTTGGGCTCGAACTGCAGACCTGCTTGTAGCTTGCAATGACTTTCCTCCCTCTCTCTGACCTGTGGCCCCTAAGATGTGCTTCCCTTCATGCTTCATGACTACACCACTACATCAACGTAACAACTGAGCTTAACTGTTAGAGATTTTAAAAATATTAAGATTCATTTTTTTGAAGTCCAAGTATCACACTTTGTATAATTCATGATGGTGGCCCACACACTTGAAAAAACATGATTGTCCTATCCATGTGTTATGCTTACAAGATGTGCTTGTTGGCATATGTTAACTACCTCAAAAAGCGCGACACGTTAACATGCTTTCACCCCTAAACTATCAAATCAACAACAATATGACATGCTTCCCAAAACAATAATCTGTACTAAATTGGTAAATCTACGTTAACTTTTATGGTGTTTAAACCAACGAATCTGCACTGGTAGTTGATGTTGCTTAGCCGACAAATCTACACCGGGATAAACATATGCACAATGCCTAAACTAGCAAATCTATGTGCATGTGACCAATGGATTAAGCAAGGAATAAGACATATACACAAAATGAAAGTAGGGTTGAGTAATAAAGTACTTACAATACTATTTTTAATTATGCTAAATCACCTTAGCTCATGTGAGTAGGTTTATAGCTCAATCATAAATCTCGTCACTACTAACTCCACTATTACCGTATGTGTGGTATTGATGTGTGTGAACACACTTAGGACCTCCGGGGAAATGATATTTGAGAAAAGACTTCAAACGATATCAAGACTTACATTCAAAGTATATACCCACATTGAGATTCACAGATGCATACACCAACTTAAATCTTCTTCTATGGTAGACACAGAGCCATGGGCTTGAAGAGAGAGAGAGAGAGAGAGAGAGAGAGAGAGAGAGAGAGAGAGAGAGAGAGAGAGGCTCTCGCTTTGCAATCAATCATTATCAATGGTGACTTAGATCCGGGTTGCTTTAAGGATTGCCGCCACTTTCTTGTGGTTCCCCTTGGTGTGACCCAGCTCTTAATTACTCTGTCTATAATGTACCCCAAGGAGAAATTTGTGATTAAGACACGTCGTGGTCACAGACGATCGAGGGCCCATAATTATCAATGTGGGTTATCATTTTTAGTTGGGTTGCAAAAATTATGGCCAGCTTGCCTTTTGAATTGGGGGAAGTTTCCATAACATACCACCAACAGAACTCATCTTTTTCAAACCTCCATCCTCATCACATTCACAAATACCAGAGGTAACTATTGTTTACCACTGGTTCTCATTGCTTGCCGCTTGTGTGGTCAAGATCGTTCCTCATACTTTATGTTGAAAAGTAGGCTGGGAGACTAACCATCTCGAGGGGGGAAGGAGTATTGTCCAGCTTTAGCAGGTTTGAAAACTTGCCTCTGCTTGTTTCACCAATGAGAGCCGATCATGCACTTTTCACATCCCTTTTCATTCTTCCAATCTTTGTATTTTTAAAAGAATGTCTTTGCATATGGTAGCCAAAAAGTTCTCACGTCATAAGTAACAAGATCTACTTCGGTTCGAAAAAAACATTGCCTTGGAGAACAACCATTTATTTAATGCCCTAGTTTAGGTCATTGTACTTGAGTTTCTATTCTCCATTGATTACAAGTTGACGACTAAATATTATTACCTGAGAGGAGTTAGTGTCTATTGTTTTTAATCGGGAGGAGCTATTCAAACCCCACGTGAGATTGAAATATTCTGATTAATTGAGACTTTGGCTAGAGAATTTAAAGGAAAACAAAAGGTTAAATGAAGTGAGCCATGTTCCGACAGTGTCAAATACCTTTGGAGAAGAAGGAGCATTTTAATTTCCTTGATTCTAGAGATTGAAAAAGTAAACAATGGTATTGTTAAGCACATGACTTCTTCTCGTGGTCTAATGTACAATATGATTGTACAAAATAGGAGTTATATTCGAAGACACATCAGTGGCTCATGTGCACAATGAGGGGGCTATGGTGCTTGTTGTAGACGAAAAAGGGGAAAAGTATATCTCCCATGCTTCATATGTGCCTCGTCTTGGGTACCACATCTTGTAAGTGTATGAGCTTTGTAGACTTGGCATGGTGGTTGTATTTTAATGAGCACAATGTGAAAAATAGAAATAAATTTCTTTGGATCAGAAGTTAGAGGGAATATAGTTGTGTGCCTATTGTACCAGCTTGACTCTCTTCCTTCATGTTTGTCCCAAGAAAGTTAATTTGGAAAAGATGTTACATGGTGTGCCCAAGGATAGTGGTTACATTCAAGCAGGGAAAAATTATGCTCCATTTTGATATAGCAGGGATGGTGGAGATACCCAAATGGATATGGGTTACTCTCTGAAGCTTAAGCATGTTATATTTTCTACCACATATGTGAACCAGTGTCAATACTCTTACTCTCTGAACCTTAAGCATGTTAGATTTTCTACTACATATGTGAACTAGTGTTGATACTCATCACAAATGGAAAATACATGTACATAGTAGAGTTTCTGATGGAGAGCAAATGGCGGCATGATTTTCCTTATTGACTTCTTAGGCACAGAATGGATGAGTTTCTTTTTCAAATATTCTAGTATCCCATACCACTAGGATAAGCAATATATGTCACATCCCAATGTATCAGGGTATCATTGGTCACAATTATCATTCGGGTTCCAAGATCAATTCTAAATCCATAATCAATGTGATCATCATGAAGAACCAAATCCAATTCCATATTAATGTAAACCACATTGACAAAATCATGCTAGTAGCAGTGGTTTCCAACCACCACAATGTGCCTAAACTAATTGACACCAGTATGACATGCTTCCTAAATGTAAGATTTCCAGTTGTTATAATAAAGGAAAATTATACTAAGCCTGCATGTTCACAAGAAATTGAGGTCCCATATTTATGAATGCAAGTTATCATTTTTAGTTGGACTGCAAAAATGATGGCCAACTCGCCTTTTGGATTGCGGAAGGTCTCCATATCAAACCATCTCCAAAACTCATCTTTTTCAATCCTCCATCTTCATCGCATTCACAATTACCAAAGGCAACTATTTCTTACCATTGGTTCTCGTTGCTTTCCGGTTGTGCCTTCAAGATCAATCCTCGCACTTTACATTGAAAAGTAGGTTGGAAGATGAGCCATTTTGAGGGGGAAAGGAGTACCTTCTAGCTTTTAGTAGGTCTAAAAACTTGCCTCTGCTTGTTTCACCAATGAGAACCGATCATGCACTTTGTACATCCCTTTTCATCCTTCCAAGTCTTTGCATTTTTAAAATCATGTTTTTGCATTTGGTATCCAAAAAGTTCTCATGTCATAAGTAACAAGATCTACTTTGGTTGGGGAAAAACATTGCCTCAGAGAACATCCATTTATTTAATGCCCCAATTATGGTCATTCTATTTGAGTTTCTATTCTCCATTGATTACAAGTGGAGGACTAATTATTATTACGTGGGAGGAGTTAGTGTCTGTGGTTTTTTATCAGGAGGTGCAATTCAAACCCCACGTGAGATAAAAATCTTCTGATTAATTGAGGCTTTACGTCAAGGTTCTTTCTTGCAAGCCTTTCTAAAACCACTATATGGGTGCCTAAACTCACTACTAGTTTCTTCGAACACTTGTTCCATTTAGCTCTTAGCAATAGCATCAACTCAAGATCACTGAGACCCTTATGGAAATGGATGTATGTCACAAAAATATCATGCCCAATCCTCAGTTATCTCTTCCTCGTTTTTTCCATTACATTGGGATAGCGATCTAATGTTTACATACGTGAAATGTACGAGTTCCATGCTTTGACCATGATTGGCATGATGACAAGTCTAGTCCCCAAGTTCCGTGCCTTGATGATGATCGGCATGATGACAAGTCTAGTCCCCAAGTTCCATGCCTTGATGATGATCCGCATGATGGCAAGTCTAGTCCCCAAGTTCCGTCCCAAGTCCTTAAGCCGTTGTATGATCATTCCCCCCCAAATAAGGCATCGAAGTTGATCCCTCTTATTGAGTCCATTCTTAGTGCAAGATTATAAAAAGATGTCCATTTTTTCTTCCCTAAGGGGGGAGGTGTGGTGTGTGTGTGTCCGACTAGTGTGGGAGGACACTTAGTAGTTCTTGATGTGTAGCCATCTTGGCATGTAGCCTTTGTTCCTAATATAAGGAGGTGCTCTCTCTTGGAAAAGGCACGCTCATTTGGTCCTATCTACTCTCTCACTCATGCACACCACAGTATTGCAACCTTTTATACATCATCAAATGTTTTGGGCCTTTTGACCTCAACTTCCAACTCAACTCAGGCCTCTAACCTCTCACAAATAGCTAGCCATATGTACTTTAGTCCCCATGAATCATGAAACTGCATTAAAGGTGTAAACATAGTCTGGTCTCCACCTTGCATGAGGCTCTCGATGGAAATCCCTACCTTATTTTGGTCCTCTACCATTTGAGACTTCGCAAGCCTTGTTTGATGCATCATAAGTTTGAGATTAGTATTGTTATAACTAAGATTTTTAATCCTTAAACCAACACTTCCTTGCATTCCATTTCAAAGAAGATGCACTTATTCTTCAACATGATTGTCGGATCATACTTAATTGCACTCAAAGAAGATAGCTCCATTTTCTTTTCTTTTTTCTCCATAAAAGGTTGCTTAGTTAAATTAATAGATAAGGAAAAATTACAAAAGTTACTTCGCCCCCATGGGCTTTAGATGTACTATTGGGGAGATGGAACCCAGATGGATTATTGCAAATAACTTTTGGGTAGATTAGGTACAACCTTAATGATAAATACATTACATAGACACGGAGTTCATGGTATCATTAAAAATTTGCATTAGCCTAATTCCATTCCACCACAACCTCCTAATAGTTTCAAACTCTACCCGACACTTGTTCAACATGTTTCTGAGATGGTCAATCGAGTTATTGACTATTAATTCATGAGTTTTGTTGATGTCATCTTTTGTGTAATACTCCCAGCAGCCCAGCAAGCCTTATACTCAGCATTGTATAGGGTAACTTTGTCCAGATTGAGTTGGTTTGCCTGCAGATCAAGAAAACAAAACAATTTTCTCAAACTTGGTGTCTGGTAAGCCTGGTCAAAAATTATGTTGTTCCAGTCAACCTAGATGATCCAAAAGAACCCGGCTCTGATTTTATTCTACATACTAGAAAATGTGCCTATGAAGTCATGTAGCAAAAGTTGTTTCAAAAAGCCATCTGTGCTCTGCTTTTTTCCATAGATCCTACCATGTTCTTATGCCCTTGAGATGCACTCTTCTTGCTGTTTTGCACTCTCTTTATGTGAGTGGTGGGATGGGGGCTATGGGTAGCCATACTGAGTCTATGCTTCTCATGGGGAAAGAGTTTTTGTTGCCACAGGCAACTCTGATGAGCCCTCTATGTCTATTCCATGCTGCCCATAGGGATTCGAGGAGGCTAGATCCTGAGGGCCAAAAAAGATTGTGAGCCAAGGAAAGTTCACCCACTTTGGTAATGTCTGTGATCCCCAACCCTCCAGATTCTTTTGGGAGACAACACACTTGCCACCCTACCTTGGCTGCTCCCTTCTTGTTGGGGTCACCTAACGAAAGAAAATTCTTTCATACCTTAGTGATGTCTTTGAGGTGGAAATCAAGTGGCCTCCAACAAGAGAGGAAGTAAAAAACATATGCCATTAAGAAACACTTCACTACCAAGGCTCTGCCTGCAGTGGAGGCTTGGAATCCTAGCCATCTGTTGAGTTTGGTGGTGAGCCGATCCCTAACCCATGCCCATGTTTGGGATAATGTGACATTGAAGCCCATAGGTATACCTAATAGTCCGAACATTGTTTCATCTTGAATTATCTCACATCCTTGACTTAGGATCCAATTAGGGATTGTTGTTTTGCTTGCTCGGATCCTAGTCTTGGCATGATTGATTTTGGAGCCCGAGGCGTTGCAGAAGATATGCACATTCCCAGAAAGATGTCAATGAGGAGTCTTCATTGATCAACATTGCATTTGTATTATCTGCAAATTGTGATAGGCATTGCTGCTTTCCGCCCGACAGTGCTATTCCTTTTATGATCCCTTTGTCCATTCTATCTTTAACTAAGCAGTTAAGTCCATCTACTCAGATTGCAAAAAGTAAAAAGGGGCAAGGGGATATCCTTGCCGGAAAGTCCTGGAGAGATTAAATGGATCAGAGATACCGTTATTAATCGCAACCCTGGCTCTCATATTTCCTAGCAGGGTTTCCATAAAGCTAACTAGAGTCCTACCAAATCCCATCATAAGAAATCCTTCTACGATAAATGACCATTCCAAACCGTCATAATCCTTGTTCAGTCTCTTCAGCATGGTCAATCCCCTCAAAGGGAGAGATGACTGCTTCCAATATTCTTCTCCCCTTGATGAAGCCTTTCTATTCCCCGCACGGCCACTTCATGAAAGAAGGCATTATCCTATTTGCAATAGCTTTGGCAAAACTTTTGTAGGCTTATGTTAGCATGGTGAGGGGTCTCCAATTGGACAGAAATTCCTTAGGGCCTTTCTTGTGAAGAAGTTTGATGATTCCAGTGTTGATATATAGAAGCAGGAAGAGCCTTGTATTTGAAAGATTCTTCCCATACTAGAAGAAGGGATTGGGGCTAGCATATCTTTAAAGGTTTGATAGAACTTGGCTGGCAACCCATTAATTCATGGAGTTTTGCATGGCTTTAATGCTTCAATGGTCACCTTGATCTCCTCTATTGAGATGTTGGAGTCCAGATTCACATAATCATTAGAAGGGATGACCCTGTGCCTAGCTTTCTAGAGCTCATTCCTAGCCTTGATAATATCATTGTCAATTATTTCAGGGGTGCTAAAGATCTTGGCAAAGTGAGTTTTAGCTACTTCTATGTTCTCTTCAACTAAAGTTGCAGTACCTGAGTCTGGGACAAGAAGGGGGAGAGAGTCTTTCTGGTGTTTCTTTCTCATGATTTTCAACATTTCCTTGGTGGGCTTGACAATCTTGCCCACCCACCAGTCCCCAAAGAAAATTTTAGAGTGAATAATATAAAGACCTTCTTCCTCTCAGAGTTTGTGTCTGAGGGTTGTGATTTGAATTTAATCCTTAGAGTCAGTACATACTGGCCGAGGTTTCTAGGCAGATAAGATCTTCATAGTTATTGTCCTTTATTTTTCTTATGATCTCTGTGATCTCTTTCCTTATTCTAATAAGATTACTTTGAGTTTCTTTTATTGCAAGACCCCAGGCTTTAGCCACCCCTTATGACCTTTGGAGAACTGTTGAATCCAAATAGCCTTGATGATACTCTAAACTTCCTCGAGTTTGAACAGATTAGGATCAGTGTGGAACCACTGTTTTCTAATTTTGGTGACCTTGTCATCAAGAGTGGCTAATAAGGGGTAGTGAGCAGAGAAGCAAGATGTCATCCTAGTTTTCACCTTGAGCCTATTGAAGAGGTTGTCTAGCGGGAGACTAACATAACACTTGTCAAGTCTATCTTTCCTACTGTTTTCCCCTTGACAGTAATTTTGCCAAGTGAAATCTCCTTGGGTTCCTATGTCCTATAGATTTAGATGAGACTTTAGCTAGTCCCACGCACCCTTCTCCCTGCCTGCCTTCCTCTTTTCTTGAATCTGTCATCTGTAGATTCGACCATGTTGAAGTCTTTCATCATGATAAAGTTTTCCCTGATGTGAGCCAAAGAATCCCAGAACTGGGTCCTATCATTTTGAGAGCCATCTACATAGATCCAGACAATTAAGCAGGGGGTTTGGTTCTTGTATAAAGATAGAGACCCCATGGTCACCTCTCTGACTTTTATTTAGGTCGATCTTTCAGTCGGGAGGAACACCTAGAGTTGTGCCTCTTGCTCCTTTTTGATGCAGAGAGTGCCTCCAAGTCTTGTCAGTAACTATCTTGAGCCTCTGGTCCAACTCTGCACGTGAAGTTTTGATTTCTTAAAGGCTGATTATGTCTACAGGATTGTTGAAGAGTCACTGTCTCACTTTCTGAGCTTTTGTGGGGTTAGATAACCCCTTCACATTCCAGGAGACTATCTACATTTTATACCTTCCTTCTCTTTCCTTGGCTTCCCCTGCCCATTTTTTGGAGAGCTTTGAGACACTGCATCTTGAGCTCTCTTATGGTCTTTTTGTATGTCCATATATATGGGTTTGGGAGGAAGTCTTAGACGATTTAGGGTCTATGTTTTCTTTGTTGGAGTCAGATGGGGGGCTTACCTTGTTGAGTTCAAAGTGACATTTCCATGTCCATGTTGTTTACCTGTTTCTCTAGTCTCTGGGGAGATTCATCTTCATCACCTGACTCGGTAGCAATAGACTCAACAACTACTGAGTCTTCCCATTCTCGGAGAGTTGCTAGTAGGGCAAACCTATTAGCATTTTTGAATTTAGTCTTGAGGTCTACATTTCTCTCCATGGGACTAGGGAGCGTGGTACCTTTATGAAGTCTACCATTTCTCTTGCTAGTGTCATGTCTGGGGTTAGTCGGAGCGTTTGGGGTTACTTTCTGAGGGGTGTTTTTTATGGGGTAGTCTCCAACAAAATGCCCCTTTGCTCCACAGTGGAAGCAAGCACTTGGCAGATATTTGTATTGGAGAGGTTTTTAGAAGGTCTCCCCATCATCGAGCATTATAGTCATGCTCTAGGGTAACTCCTTTGCTATATCCATTTCTATGAGCACTCGCGAATGCCACGTTGGGATGAACTCCCCTCTTAGTCTACCTCCTAGCACCCTCCCGAGTTGGTCTCCGATAGTTCTTAGATGACCATGATAATACATAGGTAAATTAGTGAACTCTAACATACAGGAAAATGAGTTAACGAATTCTTCTCCGGATTGTAGTCTTTGTCCCATTTAAACAGACTAAGAGGCAAATTCCTTATTAGCCATGAGTTAGAGCTTAAAAGAGAAAAATCCATATCAGTAGACTTAAACACAAATATGTATTGATTCTTAGGTAACGCTTGGATGGTTTCAACCTCAGCACCCAGGATTCCCCAGTGAATTCTAATCCAACCTCTCAAGGATTCAACAGGCGGCGTCGCCCCCGCTAGCAAGCCTATCTGAGCCCTGTTCTCAAGATCAACCTGAGCTTTCCTAACTTGAGCAACAGAAAGGACAACCCGAGGCTGACCTCCCTTAGCAATTCCTTGGCCGTCAGCAGTAGAGTCTGAGCCTTTCTTTTTTGTCATCACCTTGGGGAAAGGAGGAAGGTTGTCCACCGGAAGACTCTTGAGCAGCCCCCTGATACTAGCGCACTAGCGCCTCGGTAGCGGGTCGTTTTGGGAGAAGAAGCCCTCATTGTGCCTGAAGACAGGGGCTTCCTTGAGAGTCTGTGCGATGTTCTTCGGGAGGCCTTGGAGAACTCGCGAAACTGGGCTTCAGTTAGTAGAGAGGACGAAGCTCTGTTCAGGGACTGTGGAGAGGGGGATAACGAGTTGTTGCAGATGAGAGAGGTAGTACCCCCTGGCGGACCAGATGCCCATGCATTGAATGAGGGGGAGTGGGAGATATGAGTGTCCATGCAGGTGATTAGATGCTCGCCTCACCAATCGCGGGCGAAGCGTCAGGTGGGGGTTGATAGGTTATGCCACCGTAGCTTAGGCTCCTAAGCTCTAGGGTTTGCGTCCCCGATGACCCCTAAAAAAAATTTGATAGCTCCATTTTCTCAACAGTGTCAGAGTCTTCTTCATTTATATGGCCATTGAACTCTCCCTTTATTTCCATCAACACAGACTTCACTCGAAGAACCTCCGCAACCACGACACTCACGAGTACAATACCTCTATATTTATGGCACTAAAGCATCAACTTCTTTGAAAAGCCTGTTTAAACCGAGTGTGAGATGCGAAGGGTCGCAACTCGCGGCCACTCGCGGCCTATAAAACAAGAGGCCCACACCACGCATATAAAGGCGCAGGGCTCGCTCTCTCGCTCTGCCCGCACAGGCGCAAGAGCGACGCCTCTCTCTCTCTCTCTCTCTCTCTCTCTCTCTCTCTCTTCCCCACGTGGTGCTGGGCTACTTTCATCGCGGTGCTGGGCCATGTGATGCTGAGCACTATATAGAGATACCTGCAAAGATGAAGAAGAACCTCATCAAGAATGACTTTGCATGCCAAAAAAAAAAAAAAAGAGGTTGTACATCTAAAGAAAAGTGAGTGCCTCGTGAATTCAATCACAAGTTTCAATAAAGGTCCAATGATTTTCCTCATAATTAAAATTTTCAAGAACTCCCCTCCCAAAATTTACAAAACGTACAACATTGTCTGAAAGATTAGGATCAATTTATCCAACAATATTACGATAAATTGACTAATGCAAACATCTTTACATTGTTTCTCTCTTATGTAGAATGGAAAGTAAATTCTTTGCATAATGTTTTCATACTTATTATTAAGGTTATGGTTCATTTCTAAGGACTCTCCTTATTCAATTTACTTGCTCACACAAGATTCAGATTAGTTGCCTTTCATAGTGGAAATTGAATGCATAAGCCATTACAAACTTTGCCAAACATAAGATTCCGAATCGCATAAGTATTAATGTTGCAAGAAACAGAATTTGAGATACATTTATTATTGGGCATAATTATAACTTCATCCATCTCTTGAGCTCTCCCAAATTAGTGACCACCTAACCATATCCATCGGACCTTTATTGCCAAGGATTAGGATTTATGTTGAGAGAGAGAGAGAGAGAGAGAGAGAGAGAGAGAGAGAGAGCTCATGATGACTGGTAGGGGTACTTTGATAGTCCCACTCAATATCATATCTTTGCACCGAGTCGTTTCGTGGTTTTTTAGCCTTCCATAGATCGAGGTTAGTACAAGCTGAGATTTTAAGGGTCAGAGATTCCTTCACATTTTCCTTATCGCACCGCAGCCTTGGAGTTGTCCAATTGTCTAGCTAGAGACTGTGTGTGGATTCATTGTTTCCTTCTAAGGAACATGCCTCCTCTTCATAGTGGCATCTAGTCAGACACAATAAGCTATTTTTCCCTCTTTTAGTACATTGGTAGGACCGTTCTACTTCGTCATAATAGGGCTCTCTCCCATCGGCCTCACCATATGCAGCATTGGCTAGAGAAACAAATTTCACATGCTTTCCTCTTGCAGGTTTTGATCATAAAATGAGAACTTGGAATTAGTAGAGGTATCTCATATTTCATGTGGATGTTGGCACAAATGGGTCTTCCCTATGAGCATTTGGGACTGTCCAATCAAACCACCATCCCCGGCTTGTTAGCAAATGCTCCATATAGACTGACGAGCGCTTACAATTTTAATTTTGAGATTGATATATACTCATTTCATTTGGTGAGCACTATGCTTTAACCTCATATATGTATTACCATGTATATAAATCCACGAAGATGCTAAAAGAAGTTTGTGTAAAGTGTGAGCATTGTCCTATAATATGCGTGAAGGAGTGAAGAGAAGGAATTATCCCACATGCAGTGGTGCAAGGTTGTAGGGCTACCTAAAGCTCATTTCATGAATGAATAAACACAAGTCTATTTTGCATCACATCTATAAGAACCCTAGGAGCTAGAGACCTGGATCCTCCACCCAACCGCCCATACTTATAGGCTCTTAGCCCTAGGATCCCCTGTCCACACTGCTAGCTGGCCCGTGGCCGGGATCCGTGACCCCCCCTTAGGGTAGGGCCCTGCCCGTAGGACCCGTGTCCTGACATTACTCCCCCCTTTGGAAGAATTTTCGTCCTCGAAAATAGAAGTGATGGTATCTTCATAAGAACACTAATGTTTTCCACCGTGGCATCCCTCATGGATCCAATGGTTTGTTGGATCGGAACCCGGTTCAGTAGGAGGTTCAATCAAATCAAGAATAACATCTAGATTTTCTACATTGTTGTCCCTGCGCATCGCTCTTGGTTAACTGACCCATAATCAAAAGAGCGTGAAGACTCCATTTAGAACTTACCTGAGAATGTTAAACGAGTTATCACAACTAAGAGGTGTCTAAATGCATACCCAGGTTTCAGACTTTCTGAAGGTACTGGAATGTGCCATACAACCTCGGCTCATCTTTCCATGAAAGTACTATGCTGACATAATCATCAGCAGCAACCAAGTCCTTGACTTGTTGTTGTTTCTTGCCAGCAGTAGCCAACCTCATCAACCTCATCAAAACTGATGAGTAAGGCTGATAACTTGAGAATAATAGGCAGAGACTAAAACTAGCCGTAACATGCCTTTCATCATATGAAGCAAACTCCAAATCAGAAAGGTAACTGATCCAGTTGTTTCGCTTCTTGCTAATGTATGCACTTAGTATATCCTTTAACGTGGTTTACTAACGTATGCACTTTGCATATCCTTTAGCACTAAATAGAAATGCCTATCTTACGCGAGATGAATAACAGCAGTAAGGGTGAGGTACTTCCCCCAACCACTTACAGACAGTTTTCCACGGCTGACGATAAACCATGACTCAAACATTGAGTAGCCAGCCATATACTCGATATGGAATGGAGACAACCAACTAGGTTGAAAGCAGATTGGAGTTTCATACATCCAATCGCAAACACCCATACTGAGCCATCACTTTGTATGGCAGGGTGTAAACTCATACTAAATCTGGAAGAGAAATTGCACTAACAGTGCAAAAAATTGCAGAAACAATAAAGTCCATGAATTTGCATGCCGCTCCGAATAAATTTGTGTTAAACACTAGGGCCCATAACACCTAGTGTGCATGCATTTAACACAAACATATCCGAACCGCAATTCCATGACGAGATTTTCCACTATACGTACGTGAAAATCTTGCAGCAAAAGTTGGACCATAATAGAATGTGACAACCCGGTCACACCTAGGAACCAACCATGAGACTTTCTCATGAATGAGCATACTTTGCTATATGTAGAAACAACCCTCCCTTAAGGTGGTTTCACAACACTTGTAATCACAGCAAGTCTGTTATGGTTGCAAAAAACTAGTCATAGAAAAGTGTGTTCCAAGCATTCAAAATTTTGACCATAGGCACCCTGAAAACCTGGTTGGACATCCATGTTTCCATACATAGGGCTAACCATGCGTGGTTGCATTGTTGCAAACACATTCCTTGGCATATAACCTGTGGAAGGTCCAGCCATAGCTTGAAACACTAAACCACCTCCAAAATAACCAGTATATGAAGTAGGTAATGGAAGGATCTGACGTATAGCCTGTTCATTACTCCCTTGACCATTCACAAACGGTTCTTGTCCAGGTAAAGAAAATTGCTTGGGATGAATGGTCACCGCTAGTTGCTCAATCACATGGGCTTTCCCTCGAGAATCACAAGACTTTTGTGCATTTAAAATCTCCTTTTCCTGAAAAGACGCAGTCATGGCCTGTGTCGAACCTAAAAACCCTGTGTAGGATCCTGTAAGAACTCCTGCATCCTTGGATTGTCGGTCAACTGTTGAAACATTTCCATGCAGCTACGTAGTTGAGCTCTAAACAACCTGTCCTCTCCTTGAAGAGTTGAAGGAACTCTCTCCGTGCCATGTGAGAAAGATCCCTCTTCAGGTACTTGGTCTCTCTTCTCTGCCTTATTGACAAGCTCTGTGCTACTTTCACCCACAACAATCCACGCTGCACTTTTTGATGAAAAAGTGACTATCCGGTCGATGGAACCATATAACCAGTCTCTACATAGTAGAGGGCGGTACTTTATTCAATTTACTTTTTGGCTTTACACAGAGCACTAAGAAGAAAAGAGAACATAGATGTGTCCAGCGACTAGATTGTCACTGCGCACACAAGGACCAACACCTTGTAGGCCCCGAAGATTGGCGCCCCTTTCGGTATTTCTTTATTCAATTGAAAGTAGACGATCCGAACACTCAAAGCAAACTCTTACAAAGCTGTCCAAACATGGCGAGGGCAGAATTTGCAGTTTTTTGACCCAATGTCGACAGCATAACTGTGCCAAAACCCCTGAAGGTCAAAACTACATGCCTAGGACAGATTCCCTCGCAATTTAAAAGCTTTCCGTTGAGCTGTAACAAAATTTCAGCGTGTTGTAATTCTTGGTTTTTTCACTTCCAGGTGCCCAAATCCCTGTATAAACATCCCACGACCTTCCCGAGGCTCCCCTAGCGATTTCTTGGAGTTTAGGTGCGAAACCCTAAACCTTCAAAAAAAACACGGAAAGCCGTAATTCTCTATTTTGGATTATTTTGAGGAGAACGAACGTGTCTACCCATGCCCCAAGAGCTCCCGCACGTAATGGGATGGTTCCCCTTTGAATCGGATGAGTTTTCACGTGAGAAAACTCTCGGTTTTTGCAATTCTGCGTGATGGAATTGTGTGTATGTGTGGGGGATTAGGAATTAGCCAATCCGGCATAGTCACAGGGGACACCCATTTTTGGGCTTCCCGTCCCACTTTTTCTTCCCCACTTTCCATCCCGCCCTCCTTTTTACACTTAAAATTCATTTGAGCCCCGTCCCCACTCCTAGGGACGCATCCCTTGTGACTATGCAATCCGGTACCTGTTCAGAAGGCTCTTGCCTTGGAAAATGTACATGGTCAACTGAGAAGCCCAACTAGTGGGGCATTATCATATGTGCAAAGAGGAGAGAGAGATGTGCGAGAGAAAATTTTCGCGCTACATGAGACAAGGGAGAAGGCAAGATTTCCATTAAAGGTGCGAACTTGTACCCACTACTGACACACACACTGTAGTTGCACAATGAGTAACTTTCAGACCCCCCTCTGAGTTTTGGGCGCCCCTCTTGGGATGAGCTTCAGGAGAGAGTGAGTTAACCTGCAGGTTGCTCTCCTACTGCCATGTGTCCAGTTTGTCCCTTTTGTTTAATTTCCTAGTACCCACCAACTTATAAAGTTGTCAGTAACTTAACGAGTGTCCCAAATTCCATTTTGGCGCACACGAGCTTTCATACTCATCAGAGTTCAGTGCTAATTGGCCCGACTCCTTCCTAACTAACCGACCTAGATTCCTGCTGTGAGAAACCCGTTTGGCCGCAACCATTTCACAATGGCCATGCAATGTCCACTTGCACGTTTTCAAGGGTTTTGGGATAAACACCGTACGTATTTAAAGAAGGCAACAAAAAAATAAAACCTTTTGGTGACACCCCCTCTCGCGAGCACATGGATACAACCGGCACATGAATTGGGCACGAAGATTTAATAGAGAGCATTTTCTCGAACTCATGGAGGATGGATTTGCAACTAGGCCTGGATACATGGGTACACACTTATCTCATGGGATACGGTGTGCTATTGGCCAGATATGCACGATCCTCTCATCAGCGCTATAGATCGAGCTTCAGATTGAGACTGAGAGATTTCAAGGAGTACCAGCAGAGGGTAGGATATGTCAATTGTCATATAGAGGTAGAGAGAGCTACACTACATACGTCATTGACTAGTGTACTATGAGATATGAGGCCGCTTCCATTGTCTGTTCAGAGAGCGTTTTGGACCACTTTTTAGAGTCATGAGATACGAGGACCAGAGGTGTCTGGGATTTTTTGTACTTGAGGTGCGCAGGTATACAGAGAGCTTGCTGAGGACATCAGGGGAGAGCCAGTCTCAGAGGCATATCACAGATTTCTTTATACCAGCCAGTGGACAGGTAGAGGAGCAGTTGTCATAGCAGATTTCAAATCCCACCCACACTAGAGGTACGTTGATTGATCGAGAGATTGAGCTAGGCAAACTAGGTGCTTACGACCACATGGGGCCTCACAACATCGACGCAGTTACAGTAAAGGATCTGGATCACTCTAGCTCGACATGCGAGACACCTAGTCAGAGTACTAAGCATGCAAGATATTGATAAGTTTTGAGAGGGATCGGTGAGGGTTCTCCTCTAAGTTTGATCCACCCACCTGTGTTGATTTATATAACTCATTGTATCAGCTCACTCATTGTATAACCCCCCCCCCCCCCAATTTCAGTTCTTTGCACTCAGACATTGTATCAGATTCAGTACTTGCAACTTTTTGGTCTCATAGGTCATTTTGGACTTTTGAAGACGTTAATATAGAATTTTAATTTTTTCCCCTCTCCCTCTCTCTCTCTCTCTCTCTCTCTCTCTCTCTCTCTCTCTCTCTCTCTCTCTCTCTCTCGCTCTCTCTCTCTCTCTCTCTCTCTCTCTCTCTCTCTCTCTCTCTCTCAAAATACATGACATTCTATTCTTGACCCCCTTGGAGCGCCAAAATGGTGTTGACCCCAAGGGGAAGTAAAACTATTACAAAGGCCAAACTGAAAGAGGAGGCCAACAAAGCAACCGCCAGCAATGGAAGCAATAAGGGAAGCAAAGAGACCTCGGATCAACCACTAGGTAGCCGAGAAAGAGCACCACCAAAAGAGGGTCCAATTATAAGGTCACCGTCGAAAACCAGCAGGGAAAATCATAAGTAGTGCGAGGATGACTAAGAGGGGAAGCAACAACGTGAGGAAACCACTGCTCCAAAAGCAGGAGTGGAGGCTCTCATCCGTCCAAACCCATCAAGTAGCCTACGTAGGGAGTGTCCATCACACTCGAGAGGCCAGTGCAGCCACCCCCAGTGATAAAGGAACCAAGAGAGCAACAAAAACAAGGAGTGGCATGCAAGCACCCACACCCACTCACACCCCCCTCACACTCAACTCAGATACAAGAACAAAAAACATAAAGACGTGAAAAAGAAGACAAAGAAACTCACACCCAAACCCATATAACCACACACCAAAAAAAGAAACACCAAGCAGAAGAAGCAAAACAGACATGGTCTGGAGGAATCCCTCACCTGCTCTGGATGTCCTACCCGAATCCTCTTAATGGTAAATGAGTGAAAGCTGAGTTTCCCTTTGTGAATGGTAAGGCATTTACCTCTCAACCTATGGGTCAAATCCCCCCTTTAGGTCACACTCTAGAGAGACACCTTGTGCTTCACCTAGTGTTCACGCTGCCAGGGCTCTTGCTCTTGGACACTCGAGTGCATCCTCCTCGGGTGACTAACCCGAGGAGGAGGTTCCTAGCTGGTTGCTATGAGTTCTCTCCGTCGTTCCCAGCTCATGGTGCATCAATTAGGTGGCCATTGTGATTCCTACGCGTGCCTCTTTCCCAATGATACGCAGCCCTTCCCCGACCATGTAACATGGCTAATATTGGAAGGGATAAGCACCTCCCCCTCTGGGCCCTCTCGTGTGTAGAAAGGAAAAAAAAAAGTATGTTGGGTTTTTCAGAGATCCCTAATGTTAAGAAAAGCCACTATCTACTTTGAGACTTAGTCATGTGGAATCCGGAGAGGGTCTTATCTGTACTTCCATACCTGTCCGAGTCCGGTGATGTATGGTTGACGTATGGGAAAACTCTGTGTGTGTTCCGTGTTTTGTATCCCTTTCTTTTCATGGGTTTCCCACTTGTAAATGAATCAAAGCAGATTTACAAAAACAAAAAATGTGTTTGTTTTGGGTGTGGGGGTGGGGGTGGGGGCGACATGAGGACATGCCATGAAGGAAACTGTATAATGTGTGTGATTGGCTGGTGGAAAAATATGGTATGAAGTGAATGGTTGAAGTGAATGCTCGAGATAGGAACGAAAGGCGTGGGCTGCAGGTTGCCCTAATAGAGTGGCTGAGCAATCCAATGAATGACAAGGGCTGGTTGTGAGCAGTTCCTGTCCGCAATCGTAGACTTAAAACCCACACTAGCTATGTGTACGACAAGGGTAGCGACCTTTCATCTGGCCTAACAGCGAGCGCAGGCAATTCATTCTCTCTCTAAGTACCTCTTGTTGCTTCAATTTAAGCATGAAGTTCTCATTGTTTATCTTGAAGCCTCGGTTGCAACAACTGAATGAACTTCCTAATTCGACTTCCTAATTTGCCAGGCTCTCAACAGATTTTCAAGAGAACCCAATTGCTCCTTTCTTTTCCCCCCTTTTCGTCATGCTGAATTTTCATGGTCAGATTTTGGTCAACAAGACGCACCGTCTTAGTTCCTTTACTGTGGATTGGAATGCTCCTACTCATGTGGAAAGCAAAAGGCAACTGGGCTTAATGAAATGAAAGCTTTTATTTTGTCACATTGAAACTTAAAATTCTTCTTTAATTTGCTAATGTCATGTATTGTCAATCTTGATGAGGTTCCTTGTCTTTGTGATATTCCTCTCAGGACCATCACTCCTCATCCTTAACTTCGGTTATCATGAGACCCGCTCTTGCTGGCATATGAGCGGTTGAGTGTCTGCTGATACGAGCTTTTGTGCAAGTGTCCTTATTGTCTTTGCTACTTGTTGAGCCTCGCATTGTGGATAAGCAGGTATTGACAATTATGTATCGACAATTGTATAACAGTTCTCCTTTTTGGTTTGTCATTTATGAATCCCACTTGTACGATTTTCTCTTTAGGTATTTTGCTTGTGTAAACTTTGAAGGACAAATATAGGCTTGCTTAAATGTTCACGGAAGAGGATGCACAAGATCTGTGGTTTGTGTAATTTTCCATACTACGAAACAATACTTAAAATAAATGAGCAAGTAATTGCATGAAGAGTGTTGTGTGATCGGTACATATGCTTATGATATTTTGTTGCTTATGATTTCTGGGAATATAAATCATCTTGTATATTTTTATATGAAAGGTGGGGTATGCCTATCAGGTTATTTACAAGTTTGATTTTATATTGACCTCTTGTCGAGGTCGATGTGCATGGAGTGTCGTGTTCTATTTTGTTGGCGCGTTCAATTGATTGTCATTATATAGGCATGCAATTGAGTAATTGAGATGTCAACTTACTTTGTTTTGTCAATCCTTCTTTTTCAATCCCAAATCGATAAACTCACATCATCGTGTTGGTTAAACATCTTAATTTTGAACTTTATTTGCTCTATCTTTGGGGTGATTGTATTGTTGCATCATTTTGTAGAATCGCACATACACTTGATTGATGGGGTAGTGCACAAAGAAAATATTTCTAATCATCTGTTTACATATACCTCGCACTTGAAAATTCTGAGCACCAAAACTGTTAAGGTCTTCGTTTACATGTTATATGAAGGACAATCATACAAGCCTTCAATGTACAACATGACCTTTAACCAAAGAGCATAGCATCTCTAGAAGTTGCAATGAGCTTCCATAATCATTATATCTTACGAGCAAAGCTTTATGTTGAATTTCATGGACTAAATTAGCAATATTGTAAGAAAGATGGGATGGGTTAGAGTTGGCAAGTTTGGAATACTATACCACATCAAACATCTGATCCGACCTCTTATGCCTTGTAATGTAGTGAAAATGATATTTTTCTCTCGAAACAAGATGCAAAATTTTGTTAGTGGAAGACTCGAGTATTCTTTACTATATGGAATGTACGTCATTAAATCTATGCTTCTCAATATTGTGATGTTAGTTGATTGACTAATTTTAAGTAGTGTTGAGTTAGGGTGGATGAACAAAACTAGCATTAATAATGATAGAATTGATATGTACACTAGTTATTTGAGAGAGAGAGAGAGAGAGAGAGAGAGAGAGAGAGAGAGTAGACTCAAAATGTCAACTTGATTAGAAAATGAACTAACTTATTGGTGTGTACAAATGAGCTACTTCAGGTAGTAGTAGAGTATGGCTAGGTGTACCTCTCAAGGGTCACCATGCACCTTTCCCAAGGGTCAAGGGTCAAGGGTCAACTCCCGAAAGGTCAAGAGTGGCTCCATAAAATGTGGAAAAGCCATCCTGATTGGGATGGTCATTTTGACTCTTGTGTGGTTCACCTGTCGTGTAAGCTAGGTCATGTGCCTTCACATGCTAATAGGGTGACTAGATTGTTGACTATACAAGAGGTCATGTCCATATAAGTTGAGAGGTCTAGGCCAAAATCCATAATCGCAATAATCCTCCCCTTGGACTTTGGACTATATTGAAGAAACATAGACCGAGACTAAATGCCACAAGCTAGTAGTCACATAGACTAGGTCAATAGACTGGGTCATATAGACTGGGGTACTGTAGTCACACAAAATAGAATTAGGTCTTATTTGGCATGGTGTCACAAAGGTTAAAGAATTCTCTCCTCAAACAAATAAGACGGAAGACCATTCATCTCTAAAGTACATCAGTATATTCATGAAAGTGATTGATGACAACACGGATATGCAGACAATTGTCCTCCTCTTGATTTCAATCTTTGTCTTCGTCCTCTATAAGGTTAATTTTTTATTTTATTCTACTGCTAATCCTGCTACTTGGGCATTTTGATGGTGGTGTCTATTGACGCCACAGTTGCTACAGATGTTCTTGTGGAAATCCTTGGATAAATACTCAATTTTTTGTATTCATAACATTTTTTATTCTTGATCCTAGTTAATAAAGATGCAATCCTAGATGATGATGCAACGTAAACTCCTCTATTTGCTGACGCCTTCTTTGTTTGATTTTTTTCTTTTTCAATCAAGGAATTGATGACATGTTGCAAAGTTGGTGTTCGTTCTTTTTATTCTAGCAATGTGATTATGTTGTAAAAAAATTTGGACAGCGCTTCAGAGCACATTAACCTTTCTTTTTATAGGATTTGATACTCGATATAAGTTAAATGAGTGATGATGCTTAATAACCTATTGACGGAAATGTTTTCCACTTGATTCTTTTTAAGGCTAATTTTTTTTTTTGCTTTGCACCAAAATTTTCTTTTAGGACTGTCCATGCTTGAATTGTCGTAGCGTAATCATCAGTAAAGTGCACATAATTTTTATCTAATGAGGTGATAAGTTTTTCTAGAGCTTGTTCGTCTTTTGTTTGAATTTGTGCAATCTATGCTCTGGTGAGTGTACCGTCTACTGCATGGTGTAGGGGTGAGTGGTTTGATATCTCCCACAGTGTCGTGAGAGGGGTCTTACCGATTAACGAGAGATAATGCAAGTGTCTATCCTCTTTACAAGCTGACACTTCAAGTAGCTATCCTTTTAGGCCATAGGTGATGATTACATGCATTTTAAAGTGATTACATACCGATTAACGCAAGCTAATGCAAGTGTCTATCCTCTTTACAAGCTGACACTTCAAGGAGCTATCCTTTTAGGTGATAGGTGATGATTACATGCATTTTAAAGTGATTGTGCCATGGAAATTTGTTAACTTTGAAGTATAAAAAACTGAGGGAGAATGAGAAAGATGGCTGAGAGAAACTTGAATCTTTAGGTCGAAGCTTTAAAATATCCTTTTAAAATTCCCTCTTGTTGAGAGAGAGTAGTCTTTTTAGAAGCTTAGCAGAATTGAAGCCTTTGAAGTGCTTGTTGAAACCTTGGAGTTTCTCTTGGAAGCCTTGGAGCTCGAAGTTTTATGCCCTTTGGAAAATTCTTGTGTGCTTGAAGAAGCTATTCATGCTTGAAGTTTAAAAAAATGTTGCAGCTCGTGGGATTGACCTCCAATAAAAAAGGGCCTCTGTACTGGCCAACGCAATGTGGGAAATTTCTCTTGTTCTTGGGAGGGCGGGGAGCTCTCAAAGCTTGGGTGGAGTGGTGCTCATGCGAGAAGGGAACCTAGAGGACCCAAAATGTCCCTTACGAACAATTGAGCGCATGTCATCAGTCAGGCACCGATTAGTGATCGCAAGAGAGTGCGGCCAAGTGGCTGCAAGTAGTTGCACGAGAGAGCCTTGAAATCTCCAATCAATCACGAACGTGAACTAGAAATCCAATGGAGTTTGGTGCCTTTCTGTATTCTACCAGTGGATGGGCAAACCAGAAGTGGGTGCCCAAAAAAAGCTAGGTGTACCTCTCAAGGGTCACCATGCACCTTTCCCAAGAGTCAAGGGCCAACTCATGAAATGTCAAGAGTGGCTCCATAAAATGTGAAAAATCCATGCTGATTGGGACGGTCATTTGGATTCTTGTGTGATTTACCTACTGTGTAAGCTCGGTCACGTGCCTTCACATGCTCATAGGGTGACTAGATTGTTGACTGTACAAGAGGTCATGTCCATATAAGTTAAGAGGTCTAGGCCAAAGGCCATAATCCCAACAACCATCCCCTTGGACTTTGGAATATATTGAAGAAACATAGACCGAGACTGAATGCCAGAGGCTAGTAGTCACATAGACTAGGTCCACAGATTGGGTTATATAGACTCGGGTATTGTAGTCACACGAAATAGAAGTAGGTATTATTTGGCATGGTGTCACAAAAATTAAAGAATTCTTTCCTCAAACGAATAAGACAGAAGAACATCCATTTCTAAAGTACATCAGTATATGCATGAAATGGACCAGGCATGAGCTCTCTTCAAGAATAGACGATCTTGAAAAGCTAGATGAACTTCGCTTGCTAAAAAGAGAAGACAAAAAGAATTTTTTGACAAGCATGTGCGCACGAAAGTGTTCAAATCAGGTGATTATGTACTTGTTTATACCTTGAAGCAACATGCTAAGAAACTTAAAAAGCGAGGGATGGGACCCTTTGTGATTAGTGACCTATCACAAACTGGACCTGTCAAGCTTGCTACATTAGCATGTGAAGAAATGACAAATTGGATTAGTGGGTGTTGAGTAAAGAAATATCATTTTCCACTAATACAGGATATGCTTCAACAAATCCATCAAGAAAACAATGGATGAAGGAGAAACAGAGGGCACGGGAAGAAGCCCAAGCAGGAGCAAAAGAACGCATTGCAAAAAGACGGCTTCTACGACAACAACAACAATGTGGATCACTGTTGCGAATCAATGCCATTCGACTAATGAATTTTGATGGAGACGTAGTGGAGCCAAAAATTGCAGTCAAAGTGGGTAGAAATCAAGTTGAATTGACGGCATTGCTTGATTCTGGAGCTTAAGAAAATCTAATCTCGTACAGATTATACAAACATCTCAAGCCCACAGGTCAACTACATCCTACTCCACAAGTGCTGGAAAGTAGTACATCACATTCACTAAAAACATTGGGCTGGATTATATTGCATGTAAACCTACATCAATATGTTTACCCACACAAGTTTTATGTGGTCGAGGATGAAAGCACACAACAACCCATATTGTTGGGACAACCTTGGCAAAAAGAGTATAATGGGCAGATAGATTGTAATGCGGGTGCAATAAAAATTCAACATGCACAAGAACAAAAGATGGTAGCCTTTGCTCAGCAACCCCGAAAGAACCAGATGGCAGCAACAGAGCCACTGGATAAAGAACCCAAAGGATGGGTTCCACTAAATAACAACATGGCGAACAAACAGGGAACTGCCAACCATGTTCACTACAAACATAAAACAACATTGACCGCAATCAAAATATCAAGGTTAGCAACACGAGAAAAACACGATAAAGAACCCAAAGGATGGGTGCCACTAAATAACAACATGGCGAACAAAGAGGGAACTGCCAACCATGTTCACTACAAACATAAAACAACATTGACCGCAATCAAAATATCAAGGTTAGCAACACGAGAAAAACAAGTATGGGTGCGGAAGGATAGAGATGACATGGAAAACAAACCACAACACAACAGCATGAGTCTAAAGGAGAAAGCAGTTCAACCAAAAACCAAGGGAATAAAACAGATATGGATCCCCAAAAGAATTCTTAGTAACAAATTAAGTGCGACTCGCATTTGGATCCCGAAACCAAAGCATAAGGAACTCCCTCCAATACAAGCAAAATCGGCATACACACTACATATGAAACCGGCAAACCGATCTATGTGGGATAAACCTACAAAAACCTCAAAAGAAAATCTACAAATGGCAAGCAAACGAGACAAAGTCTATGGCCAATTCCACCGCGAAAATTCTCTCCAAGGAGACGACTACAACGATATCGATAATAGCGGCAACCTAAGCAACTTTTGCAAGAAAGACGATCAAACAAAGAGCGGTAGAGTTATAACTTTACTTGCAAAGAAAATATGCAGACCAAATCAACAACAAACAGGAAACCTCGTGGCGAATGCCAATAAGCATATTGCTTATACCCTCCTCTTGCACAACATTAATTTTTCCATGCATTGACCGAGTATGCATTATATAGGGCCACATTACATGGCCAAGTATTAGCACAATTTTTTTAACCCAGGCACGACACATACACCGAGGCAATACCTTGTCGTCTGGGAGGACTCCGGCTAGGAGAGGGGGAGGCATTCTCAAATGCGGACCCAATGGAAAAAAGAGCAAAAAAGGACATGTTTTTCGACTATTTTAAAGGGTTTTCATTTGATTGCAAAATTATTTGGACTAACCTAAGTACATATTCCCTTATACAGCATGAATCTACAAGTATATGGGGCCAAATGCCAAATCAAGCCCCTAGGTGTGTGTGTGTGTATATAAGTAAAAATAGACATTTTTTGGGCAAAATATTAAAAAAACGGAGAAATCCAGCCATAAAAATTGCATGTGAGTGTATATAGTGTTTTGCGGTAATGTTGTTGATTTATTATGATTTTTGGGGATTTTTTGGGTTTAATTTGCTATTTTTTTTAATTTTACTAATTTTCAACAGAAAAACTTCAAAAATACAAAAAGCAGGTGAAAAACGATCGTAATGAAAAACAAAAAATATGGGGATGATCAGTGACTATAGGAAAACCTATGGTACAATGACTATAGGAAAATATGGGGATGATGAGTGACTATAGGAAAACCTATGGTACAATGGGGGTGCAATTATGTGAATGGAGCAAAAAGTGTGTTTTGGCAAGATTTTGACCGGAACGTCAAATTTCTCGTAAACTCGGCAAATGGAGTCCAAATTGAGAAATTTTTGAGCCTAAACCGCATCTCGCAAGAAGTTGAGAGCACATGTCAAATTTCATGGAAAGTGGTTCGGAGACCCTCATTATAAGAAATTTTCACTTCATTTTAAGCTCATTTCTACTATTGACTTTTGAGAGAGAGCTCCTGCCACCTAGAGCGAACGGGACTTCCAGCAGCTTCTACGACGCACACGACCACCCGACCGGCTCCAGACATGAGAGGTAGGCTCACAACCTTGAGCTTTTCGCACATGTTTGTTGTTTTGTCGTGAAAACTAGTGTAGGATTCACACGAGAAGAGGGCAGTAGAGACCTATAGGTAGAAGTGACCACCTAACGGCTAACCCAAAAGCAATGAAACTTCACGAGCGGCTTTCCTCGACCATGAACGACCAAGTTCTATGGGGGTAGACCACCACAAGTCATCGAAGACATGAAAACGAAACCACGGATGCTTCCAAAGCGACAAATTGCCAAACAGAGCTCGCGTGAAGCCAAAGTCGACAAACACCATATGGCAAGGATCCCCAAGAGATCCTGAAGCTATGGAGACCAACATCAAGAAATTTCATCTCCGAAAAGCACTCCAAGAGTCAGAAAACGGCTCGGAAGCTCTGAAATCAACACTTGGAGTTTCTTTCTATCAATTTGACTTTTTTGTTGAAATAATGATTAAAAGGGACTCAGGGGGACTTAGGGAAGGTACCAGCAGCACCTCCAATATAATTTTCATCAGGAGACATCCTATGTGTAGGATGTCTCAAGGCCAAATCTGCGCACCAAACCTAACATTTCTCATCACACACAGCTTCTGAATAGCATGTACATGCTAGCCACCAAGTTTCATCACATTTGGAAAAAAATTGACCTCATATGGATCAAAAAACGCAAAGTCAGAGCATAGAGGCAATAATGGGCCATGGATCTACCAAAACTTGTCCAAATCAAATGAAACTTACACAGTACACTCATGAGCACATTGCCAAGCTATCTGTGGCGTCACAACTAAAAAGTGATGAAATAGACATCCTACGCGTAGGATGTCTAAATGACCAAATTGGCACCAAAGTTGATATTTTTGAGTTCCAGATCTCTTTATGACACTTTCATGAGCTCATATATCAAGTTTCAAGCCATTCCCATCACTTTTGGCCCCCGACACCTCCAAGATGCACTTTTTGAGCCCAAAAACACTACACATGCTCTTACCAACACCAATTCTTGTCCAAATCAAAATCCAAGAGCAGGGCCATGTTCCACATGCCAAGTGTGAGGTCCCTACCCCTTTTTGAGAGGAGCAAAGTACCTTTGATAGGTCTCCAATCCTTAAAAAGAAAAACCAACGGACATTGCGTTAGCTACTACGTAGCCACGGGCATGAACCGTTAGTGAAGGATTGGTCCTATCTCGTAATGGCGGAGCGTAACCACCATAACCCTATCTAAAAACTATCTATAATCAATTATGCCTAAAAGTATAAATCTTAGAGTGACCAACCTGTGCGCTTTTTTCCCCATGTTTCAGAAGCACAGCCGCCAAGGTTTGTCTCTTTTAAGATTTATGACTTTAAAAAAACAATTTCTAGCGTTGGAAAGTTACCCGACTCATCGGGTCCACCCATCCATAGAATGATACCATCGGGGTATCATTCTCCCACTTTCCACACCACACTCACCCTTGTTTTGTTATCTAATTACTACCACACTGTTAAAACATACATGTTCCTTTATTTTATTTATGATACTGGTTCATTAAAACAACCCTTCAAATAGTATTACAAACAATAGTCAAACAAGAAGTCATCCAATTTTAAACCAACAACCCTTGGATTAGATTCACTCAAGAATCTCTACTGGCGCTATTATGTCCGATCGGTATATACATTATTTATAAAAACCCTTGTTCTCATGAGCATCCCATACCGCTCGACAAGTACTCGCTGTGCTAATCTGGACGTACTCTCGTCACAGCAACAACGGTGCCAATCTGAGCGTCATCCTCACGCCACGACAAAACAAAATTGCAGTATCCGGCTCGGCTAATCTGGGTGTACTCCCACCACAGCATCAGCGGTGCCATGCTGGGCGTCATCTCACGCCTCGGCAACTGCCACATAATACCAACGCTTATAAGTAGAGAGACTTGAGAGAAACCATACCGAAGGTTTTGGACAAACATTCTTTCCTATAGCAACCAGTTTAACCAGACAATCTTTCCTACTTGTCAAACATATGACGAGTTTCTTGGGGTTGAGCCCCGTGGTTTCGGTCCGTGTTTTCTTTTCATAAGGTAAATAATATATTCCTATGGCCTCGCATATGCAATGATGCATAACTTGAAACTGCAATACTAACCTGTACCATAGCTCCGATTGGTCCGATTGGTGGAGACATAGCATTTTCCGCAGGGATTCGACCGTTACTTGTACCAGCTTCATGATCATTAGCGCCTTGGGTTCGAGCACACTTTGGAGCCATTTTTTTGTACTACACTTATGTTATACACTTAGAACTTTAAATTGGTCAATTTCCCTAGTAATCTCCTTGTTTTCAAAGAGAGTCTGTAATTTGAACCCTCGCCAACTCGGATCCACACTTATTGTTGTTGTTTTACATCTAATTTCTAAACATCAAATATTTGCTAATCGTAATTAATCAAAACTTAAATGTGTAAACTATGAGTGAAAGTTTAGGAATGCATTACTTTTATGCTTCACATTTCTAATCCAATTCTAACTTCAATTTCTATACTTTAACTAAATCAATTTTTAGTATCATTGAAAATTCTACTTAATCTAATTGACAATAAAATTGGTGAATGAGAATTTCATCATGTATAATAAGAATGTGATGAGTTCTCTTATGTATTAACTTTCAAACCATACATAAGTTGATAGTGAAGATGCACTAACTAGAGAGAGAAGGTATACTTAGAGAGATTAGAGTAAGAGAAAACATACACACACATCTTTTCTAAAGTTATTTGAATCTTACTATCCATTAGAAAGATTAGAGTAAAAGATAGCACACACACACACACATATCCTTCTTAAATCTAATTGAATCTTACTAATCTATTAGAAGATTAGAGTAAAAGATAGCACACACACACACATAACTAATTGAATCTTACTAATCTATTAGAGAGATTAGAGTAAGAGATAGCACACACACACACATAGCTAATTGAATCTTGCTAATATATTAGAGAGATTAGAGTAAGAGATAGCACACATACATCATTCCTAAAGTTAATTGAATGCTTGATTAATACGCACCTTATTAGTCCACTAGAGTTTTTGCTCTCTTAGTGGTTTGTGGACGCCTTCTCTCTAAGAGAAGTGGCAGCACTTCGTGAGCGCTATAGAGGCAATCTCTATGTCTAAAGTGTGAGCATGGATGCTCTATTTATAGCAGAAAAGAAAACGTCCAACTTTTTTTTTCAAAAAAAAAATAATTTTTTTTTTCTCAAAAATCATACCCGCGTTTTTGGTACCCTTGTGGTACACATGAGCTTGACCACTTTGTCATTATCATCAAAAGATAAGGCCACACAGGGCCCCCCTCATTAAGAATAGTCAAGAGTAGCCTCTCCTTTTTCATGTGACAGTGTGTCCCACTTTGTCCCCTTCTATGTGAGTCCATGTGCCTTCATTTGTCATCCCTGTGTATTCTTTTGTCTTTATAATTATTTTATTTATTTTCTTAATGATAATTTACTTTACATTTTTAAGTTAAACTTTACAGTGTTATATTAACTTTACAGTAGTAAAAGAAAACTCTACAATCAGTAAATAAGTCTTGCAATAAGTTAGTTAGTGATTCATATAGCTAAACATGTTAGAATTTTGTAGCGTAAATTTTAATTTCTAGGTTTTCTCAACCTACGATTTATAATTTGAACTCGAATATCTTAAATAAGGAGTGATGGTTCAAAAAAATACAAATGCGTAATAGAACCTGTGTGCAATTTGAAAGTAGAGACCTTACACCAAGGGCTATCCACTGAACCAATTTCAAGCCATTTCGATGAAATAGACATCCTAGGCGTTGGATGTCTCGATCATGATTTTGAACTACTGTGCAAGAACTGACCTCATAAGAACCATTAATATGGTGCAAGGAGCCTGTATATCAACTTTCAACCCATTTGAATATCATTTGCCACTTGTTATGGACATCCGTCCCAATTTGTAAGCCAAAAGCCTGAATCTGCCCAGAAATACACTTTTTGATGCCCAAACCCAATTCCAACCACATAGCCATGTTGCACAATCAAAGGGCCACCAGCCTACCAAGTGTCACCAAACACTGATGAAATAGACATCCTACGCGTAGGATGTCTAAATGATAATTTTTGGCCAGAATGATACTGTGAGCACATGGAGAGTTTCCCTAGTTCCTTTTAAGTTTTATTTTCAATTTTCAAGTCATTTGGATAGTTAAAACTCAGTTTATCAGCTGATATGGAAAAAACGCTAACTTCGGACTACTGAGTGTAACAGGATCCATGGCAGCCACAAAATCACCGGCAAACAAGAAGAGGATGACAATAAAAGACTACTTGGAAGAAGTAGAGCCATTTGTCATCCCAGAAGGAACCCTGAAGCTAACCAGCATATGGATTCAGGATGATTTGCTAGAGTCCAATAACTTGAGGATCTACCAAGGCATGTTCAAAGATCCTGAAGGAAATGCAGTAGAGCTACCCATGATACCACGGGAGCTCAATGAGTTTGTCAGAAGCAAGATGGGAGATTATTTGGAAAAGTTGGACCTTCATAACTACTTTGAAGCTTTGCCAACGGGGATTGACATCAAAAGAGTGTGGGAATTTGTGACCACTATCAAAGAAGATGGAGTGGATAGAGTCACTGATCTGCAAGGCAATCCGGATACTATGATTATTATCACAGAGAGGGTGGTGGAAGCAGCACTTGACATCTCCAACAAAGGAGATAGTGTGACCAAGAGAAGAGATGAAGTCAAAGTCTACTCAGAAAAGAAGAACAACTACACATTTGAAGATATTGCAAACCCAAAAGTGGCTATCATGAGCCAGCTCTACAACAACCAATACTTCCACATGTGTACAAAGCGGCCACAGAAGTACAGAATGCCACCTGGAGACATTTCTACCACCTTCACCTGGGCAATGTAGAAGAGCAAACCAAAGGTGATCAATTATGCTGCTTCCATGACAACCTTGTGAAGATGGGGAACAAAAATCCCACCTACATTGTACGTGGTTAGCTAATAATAAAAGTGGTTTATGGAGCATTGTATGCCAAGGGGAACTAGCCTGAACCTCCCTCACAAAATGACTGGCTAAAGCTGAAAGAAGATAAAGAAGAGGAACCTCCCAGGGCACCCAAAGTAGCCACAAGATTGAAGTCCCGGTTAGAAACCGTGCTAGAAGAGCCTTCGGAGTCGAAGAAAGGAAAGAAGGAAAGTGCACAAGTGCCGATCAAAGAAACCAAATCACAAAAAGCGGCGCAGCTAGAGCGACTGATGGAAAGCTTCAGAGCCGAGAGAGCACTCAAGGGGGATTTGAGCGAGCTGTGGAAGTCGTCCCTTGAAGCCATATCGGGATAGTCTCGAAGGGTGAACCGAGATCGGTTTAAAGACTACATCAAAAATTTTGAGATCTTGGATGCTACGATAGAAAATATCCCTAATGTCCCTTTTATATAAGAAGAAGTGGACGAAGTACGACGACAGCTGCTAGAAGAGCAAGAAGGCCAAGAAAGGGAGAGAAAGACCAAGGTGGACCAGGACTTCAAGAAGAAGCCAACAACTCCACCGTCAAGCAGGGAGTCCAACCCACCCCCATCACCACCTCCTCTTAGCCCTCCACAAACCCACCAAAAGGAGGATGAACAAGAAGATTCAAAGCAAGATAAGATCCAAGAGAAAGAGAAAAAAGAAGAAGTTAAATTGAAAGAGGAGAAGTTAGATCCAGAAGAAAAGAAATTCAGAATATTTCTTGATCTACTAGCTGCGGGTTACTCTCGAGAAGAGGCAGCTACAGTAGCATTTGAGTTGGCAAGCACAAGGCCCAAGGAACACATGCACACCCTACGGTTAGTGGAACTGAAAGAGATGGACATTGATACAGTGGACCTACACCCACCGACCAATGATTGGGATGTGGTGATGCAGAAGCTAACCGGGCTCGAAGAAAAATCAATGGCCATCGAGAGTGAGATTGACACTCTCAAAACAAACGAAGTTCACATCAAGGCTAAAGTCAACTCACTACAAAGACAAAGCCAAGAGAATATAGAGAAATAAACAGAGCTGCAAGCTAGTTTGGCCACGACATTACAAAGATGACAGGGGATGGAAGGAGAAAATTAGGCAGCAGATCAAAGACTTCAAAGAGCTGAAGAAGAATACACGAAAATCAGCAAGTCATTGACAGATGCAGAGAGAGAAAGGGACAACCTGACTCTACAACTTGCTGAAGAGTCCAAAGAAGTGGAAACACTAAGGAATGCCAAGGAAAAGGCAGATTTTGAGAATGAGGCGAGCCAAGATGAGGTAATAGAGCTGAAAGATCAGATTAAAGTCAAAGATCAAACCATCCAAAGGCTGCAGGCATCTCCTGCCAGAGTCAGAGCTACTAGCTCGACTCACACCACTTCAGAGACTGAGCTATCTGAAGAACAAATGAAGGAGCTCCAAAGAAAATCAGTCCATGAAGAATGAGCTAGAAGCCATCAAGAGAAAGGTGGAGGAGGCGGAAAAGATAAATGCAGATCTAAATGACCTCCTAGTAGACATGGGAGAGCAAGCAGAAGAGGAAAATAAGACACTTCAGAAGCAAATAGAAGAGCTGAGAGGCCAACAACAAACGGAAGAGCAGTAGTTTAGCACCAGACCAGCAGCCATGGAGGGAATTGACATAGAAAATGTGTCAGATCCAGTGGACACCACCATGCAAGAGGACATCCTGGTAGGATCCTCACAAGAGGCATGAGATCTGCACAAGAAGAAGAAGAGAAGCTACAAAAGGCCATAGAAGCAACAGTCAAAGACAGAGCCAGAGAAGCATTGGAGTGGAAGCAGAGGTTCTTTAAGTCGATGACTATTCAAAAGATAGATGCTAGTAACCTTCGGCGTGAATGGCTACAGCCATCTCTCCCATATCCTCTGATAAAGTATGAAGCTGCTACGATCAACAAGAGAATAAAAGAGGAGCCAACAGTGCCACTGTACAAAGTAGACATCTCCAAATCTGAAGGGGTCAAGCTGGTAGTGGACTCTCAACCCAGTTGGAGAAAGGCATGGCTGACAAAGTATCCTCAATATCTAATCCATCTCGTAGAGGCACCTAAAGTGATCCAAGATAACCTCAGTTTTTGCCCTCTACCAAGGATGAGGACATGGAAAGCCCATGAGTTGTTGTAGAGAAGCCAACCCACTTGGCTAAATTACCCGAAGCTTCCAGGCTTGAATGCAGGCGAAAGAATAAGTGAGCAATACATGGTGAAAACCCTAACGGGCGTCATCAAATTGTTCACTGGCTTGCCTAACCTATCTTGCATCATGATGAGAAAGATATGTAAAACACTTTTGGAAGTCTTCGAGACCTTCAAACCAGTCCAGGTGATAGATAGTATCTTCTTCTTTCAAGATATATACAGATGTGCATACGATCTGTCTGGTCAACCTTCTCACAAGGTGATACATGCATTGTATCAAAGGATTATGTTTTTTCCATCTTATCAACTCCAGGCCTTTGAAGAAGCCTTCTACGCTGGCTTCTTCACAATCAGCACAGACATATTCGGCCCGATGCTACTAGCTCAGCATGCAAGATATGAGTCCCTTCTCAAGATGAGAGAAAGTCTACACTCAAGAAGCAGCTCAACAGCCATGTCGGGGACGACATGAACAAGGAGGGGGGGAGTGTTAGCAGTAGCAGCTGGACACACCCTACAAAAAATGACGGCTCGACGGAATATTATTTTCTGTAATTATTCATTTATTGAGAAAAACCGACATTTCACCTTTGTAAATATTGGGGCTTACAGAAGTTTCCAGATTGTATCCCATTTTTGACATTTAGATTGAGTAGATGGTAAAATTGGAACATTAGGGTTTGAGATTGTAAGGTATTTATACCACTTTTTGACCTTAATGAAAAAACCTTTGTCATTTTAAAAAAGTTATGTCTGTGAGTGAGCGTACTATGTACGAGAGAGAGTGAGAGTTTCATCTTGACTCTACGTGCGCACCGGTGGTCAGAATCGAGTGGGAGAACTGCAGCGTGTTGCCCCCGACGAGAGCTACGCGTTGATACCTACATTGCGCGCGTACGGTCTGGTTTTGCGAGCTCGACCCACAAGCTTCATCAAGTGATTCGGTGAGCATACATTGTCCGTTTTTGCATTGCAGCATATCCACATGTTCGCATTGAGTAGAGCTACACATTAGGCACTTTAGTTTTTGGAAACGACGACCAGCAAATTTCGACCAGACATCCTACGTGATTTTGCAGCAGGTGTTTAGGGTTGGGATTTTGATTCATGGACCTTATGGAGAGCGACCTATTGGTGTTAGTAGGGTCTCCTTCAAGTTCTATGGCGTTTCGAGAACGTTTGATGGGTATTCAGCTCTTGGAAGTGTTGTAGGAAATATCCTCTTAAGCACTCTTGAAGACTATAGCTTAGACATTGGGTAGAGACCTCTGTAGGAATTAGTCGAGAGTCGGTCGAGTGTAGATTGACATCCTATGCTTGCTTCCACGCGCCTGTGGGTCGAGCTTCGTCCTTAGCTGATAAATCTTGTTAGGTGAGTTCTCGCTGTGCTGACGTCCGTCACGGCGTATCCGCCAAGAATGGGAGCTTTTTGCAGATTCTTCATTTGACTTATACACTCTCTTTGTTTAACGTGTGGTTCTTGGAGAAGGTTGAGCACATACAATCCATGTGTTCTGATATGGGGCTAGCAAAAAATTATCGACCATTCCAATAGCATGATACGCAATTCTTGTCAACACTTTAGGGGCTCCCAGATATGTGATTTTTCCTTCTTTCTTTGTGCCTTTTAGTGTTGTCATCATGTACTGTGCATGATCAATTGATTTCCTAGTTGTTGACTTCAACACTTGGGTGAAGGTGCTCGCAACCGCATGGTTTGGGGTGGTGTACTGTGGTGGTGTCTTTGATAATAAGTGGAAGTGTTGATGGTATAGGCGAGCTGGTTCTTCCTTGCCTTTGGATGATATCTGAGAAAGGTGACAGCATCAATCTCTTTGGTAAATGTGCCTGCTGTCTTTCTATCTCTGGCCCTCATCGTCATACCTTCAATTGGTAGCTTCAATGCCTCGACTACTATCTCCTTTGTGATTACTACTTCTACCTTCTGCCCTTGCTGATCAATGATTTGGGCTAACACATCCTCTTTGATCGTGGATAGTAGTTCATATGCCTTCTAAAAATCCACACCACATGGCTTGTTGAGATGTAGAGAGAAAGAGAGAGAGACGAGACAAGAGACACACCATATACGCTCCCAAAGACTGATTCATATTGAGGACAAGATACAAATATATAGGTGAGACCAAGTTGAGTAGAGTGAGCCATATATAGCTCCAACACCCCCACTCAAACAAAGGTCTCTAGCTTTGGATGAAAAAACCCTTGGGGAGTTCAAGGGAAAAACCCAAGCCCCTATACAATGTGAAAATATGAACCAGCGATGATGATGTGAAAGTGAATTGTGCATCTATGTACAAATATTCAAGTGACTTAGGGATCACAATGTGCAAATGTGGAGTGTGCATAGTGCATGGTACCTAAAAGATTACAATGTCATATGTACAAAGCTATTACAATAGCAAAGAAGCTAATCTAGAAAGAGTGAGGTCGAAGAAACTCCAAGATCCGAGCGCAAGAGGATGAAACGTGACTCGTTGAGGCCTTTGGTCAAAATGTCTGCAATCATCTGGTCACGTGGACAGTGTTCAACCATAATGGTTCCTTTGCGTACTTCATACCTGACATAATGATGATGGACAGCAATGTGCTTTGACTTATTATGTTGAACATAGTGTTTTGCAAGACTCATAGCACTTTGGTTGTCACACCGCAAGGGTGTGCTAGAAAGAGGAGAGTGACCAATATCAACTAGCATTTGTCGAAGCCAAATCAACTCACGAGCTGCAAGTGATGCCAAAACATATTCTGACTCAGTCGTAGAAACTGCAACACAACGTTGTTTCTTGCTGGTCTAAGAAACAAGACAACCATTTATAAAGAAGCAATTTCCACTAGTAGATCGCATAGATAAATGTGAGCTTGCCCAGTCGAGTGCATCTGTGTAACCCAAAAGAGAAAGAGATTTCATAGAATCCGATGTGAGTTGTCGTCGATAGACTAAACCAAAATCTGTAGTGCCTTTGAAGTATTTCAACACACGCTTTGCAGCAGACCAATGCTTAAGAGAAGGACATGCAAGATGTTGTCCAAGATAATTAGCAACAAATACAATATCAGGACGAGTGTTCATGCCAACAAACTGAAGACATCCAATCAAGTTAGCATAAGGTTGATTTGTGACAAGTTGACCGCCATTGTCAGAAGTGTTCTTCGTAGAGCTCGCAAGACAAGGTGTGTTGGCTGAATGTGCAGATTCCATACCAAATTTTTGAATAGTATCTGCGATAAACTTTGACTGTCGAAGGAATAAAATACCTTTTGTACGGTTCCGTTGGATTTGAATGCCAAGACACGAGTGAATCTCTCCAAGATCCACCATATCAAATGCAGAAGACAATAAAATTTTCACTTGCTGAAGAAATCCCAAATCATTGGAAACAAGGATGGTATCATCCACATAAAGAGCAAGAATCATAAAACTGCTACCTTGGCGTTTTATGTATAAGTTGGGGTCTGACGAGCAAGAGATGAATCCTTTAGAGGTGAGAAAAAGATCAAATTTTGTATACCAGGCTCACGAAGCTTGTTTGAGACCATATAGTGCCTTATGGAGTTGAGCAACAAGGTCTTCTTTACCTGGAATAACAAACCCTTTTGGTTGTTCCATATAAATTTCCTCTTCCAAGTCACCATTAGGAAAAGCAGTTCGCACATCCATTTGATGAGCTTCTAAATCAAATTGAACAGCAAATGCCAATAAAACTCGAACACTTGTAATGCGAACAACTGGTGAAAAAGTCTCTTGATAATCAACACCGGCTACTTGGGAGTAACCTTTTGCAACTAAACGCGCCTTGAACTTGTCAAAAGATCCATCTGCTTTTACTTTTGTCTTATACACCCACTTACATTTAATAGTTGTACAACCAGAAGGTAATTCAGTTAGTATCCATGTACCTTTAGAGATAAGAGAATCGTACTCTGCTTCCACAGCCTCTTGCCATTGATCCTTTTGTGGTGAAGAGATAGCTTCATCATAAGTAATGGGATCTTCGGAAGTAGAAAAAGCATTATCAGCAATATCGTCATCATAAACATGACATGAGCCATGTTCTAAATCAATAGGCAGATCAACAAAAATATCAATATCATCATTGGCAACATTCGGGATGGATGGTTGTGAAGAGGAAAGTTGCTCTATAGGAAGAGTTTCATCTTCTGAAAGAAATGGAAAAGCCTGAAGCAATGATTTAGTATCATCAGAATCATCCATGGACCATGAGCCTCCCATAAGCTGTTCGTTAAAAGTAGCATCATGATTCACAATTACTTTCTTGGAGGAAGGGTCATAGAATTTGTAGCCTTTGGAAGTGTCAGAATATCCAATAAAAATAACTTTAAGACCAGGAGCATCAAGCTTTGTTCGTGTTTCTTTGGGAACATGAATATAAGCAATACATCCAAAGGTTCGAAAATGAGATATAGAAGGAATGTCACCTGTCCATGCTGTGATGGGTATCTTACCAGAGGGTGCAGTAGTAGGAAGATGATTCTGAATAAATACTGCTGTCAAAGTAGCTTCAACCCAAAAAACACGAGATAAGCCAGAATGAATCAACATACATCTTACAGCATTGAGAATAGTGCAATTCTTTCGTTCAGCAACACCGTTCTGTTGAGGCAAATATGGAATAGTGTGTCCATGATGAATTCCACTGTCAGCACAGTAACTCACAAACTCTCGAGAAACATATTCGCCTCCATTGTCACTACGAAGCTTCTTAAGGCGACGACCAGTTTGAAGTTCCGCAGCCTTGTGGAATTGTTTGAAAACAGATAAGGCTTCAGATTTTTGTCTAAGTAGAAATACAGTCGTATACCTTGAGAAATCATCAATGAAAGTAATGAAGTAGCGATATTGTGATCTCGAAGAAGGTAGAGGTCCACATATTTGAAAGAGTAAAGGGTTTGCCATTGTGTTTCCCAAGAGCCCAAAATTCACAAATTCCCATATGGGGATGGGCTTTAAGATCCATGCCATGAACAAGATCACGACGTTGAAGATCAAGGAGTTTTGAGAAATCAGCATGAACAAAACGGTGATGCCATTCTTTGCAATCATGATCACTTGGAGCAGTGAAAACATTTGTTACAGCATCGTTGAGAGAGAGTTCAAACAAATTACCATTTCGAGGAGCAGTGGCTATAGTCTGTCCATGTTTCTCAATTCGGCATTTGGTATGATCAAATCCAACAAACAAACCAAGATCAACAAGTCTAGCAAGTGAAAGAAGATTACGTTGAAGATCTTGTACATGTAATACTCCTCGCAAAATTCGAGTGGAAGGAGATAAGGTACCAAGATATAAGTCTCCAATACCCTTTACTTGACAAGTAGTACCATCAGCAAAATAAACAACACGTTGAACTGGCAGTGGATGATAGTTATGGAGCCACTTAGATTGATATGTCATATTTCCTGTAGCACTAGAATCGACAATAAAAAGTGATCCATCGCGTACATGAAGTATTTTGTCTGGAGCAACTGAACATAGGACGCAGCTTGTTTCTGGTACAATGTTGTTTCGATGTTCAGTAGCATATGCTCTATTCCAATCTGTGTCGAATCGCCGCTTATAGCACATATGAGTGGGATGATCAGATCGTCCACAATATTCACAAGAAGAAGAAGAAGAGTCTCTAAATAAACGTGGTTGTTTTGTAGTAATATTGTGTTCTTCATCATATTGACATGCCCAACAATCATCTTCAGTTTGGCCATTTCTGTTGGAGTAAGAACATTGCTTATTAGGAAATTTGAGACGAGAGAAAATATTACCACGACGGCCACCTCTACGGTTTCCTCGTTGAAATGGACGCCTTCGAGCATAAAAATCCCGTTCCATCTGTTGTGACTCAGTCTCCTCTTGTGAAATCATAGCTGTATCATGACTAGCATTACGACGCTCTTGACGTTGAGAGTATTCAATTAAAGACATGCAGGCTTGGTCGAAATCAAAACCATCTTTATTAGAGAGAATAGTAACAATGTTATCATAAGAAGAGTCCTTCACCGTATCAAGGAGAAGTGTAATCAGTTGCTTTTGTGGAACAGGATCACCGACAGCAGCAAGTTGATTAATAATAGATTTGAAAGATTCAATATGTCCCATTATGGCAGTACCAACTTCATATTGTAACTTGTTAAGCAGCCCTCTCAAATAAAGTATTTCTGTGACAGATTTCTTATGAAAGTTTGCAATAAGGTAGTTCCATACGTTGGGGAAGTAGGTAGTTCATACATATCAAGCAAAAGGGAATCAGTAAGAGCAGAAATAATATACCGACGAGTTGCTTTATCATGTCGTTGCCAATCCGTATAGGCAACATTCCAATCTTCAAATATAGGTCCTTCAGTGATAAGCACGTTATCATTATCCATATCAACAAGCTCAGTCGGACAAAGACGATTTCCAAGAACAACATCGGAGAGTTCATTGCCTTCAAGAATTAACAACATCTTTGCTTTCCAGCCTGGAAAACCTTGACCTTGGAAAGGAGGAACAAAACGCTGGCCAGAAGGAAAGCCATTGACGAGAATATTCATAGCCATATCTTGTTGTGAGAAGACGTATAAGATAAGATCGCAGAATTTGCACACCATATATGGTGAAGGCTGCAATTGAGAATGAGAGAGATATGAGGACTGCGTTCTGTCAACGATAAACGTAATAAGGATGCTCAAGGAACGTCGAAAGATGTGAGAGACGTCACCCAAAAAAGGCAGGGTAAAGGAGACGTTAATAATAAAAGAGTCCTCAAAATAGAGTGGCGTGAGACGCAAGATTGACGGCCACAATACGAATAGCAAAAAGCTAAATCTTCTCGAAAACGTTAACGCCAAAATAAGAAAAATGATCGCGGATGCTTCACGAAGAAGTAGGACGAAGAAAGCTGTGTCAAGCTCAATTGCAGTAAAAACAACATAACTTTCTTCTGCGAACTCCGATTGACGCAAACCTAGAACTCAAATCGAAGAGCTCGAGGAGACAAACAAGTTTTGGATGAAAAGTGCCAAATTTTGAGCAGAACAGCAAGAAAAATTGAGATAAAGTTCAGGGTGTCATCAACAAGAAAACGTAATCAACGATTAGATTGATTAGCAATTAACTCCACACAAAACACTAATAATATTCTTCTTAACACAAAACAACCACAGTTAACAAGAATCAATGCTCAAAAATAAAATTTGTAGCAATTTTTGAATCTTACATGCAAATCGCATACACATACTGTTTTGTCACCATGAATTGAATCGGCGCGTGATCGTTACTGCTCTGATACCATGTTGAGATGTAGAGAGAAAGAGAGAGAGATGAGACAAGAGACACACCATATACGCTCCCAAAGATTGATTCATATTGAGGACAAGATACAAATATATAGGTGAGACCAAGTTGAGTAGAGTGAGCCATATATAGCTCCAACATGGCTCGTGGTCGTAGAAGTCCCTTAGGCCTAGCCTTTTGTTGTCTTCTTTTGTGTCTAGCTTGGCCGCTACATCATATATCTCGTTTGGTAGCATTTGCAGTTCCACTTGGTGTCCTTCTTCACTCTTGAACCTGCTAGTGAGAACTATGGTATTGTTTTCTTCTAGTTGTTCCTTCAACAAATAAGTTGCCTTTGCCGTTTTCACTAAACTTGGATCTAGTTGGTAGGGTTGCAACTCTTGCAAATTTTCTTTTTGGGACACCCATTTCTTTGCCTTCTTATGGCAGCTTGCATTGCTCCTACTAAGTGAATACAGTATCAAAGTTGGAAAATTTTGCTAGTTCCGCTCTAAAATGCCCTAAGTCTGAATTGCTGACAAATAATGTCCATTGTGCTTCAAATCAATTTTGGAGCATACATAGATGCATAAAAACATGTAAAGATCAAAATCATGCAGCTCATGCAAAAATTACAACAAAAGTAAATAATCGTGATTATTTACAGCTCGTATTTTTCCAACTTTTTGCATTTTGGACATAATAGGCTTGAAACAATAGCATTTAGGTGCTTTGAGTGAAGTGTGGGCTCATTTGAGTGCACTGGGTGGAAATGGTGCCAGAATTAGGCTTCCAAACTCTAAAATATTAGATATACTAAGATTTTCAGTTTTTGTGATCCAAACTTACTCAAACTTGGTCAGTGGACCTGGGATATCATTTTCTTTGGTCCCATAAGGTCAAAGTTATAGATTTCACACATGTTGGAAAGAAAGTAATTAATCGAGATTATTAACTTTTTCATCAAAATGTATATTTTTTGTTACAAATTTGTTATAGGCATGATGTAGACTCTGTATATGAGAGATGGGATGATTTGGATTAAAAAATGTGACAGATAACTCAAAATTTGGATTGGAAAGACTTAGGTGTGTTTTTTTTGACAATTTTCAAGTTTTTCTTGATCATTTTGGATCGTACTTGAAAGGTGGCATGTAATAGATGTGTACAAGTGATAGGCAAAGTGAAGAGATCATTTTTCAAGACAAACAAGCACAAAAGTAAATAATTGTGATTATTTAGAGCATTCAATTTTTTTGCAAGACTTGACAATTTGATGACCTAAACATATTCAATGCATCTAAAACAAGTCCTAAGTTGAATTTGGTAAAGTTTTATCGTGTCAGCATCACTTCCTGCTCTTGTCGACTAGATGGCATATGGAGTTGGTTATTCACTTTTGAAGCTATGGAATTGTCCGCTACATAGTCCTAATGCTACCCATCCAGTTTTGGCCCGTTTGGAGTGAGTTTTACTTGATATGTCAAATTTGACGCTTTGTAGCCTTTGAGCTATTTTTTGCTGTTCGAGAGCTTTCCTTGATTGTTTTCATGAAACCATGCATGTACATTGTGTATAGACCGAGTCTCTAAGCTATTTGTGGAGTAAAAATCCAATTATGGCATCTGGCAAAAACCTATATTATCTACATGGGACCCCCCTTGACCCCTACAAAATGAAAATCTGGTGATATAGAAGTGTTCTATTATATAGGGGCATGATATAGTTCAAGTCTCGTTGAAATTGGTTGAGCTTACAGGCTACTATGGTCAATTTTGGGTCGTAGGATTCGTGCACTGCTCGGTTTCTAGGGTTTTTTCCTTAGCCTAGAATTTTTATCCGGCCATATAGGATTTTTCATTGATAAGTTTAGAAATTACCCCTCATATATTGTGTGAGACGGCGCTGTAGACGGGCGATTGTGGACTCCAAAAATTGCGCGCGACCAATGTGAGATATGACCAAATTACAAAAATTATCAAATCCTGTTTTTTGGCCAATTTTAGCTCTTTTCATCCAAAACTTGTTCGTCTCCTCGAGATCTTCAATTTGAGTTCTAGGTTTGCGTCAATCGGAGTTCGCAACAGAAAGTTATGCTATTTTTACTGCAATTGAGCTTGACGCAGCTTTCTTTGTCCTACTTCTTCGTAAAGCGTCCGCGATCGTTTTTCTTATTTTGGCATTGACTTTTTCGAGAAGATTTAGCTTTTTGCTATTCGTATTGTGGCGGTCAATCTTGCGTCTCACGCCACTCTATTTTGAGGACTCTTTTATTATTAACGTCTCCTTTACCCTGCCTTTTTTGGGTGACGTCTCTCACATCTTTGGACGTTCCCTGAGCATCCTTCTTACGTTTATCGTTGACAGAACGCAGTCCTCATATCTCTCTCTCATTCTCAATTGCGGCCTTCACCATATATGGTGTGAAAATTCTGTGATCTTATCTTATACGTCTTCTCGCAACAAGATATGGCTATGAATATTCTCGTCAACGGCTTTCCTTCTGGCCAACGTTCTGTTCCTCCTTTCCAAGGTCAAGGTTTTCCACACTGGAAAGCAAAGATGTTGTTAATTCTTGAAGGCGATGAACTCTCCGATGTTGTTCTTGGAAATCTTCTTTGTCCGCCTGAGCCTGTTGATACGGATAATGATAACGTGCTTATCACTGAAGGACCTATATTTGAAGATTGGAATGTTGCCTATACGGATTGGCAACGACGTGATAAAGCAGCTCGTCGGTACATTCTTTCTGCTCTTATTGATTCCCTTTTGCTTGATATGTATGAATTGCCTACTTTCCACGATGTATGTAAGTACCTTATTGCAAACTTTCGGAAGAAATCTGTCACAGAAATACTTTATTTGAGAGGGTTGCTTAACAAGTTACAATATGAAGTTGATACTGCCATGACGGGACATATTGAATCTTTCAAATCTATTATTAATCAACTTGCTGCTGTCGGTGATCGTGTTCCACAAAAGCAACTGATTACACTTCTCCTTGATACGGTGAAGGACTCTTCTTATGATAACATTGTTACTATTCTCTCTAATAAAGATGGTCTTGATTTCGACCAAGCCTGCATGTCTTTAATTGAATACTCTCAACATCAAGAACGTCGTAATGTTGGTCATGATACAGCTATGATTTCACAAGAGGAGACTGAGTCACAACAGATGGAACGGGCTTTTTATGCTGGAAGGCGTCCATTTCAACGAGGAAACCGCAGAGGTGGCTGTCGCGGTAATATTTTCTCTCGTCTCAAATTTCCTAATAAGAAATGCTCTTACTGCAACAGAAATGGCCATACTGAAGATGATTGTTGGGTACGTCAATATGATGAAGAACACAATATTACCACAAAACAACCACGTTTATCTAGAGACTCTTCTTCTTCTTCTTGTGAATATTGTGGACGATCTGATCATCCCACTCATATATGCTATAAGCGGCGATTCGACACAGATCGAAATAGAGCATATGCTACTGAACATCGAAACAACATTGTACCAGAAACAAGCTGCGTCCTATGTTCAGTTGCTCCAGACAGAATGCTTCATGTACGCGATGGATCACTTTTTATTGTCGATTCTGGTGCTACAGGAAATATGACATATCAGTCTAAGTGGCTCCATAACTATCATCCACTGCCAGTTCAACATGTTGTTTATCTTGCCGATGATACTACTTGTCAAGTAAAGGGTATTGGAGACTTATATCTTGGTACCTTATCTTCTTCCACTTGAATTTTGCGAGGAGTATTACATGTACCAGATCTTCAACGTAATCTTCTTTCAGTTGCTAGACTTATTGATCTTGCTCTGTTTGTTGGATTTGATCATACCAAATGCCGAATTGAGAAACATGGACAGACTATAGCCACTGCTCCTCAAAATGGTAATTTGTTTGAACTCTCTCTCAATGATGCTGTAGCAAATGTTGTCACTGCTCCAGGTGATCATGATTGCAAAGTATGGCATCACCGTTTTGTTCATGCTGATTTCTCAAAACTCCTTGATCTTCAACGTCATGATCTTGTTCATGGCATGGATCATAAAGCCCATCCCCATATGGGAATTTGTGAATTTTGTGCTCTTGGGAAACACAATAGCAAACCCTTTCCTCTTTCAAATACAACTCATTCTCATGACATATTGGATCTTGTTCATACTGATATATGTGGACCTCTACCTTCTTCAAGATCACAATATAGCTACTTCATTACTTTCATTGATGATTTCTCAAGGTATACGACTGTATTTCTACTTAGACAAAAATTTGATACCTTATCTGTTTTTAAACATTTCCACAAGGCTGCGGAACTTCAAACTGGTCGTCGCCTTAAGAAGCTTCGTAGTGACAATGGAGGCGAATATGTTTCTCGAGAGTTTGTGAGTTACTGTGCTGACAGTGGAATTCATCATAGACACACTATTCCATATTCGCCTCAACAGAACGGTGTTGCTGAACGAAAGAATTGCACTATTCTCAATGCTGTAAGATGTATGTTGATTCATTCTGGCTTATCTCGTGTTTTTTGGGCTGAAGCTACTTTGACAGCAGTATTTATTCAGAATCGTCTTTCTACTACTGCACCCTCTGGTAAGATACCCATCACAACATGGACAGGTGACATTCCTTCTGTATCTCATTTTCGAACCTTTGGATGTATTGCTTATATTCATGTTCCCAAAGAAACACAAACAAAGCTTGATTCTCCTGGTCTCAAAGTTATTTTTATTGGATATTCTGACACTTCCAAAGGCTACAAATTCTATGACCCTTCCTCCAAGAAAGTAATTGTGAATCGTGATGCTACTTTTAACGAACAACTTATGGGAGGCTCATGGTCCATGGATGATTCTGATGATACTAAACCATTGCTTTAGGCTTTTACATTTCTTTCAGAAGATGAAACTCTTCCTATAGAGAAACTTTCCTCTTCACAACCATCCATTCCGAATGTTGCCAATGATGATATTGATATTTTTGTTGATCTGCCTATTGATTTTGAACATGGCTCATGTCATGTTTATGATGACGATATTGTTGATAATGCTTTTTCTACTTCCGAAGATCCCATTACTTATGATGAAGCTATCTCTTCACCACAAAAGGATCAATGGCAAGAGGCTATGGAAGCAGAGTACGATTCTCTTATCTCTAAGGTACATGGATACTAACTGAATTCCCTCCTGGTCGTACAACTATTAAATGTAAGTGGGTGTATAACACAAAAGTAAAAGCAGATGGATCTTTTGACAAGTTCAAGGCACGTTTAGTTGCAAAAGGTTACTCCCAAGTAGCTGGTGTTGATTATCAAGAGACTTTTTCACCAGTTGTTCGCATTACAAGTGTTCGAGTTTTATTGGCATTTGCTTTTCAATTTGATTTAGAAGCTCATCAAATGCATGTGCGAAGTGCTTTTCTTAATGGTGACTTGGAAGAGGAAATTTATATGGAACAACCAGAAGGGGTTTTTATTCCAGGTAAATAAGACCTTGTTGCTCAACTGCATAAGGCACTTTATGGCATTCAAATCCAACGGAACCGTACAAAAGGTATTTTATTCCTTCGACAGTCAAAGTTTATTGCAGATACTATTTAAAAATTTGGTATGGAACCTGCACATTCAGCCAACACACCTTGTCTTGCAAGATCTACGAATAACACTTCTGACAATGGCGGTCAACTTGTCACAAATCAACCTTATGCTAACTTGATTGGATGTGTCACGGGAACCGAATAATAGAGATCGATAGCAAAAGATAGAGAAAGAGATCTTTGTATTGATGAATCTTTGTAGAGTTTTGATACAACAGAGGAGCAAAATATATGGGCGCACTCCGTTGTACGGAGCTCGAACCTCCCGACCACCCCCGAGCTTCAGTTCGCTTGCATGCAGCGTCTCACTCGCACTCGCACTCGCACTCGCACTCTCACTCTCACTCTCACTCGCACTCGCACTCGCACTCGCACTCGCAGAAGAAGAGATCGGTGAATGATCCCCAAACGCACCACCCGTCGTGCTTTTATCCTTCTTTTCCTCGAAAAGCCTACACGATTTTCGTACCAAGTATACCTGCGAGAATAATATAAGAACGTGATCGCTAAGCGATCCGTAAAGGTTAGATTTCTATCATGACACTTTGCACAGATCGTGTTTCACACATTGATTTCTGCATCGCCTACAAAATAGCCAAAAGAACATACTCGTGCAACCAATTCAACATGATAATCAAAGTAAAAAACATAATTATATACCTTCATAATCTCAATTGCCATACTCTACCATGAAGAAACAATCCACTTCTTGGTTGATAGTAGGGAGAATTGTATGATGTTGTAGGTCTGTCTGTCCCTGTGTACATTACACTGCTGCTGCCTTTTGTTTGTTTTCATCATAACTTTTACAAACGAACTCAGAAAAGAGCAATCCAGGTACTCAAAACGACGGGAATAGGTCTGGTCTACAAGGCAACGTGGACAGAATTGCGAAAACCGTCTCTGTTTGGCTAAAAACGCAACTTTTTGGTCGCGACTCGTAAAACCTCTATTTTTGGGTATCCACTACTTTTACAACTTATTTTAAGCCTACCCATGCATTTTAAGCTAAAACACATAAATATAAAATATTGATATTAATAAAAATCTCAATTTTACTGTTCATAGACAGACTATCTGTTATTCATTAATCTTTATGAAATCCGTCTTTAGTGTATTATTTTAAAAAAAAGAATATATGTTCTCTCTTAATATTTCAACTCATTCGTATAAGCTCTATTTAATAGACTATTCAACAATCTTTCAAATCGTGCTAACGAAAGATATGCCCTGCTACATTCTTTTCGACTTTAAGAAGTTCTAATATTAGTCCTATTACATTCTCCCCTTATCAAAATTAACTCTGTCCTCAGAGTTGATCTAAAGAGAGAAAAATTCTCTTTGCAAAACACTAAGATCAACCCATGATGCATCCTCTACTGGATAGTTCTGCCACTTAACCAAAACTTCCACAATGTCTCTATTTCTCATATGTTTAAAACGCCTATCTAGTACTAAGTCTGATTCTACAGTCAATGGTCCGTCATCTTTCAACTTAGAGTTGTCCTCTAAAACATGATGAACCTTTAAAAAACCATATCACCAGTTTCATACTCCACAACACGATATTTCTTGTCATAATACGGTTTATGTCTCTTATGAGATTCTCTAATATTCCCCCTGATTTTGGCCGACTCGCTATCCATTTTCTCAAGCATCTCACGTGAGAGTTCTACCTTATTCCTCGAATTAAGAAAATGAATAGGTGTAGGATAGTTATAGCCATACATTGCCTCAAACGGAGTCATCCTAATAGATGAATGATATGAACTGTTGTATGCAAATTCAACCAAAGGCAAATATTCATTCCAATTAGATTGGTTTTCATTGACATACATTCGTAACATATCTTCTAAAATACGATTCACTCTCTCCGTTTTCCCATCGGTTTGAGGATGAAAAGCAGTAGACATGCGTAACTGGGTACCTATAGAGTCAAAAGTCGCTCTCCAGAAATGAGAAGTGAACTTAGAATCTCTGTCAGACACTATGCTCTTGGACATGCCATGCAAAGGAAATATCTCTTTTATAAACAAGTATGCAATGGTCAATGCAGTATAAGTTATTTTTACAGGAAAGAAGTGAGCTTGTGTTGTGAGTCTATCTACCACCAGAAAGATCGAATCCTACCCTCCACGAGTAGTAGGAAGTCTAATGATAAAGTCCATGGATATACACTCCCACTTCTGTAAAGGAATGTCTAAGGGTTGAAGGTCACCAAGTATCCTCTTATGTTCAATCTTAACTTGTTGACATTGAAAGCATTCACGCACATAATTCTTAACATCCAATTTCATACGCGGAAAAAGAATGAGCTTTTAATCTTTTCATGTGTCTTATTCAATCCAGGATGACCAGAAAAAGTTGAATTATGACACTCATGCAAAATTTGACTCTTGAAAGCAAAATTTGTAGGAATACACAAGCGGTCATAAAAATACAGATTTTTCTTATACAAGTGATATCTGTTCTCATACCTCTCACCAATATTCTCACGCAAGAATTTCAAAATAGGCATATAAAAAGAATCATTTTCAACTTCAGCATGCATATCATCAATCAAATTGGATCGCGCAACAGTCAACAAATTACCCATGGGCGTACGACTCAATGCATCTGCAACTTTATTTTCTTTTTCACACAAATACTTCAAATCAAAGTCATACTCAGCCAGCAATTCAATCCATCTTCTTTGTCTGTTATTTAACAATGGCTGAGTGAAAATATACTTCAAGTTTTGATGATCAGTACGCAATTCAAATTTTACACCAAGCAAGAGATGACGCCAATGCTTCAATGCATGAACAACAGCAAGTAATTCTAGATCATGTGTTGGATAGTTCAATTCATGTCGTCTTAATTTCCTAAACTCATATGCAACCACTCTTCCTTCTTGTGTCAAAACACAACCTAATTGTTAACCACTAGAGTCACAGGACACAACAAATGGTTTGCCCATCTCAGGAACTTTTAAAACATAATTTTTCGCTATTTTAGCCTTCAAGGTCTCAAAAGCAGTCTCACAGCTAGAAGTCCACACAAAACCCTTGTCTTTCTTGGTCAATTCGGTCAAAAGACTTGCTATCTTAGAGAAATCTTTAATGTGTGCTCTCTCATATTGTGCTAGACCCATAAAGCTTCTTACATCTCTTACTAACATAGTCTTAACTTTATCAAGATCAATGTGAATCCCCTCTTTAGAAATCACTCTTCCCAAATACACAATCTGATCCTTTGCAAAAGAATACTTACTTGCTTTGGCATACAATTTATGTTCACGCAAAACCTCAAATGTTTTCTTTAAGTGCAATGCATTATCTTCTTCATTCGTAGAATACACAAAAATATTATCCAAGAATACCAGAATGAAGTCATCAAGATACGGGTGAAAAATATTATTCATTAAGCACATGAAAGTTGTTGGTGCATTAGTCAAACCAAAAGCAAGAACTCTAAATTCATAATGTCCATAACGTGTACGAAAAGAAATCTTTGGAATGTCCTCGACCTTAATGCAGATTTGATGGTAGCCAGAACGAAGATCAACCTTTGAAAATATTGTGGCACCACTCAAATGACTAAGCAATTCATCTATGTGAGGAAGAGGATATTTGTTCTTAATGGTCTGTTTGTTTAATCCCCTATAGTCGATGTATAACCTATATGTACCATCCTTTTTCTTTTTGAATAACACAAGACTACCCCAAGGAGATACACTAGGCTTAATGAAACCCTTTTTTCAAAAGATCATCAAGTTGTATCTTGAGCTCTTTAAGCTCATCAATATTGAACCTGTATGGAGCTCTTGAATAAGCTGGATATAGATCTATGGCGTGGTCTACCGCTCTAGGCACAGGCATACCAGGAATATCGTCCGGAAACACATCCTTAAATTCATGTAAGAGATCCTCTATAAATTCTGGATTTGTCTCTTTATGTTTATCCCCAGATTCTCTTTAATCTCATTAGCAAACACAAGCAACGTCTCACACTCTTATTTAAGTCACCTTATCAATTCCATTGCCAAAACTAGATTTAGAATCTCTTTCTTTCCACAAAGAGTGTGGCTTATCATCATCAAATGATTAAAGATATATTTTTCTTTCTTAACAATCAATCAAAAGATGATTTTCAATGATGTAATTGATACCAATGATAACATCATGCATATCAATGTTTATGATATAGAAATCATCGTTATACTTCCGACTCTTCAAAGAAAAAAAATAAAAATTCTACTAACTCTTTCGTGAAACTATTATTATCACTAGTTAAGTCCACAAGTCTTTTAACTTCTCGATTTAATTTCAAGTTTAATTTTTCAATCAATTTAGACGATAAGAAGCAATGAATACTATCCAAATCAATTAAGAAATTCAAATTTTAATCTCAACTACTACGCATAAATTCGATCTCACAGAAGCTTTCAAAGGACGTATCAAAGACATAAAACATCACAAAGAAGGGGTAGATGACTTACCTTTATCGTACGCATCGCCAAAAGTCTTCAATTGAGCCATCTTGGTACATATTGTCTTATCGATCACCTTGCTCGAGCATTCGAAAGTCTCGTGGTCGTGTTCTCGATATTGAAAGTATAATTCCAATCTTTGAGTTCTTCAATCCACGCTTCTAAATCTTCACATATCTTTCTTATGCCATCAAACTCTTTAAGCTTAGCCTTCGTTAAGAATGATTTGGTTGTCGCTTCTCCCATATCGTCATCGTTTCTTTTGGCGGTACCCAGTGCCACCACGATGATTATTGTTTCCAGGTGGATTAGCATGGTTTTCACCTTCATGTTGGCATCAAGGTCTACATAGATATCAAGCTCTCGTGCTGCTTTGCCCCACAGAGCCTCAGCACACTCTCGATTTGCAATTTTCAGATCTTCTCGATCATAGTCGCCGAATCAGGTCTTCTTGCTCCTTCATCCTCCTCTCGTATCCTTCCATGTCCAGAATCAACCGCTTGCTCTGATACCAATTATCGCGGGAACCGAATAATAGAGATCGATAGCAAAAGATAGAGAAAGAGATCTTTGTATTGATGAATCTTTGTAGAGTTTTGATACAACAGAGGAGCAAAATATATGGGCGCACTCCGTTGTACGGAGCTCGAACCTCCCGACCACCCCCGAGCTTCAGTTCGCTTGCATGCAGCGTCTCACTCGCACTCGCACTCGCACTCGCACTCTCACTCTCACTCTCACTCTCACTCGCACTCGCACTCGCACTCGCAGAAGAAGAGATCGGTGAATGATCCCCAAACGCACCACCCGTCGTGCTTTTATCCTTCTTTTCCTCGAAAAGCCTACACGATTTTCGTACCAAGTATACCTGCGAGAATAATATAAGAACGTGATCGCTAAGCGATCCGTAAAGGTTAGATTTCTATCATGACACTTTGCACAGATCGTGTTTCACACATTGATTTCTGCATCGCCTACAAAATAGCCAAAAGAACATACTCGTGCAACCAATTCAACATGATAATCAAAGTAAAAAACATAATTATATACCTTCATAATCTCAATTGCCATACTCTACCATGAAGAAACAATCCACTTCTTGGTTGATAGTAGGGAGAATTGTATGATGTTGTAGGTCTGTCTGTCCCTGTGTACATTACACTGCTGCTGCCTTTTGTTTGTTTTCATCATAACTTTTACAAACGAACTCAGAAAAGAGCAATCCAGGTACTCAAAACGACGGGAATAGGTCTGGTCTACAAGGCAACGTGGACAGAATTGCGAAAACCGTCTCTGTTTGGCTAAAAACGCAACTTTTTGGTCGCGACTTGTAAAACCTCTATTTTTGGGTATCCACTACTTTTACAACTTATTTTAAGCCTACCCATGCATTTTAAGCTAAAACACATAAATATAAAATATTGATATTAATAAAAATCTCAATTTTACTGTTCATAGACAGACTATCTGTTATTCATTAATCTTTATGAAATCCGTCTTTAGTGTATTATTTTAAAAAAAAGAATATATGTTCTCTCTTAATATTTCAACTCATTCGTATAAGCTCTATTTAATAGACTATTCAACAATCTTTCAAATCGTGCTAACGAAAGATATGCCCTGCTACATTCTTTTCGACTTTAAGAAGTTCTAATATTAGTCCTATTACAAGATGTCTTCAGTTTGTCGGCATCAACACTCATCTTGATATTCTGTTTGCTGCTAATTATCTTGGACAACATCTTGCATGTCCTTCTCTTAAGCATTGGTCTGCTGCAAAGCGTGTGTTGAAATACTTCAAAGGCACTACAGATTTTGGTTTAGTCTATCACCGACAGCTCACATCGGATTCTATGCAATCTCTTTCTCTTTTGGGTTACACAGATGCAGACTGGGCAAGCTCACATTTATCTATGCGATCTACTAGTGGAAATTGCTTCTTTATAAATGGTTGTCTTGTTTCTTGGACCAGCAAGAAACAACGTTGTGTTGCAGTTTCTACGACTGAGTCAGAATATGTTGTGGCATCACTTGCAGCTCGTGAGTTGATTTGGCTTCGACAAATACTGGTTGATATTTGTCACTCTCCTCTTTCTAGCACACCCTTGGGGTGTGATAACCAAAGTGCTATTAGTCTTGCAAAAGACTATGTTCAACATAATAAGTCAAAGCACATTCCTCTCCATTATCATTATGTCAGTTATAAAGTACGCAAAGGAACCATTATGGTTGAACACTATCCAAGTGACCAGATGATTGCAGACATTTTGACCAAAGGCCTCAACGAGTCACGTTTCATCCTCTTGCGCTCGAAGCTTGGAGTTGCGTTGACCTCACTCTTTCTAGATTAGCTTTTTTGCTATTGTAATAGCTTTGTACATATGACATTGTAATCTTTTATGTACCATGCACTATGCACACTTCACATTTTCACATTGTGATCTCTAAGTCACTTGAATATTTGTACATAGATGCAAAATTCACTTTCACATCATCATCGTTGGTTCATATTTTCACATTGTATAGGGGCTTGGGTTTTTCCCTTGAACTCCCCAAGGGTTTTTTCATCCAAAGCTAGAGATCTTTGTTTGAGTGGGGGTGTTGGAGCTATATATGGCTCACTCTACTCAACTTGGTCTCACCTATATATTTGTATCTTGTCCTCAATATGAATCAGTCTTTGGGAGCGTATATGGTGTGTCTCTTGTCTCATCTCTCTCCCTCTCTTTCTATCTACATCTCAACATTATTTTACCGTGAGGATGCTTTGGCATGCTGATTTCCTGAGCTTTTGGTATCAATATTGATGGTTGTCAAGCTCTAACTCGCCATTGGTATCTTGGTTTTCCTTGGTAAGAATGTTGTGGTTGAGTATTTTGAGACTAAACTCTCCATTACTTCATTAGTTTTACAGTTTGTAGAGAAGATAAGTTCTCCTTTTTCTTTCATACCCATTGTGTTTTAGGTTATCTTCTTGAAGATGCTCCTCTTTGTGTTTTGAACCTTGGTACAATAGATGATGTTTTGGGCACCCAAATTTGAATCAGCTTGTCACTGGGTTGTGCCTTTGGTACCCAAATTTTCCTGAGTGCTTGCATGCTACTTGTAGAATGTGCTTGGCTATAGGATGGAGAAGATTGATTGTCTCCTGGTTTGTTTTGCTCTTAATCTCTTTTCAATTATTATTTTCTTGGGGCAATTGAAACAATGAGTTGTCCGACTTTAGGTGATAGCTTGACCTGATTGGTATCCCAATCCGGTACTGCCTTGTACGTCCGCATCCATGAGATTCCAAAAATCATTGTTTCATTCATGTGTTCATCTAGTAAGCATATAAATCAATCAGGGCATGAGCATCCATGTACTATCACATTTAAGTTAGCTACTTGTTGAGCGGGGGAATACACCTAGACATTTTTACTCACACTCACATTTTTTGTAAACACTTATTGTAATAAATGTCTTTCTGCGACATTTCATTTTTGATGGAGAGAATTCATTGTAATTAGCGGGACTCAATTGAGTTTCCAGCTTGTATTCCTCAAGTAGTTTCATCTGCTCATGTAATTAGATCAGAGATGTGTTCACACTTCCAAGGCTGAAGTATAAGAGCCAATTATTGTAAACCTAAGGACAAGTTTTTTGAATCATTAATCAGGATAAGTTTTAAAGTACTGTGACTGTGTCTGAGAGATATTGAAAGTCTTATCCTCTTGCTACGCGAGCTACGGAGCTGCCATTGGAGAAGCGACACCGCCATTGTGTTAGCAACGGCGAGAGCTACGCACCGATACGAAGCGTGTCGCGCATTTGGCTTCTACGCGAGGTGAGCTCCCACGAGCTTCTATGTGAGTTTTCTCCCTATCTGTGTGTCGGAATTGAGCGTGCTATATATCGATAGAACGGCAGCGAGTAGAGCTACACATTAGTATCATCGGAGTCGAATTTTGGTCACCTTAATTTTTTGGCCTGTCTTCATACGCGTTTACCGCACGGAGTGGTTACAGGTTGAGATGATATTGTAGATTCATAGGGTACTGTCCTTACGTGGTGTATAGACTCCCCTTTGAGTTTGAGGCTGATTCGATAACTTTTGATCATGTTTCGGATAGAGTTTTCTCGTAGGACGGATTTCAGTCATTTGCGTTTTTAGAACTTAGATTTGATTTCCTTGATAGTGATTGTCTCTAGAAGGTCGAGTAGGTGATTGAAACCCATCTATTTGTTTCCATGCGCATGCGGGTCAAGCTCTGTCCTCGTCTGACATTCTTGTTTGTTGGTTGAGTTCTCGCTATTACAGCATCCGCTAGCGACCTAACCGCCCAACATTTGGCGCCACTTCCGGGGACGAGAGCCCTAAGTAGGTGACCTTAGACTAATCCTACGAGGTGAATTGTTTCATTTCCTTTGTATATTTTAGTTAGAGAGGTCTAGGAGTGGTGGACTCCGGAGATCTTTGAGAGGTACTAGGAAACTTGTAGATTCCTGGGTCTTTCGTGTTTGACAATTTTTTGGTTTTAGATTAGATTGATTTTTGTTGGTGTTGAGTGGTAGTGAGATTGAGGTATTTGTCCGTGTGTGGCAGTGAATCTCTTTATACTCACCATTACAAAAACCCATTTTATGATTAGAAGTAGCTTAGGTAGGACTCGATTTGATCCTGATCTAGAGCTATTAATCAATGATTTATTTGCTTGATGTGTTTGTTTGCATGTTAGATCACTAAACCGTCAATTTGGTAGTGAACTTGCATAAACAAAGTGCAGAGAGATTTTCTGTGAAACTGAGTGTTGCTGAGCACTTAACACTAGGTTGGTAATGGGACACTTTTATGTCCTGGGACACTTTTATGTCTTGTTAAGTGACCATTTTCCTTCAATTATGTCAAGAGTTTCAAAATGGATTTTGAGGTGCTATCTATCTAGAAAGTTGTCTCGTGAGCTGAAAAAAACTCAACCAGTTTTTTGGAATATCAATTTCATCTTTAACCTTGTCCTTGCACAAGATTTCAAAACCTAAACTGTGTGAAAAAACGGGTGCTGTTTTTGGCTTTTTTCAACTTTTTGCAACTATACCACTCTAGAATTTATCTTTGTGAGGTGTATAATGCTAGAGAACTATCTTTAGTAGTCCTCAACATGTCCTGATGCTTCTAGGTAGAAATAAATATTAAAGTTGTGAGTTATGACCAAATTACAAAAATTGTCAAATCCTGTTTTTTAGCCAATTTTAGCTCTTCTATGATTTTTTGGTGGATTTCATGATATCCAAATGCATTTTTTATTTTCTATGTCGCATATTGTAACATAAAGCTAATATTCCTTGAGTTTTGGGGCACCTAATACCCTATTTTGCATAGTACACAACGCTGGTTGATTTTTTAGATTATAGAAGAAAACAAAACATTCTAGTATATCAAGTATAGCCTTTTCAATATTGTTAGTTTCTTGTGACAACTACATGCATTTTGTAGGTAGTAACCATATCTAGCATAAGGATCAAATTTGGCTAGATATTGAATAGTTTCTATGGGATTCTACAACTCATAATGTTGAACCCAGTTTTTTCATGTTTGCTGTATTTAGCACTTCATCTTTGTCCCCAAGATTCCCCTTGGTAAGAGATGTATTATTCTTTTGACATGCTCCATGGATCCTTATGAACATAAAGAACAATAGGGAACTAAGAAAAAATGTATATATTATTTGTATTGAGCGTGACTATAGAAACTTTGATGATAGGTTTGCAGAATGGTAAAAATTCAACTTTTTTGTACCTATTTATTTTGGCAAAACAAAAAATAGTGAGTGAGAAGCAATCATATGTTCTGATCACCAACCCATTGAAGTTAACTAGGGAATTTATCTCAAGTCCTACAAAAATCCCTAATCTTATTTTTATGCAACAAACCGTAAGAAATGACAGTTTTGATGAAAATGCACTGGTCCATCAACTTTGGAGGCTTGGTGTGACCAAACGATGAAAAATTTTACAAGTTTCTTATTTTTTCCATGTGTACTAGGCCTTGAACTATAACCTCATGAAAGGATTTTACAAAATGAGTGCATCTACTATGGTTTTGGAGGTTTTTTTCAAAACCTTGAAAGGACACTTTTATGTCCTGTTAGGTTACCAACCTAGTGTTAAGAGAGCTCTTGGAAGAGTTTTGTGCCAAAAAATTGGAATTCTGTAACATTAGACATCATACGTGTATGATGTCTTAAGGGCTAAACAGAGACCAAAGTGAAAATCTCACATTACCAAAGTGTTCTGAAGGGAGGCTTTACCCTAAGATCAACATAAAACAAGGGCTTTAACACTTCTAGAAACTCAAAATACCAAGTCAGAGTGCAAAAAACGCAAAGAATGGGGAAAATTGATTCACAGCTCATTTTTGCATTCAAACTTGATAAAAACACTTGAAACTTAAATACAAACACTTGGAGAAGCTTAAAATTGAAAATTGGGCAATCTATGAAAAAATACATCATACGCGTATAATGTCTTTTTGCACTTGCTGATGTGATTTTGGAATTTTGACTTGACAACATTGTTGCAAAAATAGTGAATAGCTGAAATATCAAGTTTGGACCAAAATTGGACAAAAAGACATCATACGCGTATGATGTCTCCAACCTAATTCTGGGCAAATATTGACATTTTTCTATAACAGATTCTTTGTACTAGTTGTCTAGAGCTTGTATTTCAAGTTTCATCTCATTTGGATCACATTTGACCCCAGGTAAGTCAAAAATCGGGAAACTGCCCAGAAAAGCCTAATCTGGTTATAACTTGCACAACCAGAGTTCAAATTGAATTTTGTGAGTGGATAGAGCATAAGTGTGCTATTGGGAGTGAGCAAAGCAAAAATATCCAAAATCTGAAAAAAAAGACATCATACACGTATAATGTCTTTTTGAGAAAAGCTGATATAAAATTTTCACTTGAGATCACAGAAGTCTTCTAATTGACAAAACAAACCATTTGACCAAGTATCATTCAATTTGGATCACTTTTGATCACTGAAATGGGGATAAAACAAACCGCCGAGACTAAAAAGTTAGATTCCTCTAGGGGGATTGATGAATTTGAGATCCAGTAGATATCTCTAGAATAACCAACCGAGACAAAGAGAACTAGCGAGTGTTATAGCAACCGAGGAAAGTGTAAACCAAAGTGTAGTGCGACCGTTAGAGCCGATCCTTGAAGGGAGTATTTTCGATACTTCTTCAGAGAGATCTTACGAGATTTTCACTGAACAGTTAGGATACTTGAACTTAAACGAAAAAGAAAACATGGCAGTAGGACCATCAAACCCTTCGACTACAATGAAGCTATTGTTTATCAAGTATCAATATTACAACAAGCAAGGTGCCAAGATCTACAAAGATGGTATGGACCGCTACTGTGTGAAGATAGAAGATAGACCAAGTGAGTTCAAGGACTTAGTGCCTGTGAGCTATAGCGGAGATAGGTACCTAGATGATGAAGGTATCATGTACTTGGTAATCCTCAATCCTAACATTGTGGACAAGTGGGGATTGATGGGCACGAAAGCCAAAGTTGATGAAGAACCCGAAGAGAAAGCACCAACAATGAGCTTCCCTAATGCTAGATTAAGATGAAAAAACGAAACTTTGAGAATCAACACAGACAACGTCTATGTGGGGTTATACAAGTATAATCATGGAGAGGAAGATCTCTATTATAGATGCAAGGAACCCTACGTTGATGAGTTGACAGAGCGGAAAATACTTTATGTCTTTACCTACACATAGGGATCAGAAACGAAGATTGTTGCCTACGACAAGTATGGAAGACGATATGCAGAAATCGATAAAAAGGAATTGGAAGGATACACATACTTTGGGGGATCACTCCACCATTATTATGTCACTCCAAGACCACTGAGACTAGCACCTACAACTATCATGCCAGAAGCGATGGAAAGAGGTAGAGAGAGGACTCATGTAACTGAATCTTTTAGTCGACCTCATTATTCTATGCCAAGCCCAATGGGAACATTACATTCTAGAGAGTCAATGGCTATGAATCGACGTAGTGCAGTTCCATTCTCTACACATACTACGGTAGGTACATGTTTGCAGCAGCGGCACCAATGGAAACAGGTAGAGAGAGGACTCCTGTAACTGAATCTTTCAGTCGACCTCATTATTCCATGCCAAGCCCAATGGGAACATTACATTCTAGATAGTCAATGGCTACAAATCGAGGTAGTGCAGTTCCATTCTCTACACATACTACAGTAGGTCCAATGTTTGCAGCACCACCATCACATTTGCCTCCTAGTAGTAGATTCGTGGCAAGGGATCCAACTAGAGCAGCCCATGAAGCCCATGACACAAGAGAAAGTTTTAGTCGGGATACAGGAGCAATAAGATTGGTGGCAGACAATAGACGCATGAGACCATCTCAAGTGGCCAAGTGTATGCCAAAGAAGTATAGTGGCTCAGGAGATCCATATGCACATGTCTCACTCTTTAAGCAAGTCTTGAGAGCTGAGCAAATAACAGATTTCCACACACAATACAAAGGATTTTGTCTTACTTTAGAAGGGATGGCATTGACATGGTTTCATCCACTGAATGGTGGAGGTTTCCATGATATTGACCACTTGTTGCGAGAGTTTGCAGAGGAATTTTCGAAAAGAGGGATCAAACACAACACGGTATCCCAAACACATGCTTTCAAATAGAAGGAGCAATAAAAGGTGAAGGAATCTTTGCTTCGCTTCAAACAATACATAGAGAGATGTCCAGTGCGAGAACGACCACAAGATGACAAACTATCTCTCCTCTTTATAGAAGGTCAGTATGCACCTCCAGCTCAAATAGCACCACCTCAAGTACATCCAGTACCTAGATACCCAACGGGAAACGTACCAAGACCTATGGGGATAGAAAGGCCACAGACGGTATTGGGGCAACAACCACCCTTACCAGGAGTGAGACCAGTGGGTATTAGATATGCACCCATCCTAGAGAATCAAGAAGAACGAGATTTAGTGCCTGTTCAGACTTATTACAAAGATTCTAGTGATCCCATGGCTCCTACTGTGTATTATCCACCTGAAGAACCAAAACAACCAGAACCTTGGAGCATGATAGGAAATGTGGGACCACTGGGCTGTCAGGCCAAAGACCAGCCTACCCACAAAGAGAAAATCAAGGGACACCAAGACCTGCATTGGGACCCTGCTATGAGTGTGGAGGTGACCATTTGATGAATGTTTGTCCACACACAGAGATCATTAGAATAAATTCATATTGCACAGAGTGTTGTGTCACTCACTTCATTGAGTATTGTTCAAAGAATCCCAACAAAGTACAAAAAGACGACATTGAACATGCTAGAGTCGATTCCTACTAGCAATGGGTCTCAAAATGAAACCAAGATACCAAAACAAGTTGTGACTAGAGCTCAAGCGAAGAAAACCCCTAGAGAACCAGAGAAGGGAAAGTTAGAGACGGAATTCGCAAGTCAAGGACGACGAAGCCAGAGAAACACATGGAAAGCTAGGAAAACCCGCATGAAGCTGAAAAAAGAACAACAAGACGCGATTCTAGATGAGGAATTAAAACAAACAAAAGACAGATTAGAGAAACTTGAGAGTCAAAACGGAATACGGAAAATGGACTCGGAAAAGTCGAAACTGAAGAGCGTCAAAGAGACAACAAGTGTAAGCTCAGGGGGATCAGTGTTAGTTGACAAAGTACATTGAACCATTGGATGCACTGATGAGAGCTTACGAAGCGAGATTAAAGAACAACCAAACACAAGAACAACGGTGGTTGACTTATCCAAAAGAGGAATTGGAAAAGCAGACACTCGAAATGTGTCAGAAAATGATCGAGACTGCACAATCCTTGTTAGAAACATCTAGAGAACCAATGAATTGTGGAACGGAGAACCCAATTCATCAAGAGACTATCCTCTCACGGGTAGTTGAAGAGCCTAACAGTGCACAAAAGCCTGAAAAAAAGCATGGGGATGAACGTATAGTGGTGAACACCACATATCAAGAAATAGACAGTTTTCATCCAGTGATACAAAGGTCTTACGGAAGAGATGAGGATTACGATGAGTTTTGGAAACAAGTGAGAGAGGCAAACTTTGCAAATGAGCTGAGTTGTCAAGCTAATCAGAAAAATGGGGAAAAGGACGTCAGGAATCCTCCCATAGAGGAATTTGAGGCAAGATCTCAAGTGGACTTAGATCTGCATTCTTACTGGGGAGATGGAGGCTCTATTAGAATAGTAGAGAGTAAACCTCATTCACTGAAAACCTTACCTTCATACTAAGGAGAATATGAAGCAAAATCTGAGATTAGAGCGCTTCCCTCACGAGGAATCTCTTCAGAAAAAGTTATAGACTCGCAAGGATTGATAGAGATTTTGTCAACACTAGTGACATGCACTATCACCCAGCTGAGCTTTTGAGACTACGACCAAACATGTAGGCAACTCTAGGAAAATGCTTGGAGAAATTCGGGATAAAATACCCAACTGCAAAACTGCAAGAGGGCATATGAGAGCTGAGTACGCCACAAAAAAACGCTAAGCCTGTACCTTTGAACAAGGTCGGAGAGTATTGCGAAGGCGAAGAGGGGAATACAACCTTACCATTTGAATTCCAGGGAGTTAACACGATGGAAATACTTGACAGCAGTGCTGGAGTGGCCATTGCTACGAAAGAAATTTGGAAAAAATGGGAAAAACCAGCGATGAGAAAAATGAGGTTGAAACTCCAACTAGCGGACGCACATATGGAGAGACCTTTGGGACTATTAGAGAAATTTGTAGCGACTTCTTGCGGAATTGAATACGAGCATAATTTTTCTATTGTCGACTTTGGCAAGGAGAATAACTATGATATTATACTTGGAAGACCGTTCATGAGACAGTTGAAAATTGTCCAGGATTGGGGTTACGACCACATATACCTGAGACATATGGAAACCACTACTCGTGTGAACCTAAAAGACCATAGCTACAAGGATGTGAACCGAACGCCAGTTGAAGAGTTTGACTCAGCTACTTTGGCAGGGTCAGAGTTTCCAGCTTGGTTAGGCAAACCCAAAGAGCTATGGATGTGTGGCGCTTTGAACTGTGGAAGTCTGAAGCGCGAAGAATGTGTTTTAGAAAGGGAAATTGAAGACAAAAATTATATAGGTGAACCCTTTCCAGAGGATGCACTTGAACCATTAGAATGGACACACATTCTAGCAACCCTAGATGTTTGTGCAATTCAAGATGGTCCCACAACAAAGTTCCGTGATAAAGATGGATATGATGTGTAAAATGGGGAAATGAAGCTGACAACGAGTCCACAAACAATTCAAGCAAGAACGAGGAAACCATAAAGGATGTCAGATTCTATGACTTCCCAAATCAGACTGAAAAACTCCAGAAACACTACAGAGAAAAGAGAAAAACAAAAGGAGTTAGAAACACTCCGATGCCTAGGATAAGAGGGAAAAACCAATTCCTAATGCTAGTAAAGACGGAAGATTGTGCCAAGGATAAGATTTCCAGAAGAATGAGAGGACATGTGGAGACGAGCTCATGGAAAGACAAACAAAGTGCAAGAAATCGAGTTCAACCCAGTGGAACTATAACCAAAACAGATAAAGCGGAAAAGAACATTAGAAACAAGGAAAACAAAGAGTCCAAATTAGAACGCAGAAACAAGTACAGAGAGTTTAAGAAAACTATGAAAGAAATTTGGACAACTGAAATGGAGAGTGGTGAGGATGCAAATACCAATGTCAAGGGAAACATGGATGTTCCCTCTCACTACTACAGGAAATTTACGATAGAGGATAGGAAGGTGATCTTAACCCATCCTATGAGAGAAAAAAAGGAGAACGAATCCTATGATGGACCAGAGGATGCTAAAAAGGTTGATTTAGTAGCTCCAAGAGAGGAACCTAGACCGGTGTACATAGCTAAAGATTTGTCTTCAGAAGAAGAAGAGAGACTTTTGAGTCTTCTCAGGGAATACAGGGATGTGTTTGCACGGTCGTACAAAGATTTGAAAGGAGTCGATCCATCAATATGCCAACATACAATTCCTTTGAAACAAGACGCTAAGTCTAGCGGACAGAGACCGTACACGTATAATGACACGTTTGCTAAGCGAGAGGAAATAGACAAGCCAATGGAAGGTGAATTCATATATGAGATTGAATACACGGACAGGGTATCTCCGATTGTGGTAGTGCCAAAGAAAAAGGGGAAACTCCCAGTGTGTGTCAATCCCTTGCCGATAACTGATCATGTTCTAGAACGTGTATCGGGCAGGATATAATCAGCTTTCCATTGCGCCAGAGGATCAACACAAAACAACTTTTGCAACGGAGTGGGGAATTTATGCGTATTGTGTTATGCCTTTTGGTTTAACTAATGCGCCCGCAACATTCCAAAGGCTGATGACTCATGCCTTCAAAGAGTACTTGAGGATTTTAATAGAAATATACATGCAATTCAAGATGGTCCCACAACGAAGTTCTGTGATAAAGATGGATATGATGTGTAAAATGGGGAAATGAAGCTGACAACGAGTCCACAGACAACTCAAGCGAGAACGAGGAAACCATAAAGGATGTCAGATTCTACGACTTCCCAAATCAGACTGAAAAACCCCAGAAATGCTACAGAGAAAAGAGAAAAATGAAACGAGTTAGAAACACTCCGATGCCTAGGATAAGAGGGAAAAACCAATTCCTAATGCTAGTAAAGACGGAAGATTGTGCCAAGGATAAGATTTCCAGAAGAATGAGAGGACATGTGGAGACGAGCTCATGGAAAGACAAACAAAGCGCAAGAAATCGAGTTCAACCCAGTGGAACTATAACCAAAACAGATAAAGCGGAAAAGAACATTAGAAACAAGGAAAACAAAGAGTCCAAATTAGAATGCAGAAACAAGTACAGAGAGTTAAAGAAAACTCCGAAAGAAATTTGGACAACTGAAATCGAGAGTGGTCGGGATGCAAATACCAGTGTCAAGGGAAACATGGATGTTCCCTCTCACTACTACAGGAAATTTACGATAGAGGATAGGAAGGTGATCTTAACCCAGCCTATGAGAAAAAAAAAGGAGAACGAATCCTATGATGGACCGGAGGATGCTAAAAAGGTTGATTTAGCAGCTCCAGGAGAGGAACCTAGACCGATGTACATAGCTACAGATTTGTCTTCAGAAGAAGAAGAGAGACTTTTGAGTCTTCTCAAAGAATACAGGGATGTGTTTGCACGGACGTACAAGGATTTGAAAGGAGTCAATCCATCAATATGCCAACATACAATTCCTTTGAAACAAGACGCTAAGTCTAGCAGACAGAGACCGTACACGTATAATGACACGTTTGCTAAGCGAGAGGAAATAGACAAGCTAATGGAAGGTGAATTCATATATGAGATTGAATACACGGACTGGGTATCTCCGATTGTGGTAGTGCCAAAGAAAAACGGGAAACTCCCAGTGTGTGTCAATCTCAAGAAAGTAAATGGTGCGAAAATCAAGGACAATTATCCCTTGTCGATAACAGATCATGTTCTAGAACGTGTATCGGGGAAAAGAGCATATTCCTTTCTAGATGGATTTTCAGGATATAATCAGCTTGCCATTGCGCCATAGGATCAACACAAAACAACTTTTGCAATGGAGTGGGGAATTTATGCGTATCTTGTTATGCATTTTGGTTTAACTAATGCACCCGCAACATTCCAAAGGCTGATGACTCATGCCTTCAAAGAGTACTTGAGGATGTTTCTAGAAATATACATGGATTATTTGTGTGTACACTCTCTTCTGAGAGATGAGCATCTAGAACACCTAAGAAAGGTATTCGAGAAATGTAGGACATATCGCATTTGTCTTAATCCTGAGAAGTGTGTGTTTATGGTTCGACAAGGCAGAATTCTGGGACATATTGTCTCACCTAACGGAATATCCACGGATATGGAAAAGATAAAAGTAATAGTAGATATGCCTAGACCAGCCAACGCGAAGCAAGTGCAGAGCTTTATGGGCCTTTGTGGATATTATAGAAGATTCATTTACATGTACGCTATAATAGGCCAACCACTTTACATGCTAATAGCGAATTACAGATGGACAGAGGAGTGTGAGGAATCTTTCAAGAAAGTGAAAGAGGCACTCATCACGACTCCAGTCTTGAAATCACCAGATCGGGAGAAGATATTCCATGTGCATATAGATGCTTCGGCATATGCAATAGGATGCATCCTGGCTCAGCCAGAAGAAGGAAACATGGATTTTCCAATTTGTTATGCTAGTCGACACAACTGAACAATGCTGAGAAGAATTACACAACAGCAGAGCGAGAGGGATTAGGAATGATTTATGCTGTGAAGAAATTTCGGCATTACCTTCTAGCCAATAAGTTTGTGTTTTTCACAGATCATCAAGCCTTGCTCTACCTAGTGAACAAACCATGCAATACGGGACGGATAGTAAGATGGTCCATCATCTTATTAGAATTCGACTTCACGATAGTAGTAAAGAAAGGAAAGACACATCTCAGAGCTGATCACCTTTCAAGGTTGACGAATGGAGAAGATCCTATAGGTGTAGATGACGACATGCCGGATGCGTACTTATTCAACATAGAGATGATACCAAAGTGGTCTCAGGATGTTGTTAATCATCGAGAACAAGTTATTGTTCAGCAATCCAAAAATCTTCATCTGATTGCAGGAAGGTTGTATCACTTAGGAACCGATAGCATTCTAAGGTTGTGCATCAATCCTGAAGAATATAACATATATCTGTGAGAAGCGCATGTTCACGAATGTGCATTTCATTGTTCAAGAAGAAACACGTACAGGAATCTGTTACAATTGGGAGTCTACTGGCCAGGAATGAAAGAGAGTGTACATGAATATTTCATGGTATGTATTACATGTTCTTCAAAACCGCCCACTGAGTATTCAACATTGTATCAGATAATGATCGCTCCTGAATGGAGTCATTATATTGTTGAGTATCTCACAAACCAAACCTTTCCAGAGGGAATCTCAAAAGCGTGTCAAAGAGCTGTACAGACAGAAGCGCAAGATTACGCTTTAATAGGAAATCAACTCTATAAGAGAGGGAAGGACAACCAGCTTAGGATGTGCGCATCAGAGTCAGAGTATGTGATAATCCTAGAGCAGGCTCATGGAGGAGTAAGTGGAGGCCATTTCTCAGGTGATAAGACAACAAAAGTTGTCTTGGCTGCAGGAATATGGTGGCCGACATTACAAATGGACGCTAAGGAATACGTAAAACAATGTGATGATTGTCAGACAAAAGTACCACTGAGAAGAGATGATATGCTGCTTAGACCAATGATGGGAGCAAGAGCCTTTTCAAAATGGGGGATTGATTATGCTGGACCTATCTCACCTCCAGCATATAGGACTCATGCACAATACATCATTGTGGCGATGGACTATCTAACAAAGTGGGTTGAGGAAACAGCAACTTAGAAAGATGATGCTAGGACCACGGCACAATTTCTGTATGAATGCGTCTTTGTACGATATGGATTACCAATAGAAATTGTGAGTGATCGAGGCACACACTTTATAAATGAAGTGATAGAGATCCTTCTCGATGAATTCATGGTAATGCATCGTAAATCAGCTCCATATCATCCACAAGCCAATGAACAAGGTGAGGCGACGAACAAAACCATATGCACGGTTCTTACAAAGATTGTAGCTGAGTTGAGAACTGATTGGGACAAGAGATTGCATTCGACATTATGGGCGTATAGGGTAGCATATAAAACATCGATAGGAACGACCCCATACAACATGGTTTTTGGTTTGAATGCTATTTAACCAATAGAACTTTTAATTCCAGTGCTGAGAGTAGCTAAGGAATTAGAGTGGATAGGACATGCGGTTCAGATAGAATAAACGACCTTTAAAATCTAGATGAGCTTCGCTTAAAAGCTGTGGCTTCAATCTACGCTCAGAAAAGGCGACAAAAAGAGTTCTTGATAAGCATATCCGAACTAAAGAGTTCAAGATTGGGGACTTTGTCCTAGTATACACTCTGAAATAGCATGCAAAAAAACTTAAAAAGTGAGGAATGGGACCACTTGTGATTAAAGATCTATCACCAAGCGGGGCTGTCAAGCTTGCTACATTAGACAGAGAAGAAATGCCAAACTGGAGTAGTGGCTGTAGATTGAAGAAGTATCATTTTCCACTAACCCAAGACATGCTTCTCAAAATACATCAAGATAAACTGCGACTTTAGAAAAAGAAAAAGATTGTTGAGGAAGCGCAAGCGGAAGCAAAAGAAAGAATGGAGAAAAGAAGACTACTGCGTCAGCGACAACGCAATGAAGGAGTCTTACAAATAAACGCAGTCAGTGTATCAGAGATGGGTGAAGACAAAGTAGAGCCCATCATTGAGGTCAAAGTGGGGCCAAACTAGATTAATTCCACAACACTATTGGATTCAGGAGCACAAGCTAACCTGCTCTCACTCAGTTTGTACAAACAATTGAAACATGACACTAAGCTGTAAACTGCCAAACAGGAGTTGAAGAGATATTCAACACACTCAATTAAGGAAATGGGATGCACATTACTGCACGTACATATGAATCAATATGTGTATCCACATATGTTTTATGTGGTTGAAGACAAAGCTACGCAACATCCGTTGTTACTAGGGCAACCATGGCAAAAGCAGTACAATGTGATGATTAATTGGTGCTCAAACTCAGTTAACATCAAATATGAGAAGAAAGTCAATCCATTCCGTTCTCCAAAGCAACCGTACAGGTGCAGACCGAAGAATCCAATGACAAAGGTAAATGACCTAAAGAGGTGAAGAAGGAGCGATGGCAACCAAAAGCCACGTCTACACAACCGGAACGCTCCTCAAAGAAGAAATCTCAGATATGGGTAGGGAAGACAAAAATTACACGCACAGCTCAACCTTGGATAAATACAGACTCAAAGTTGGTATGGAAGCCAAAGGAAGTTGTGCCAGAGAGAACAAAAATGGAAAACAAATTCTTCAACACCAAACAACTGAGTGATTTCAGACAACCAAATTCAGTGAAACGGATCTGGATTCCAAAGAAGTTGATGACAGCACAAAGCCATAGCAAAAAAAATTGGATTCCAAAGATTTGTAAACGGGAACTCCCTTTAGTACAATCAACAAAGAATCCTCAGTATTCAAGGACAGAGCCATCACAACCTAAAGTCAAGCAGATTTGGGCAACAAAGAGTTTGTGGCAAGCATAGGCAAATCGGAAGCAAATTTGGATTATCAAAAAGGACACAAATGTAAACAAAAACCCCGGTGTACTGATTCTACAACACGAGCTCTACAGACAACCCAAATATTACCCAAAAGCCTGACAATCAAACAAAGAGCGGCATTATTGCAAATATTGCTATTTCATCACTTTACAATTGAATTCACTAGGCATGACCACAAAAACTCCAAGGCTTCACCCCCAGGCACTTCATAGTCGTCCGGGAGGACTCAAACCAGGAGGGGGGGAGGTATACAGGTATACAGGAACTACAGGCAATAAGGACAAAGAAAATGATATTACGAGGGCAATGTCTTACATGATTTCGAATTTTTTATGTTTGATTGCGGATATTGATAATATTTATGCCCTTATATACTTTGTTTTGCAATAATAAGAGATCAAATGACGAATTTGAGTCTCCAAGTTTGTAAATACGACTAAATATGCATGTTTTTGGAGCCAAAAAGTAGAAAAAAGTGGTAATCCAAGCCGAGAAACCACAAATAAGTGTATATACATATACACCGGGGTACCAGCTAATTATGGTGTATTTTTGGAAATTATTGGTTTCAATTTGCTATTTTTCTTTATTTTTTAGGATTTTCTTAATAAAAGTAAATGAAAAATTAAAAAAACAGGTGAAACGAGATTAAAAAAAAGAAAAGAATAGATGGTGATGATCCTAGTGATAAGAGCAACCCATGGTAAAAATTGGGCACAATTCGGGAAAAGTTGCGGAAAGCGTGAAATGACAAAATTTTGGCAAAGTGGACAAATTTCTCAAAAACAGGTCAAACGGAGTCCAAATTGAGAAATTTCAAATCCTAAAGTGCATTTCATGACGAGATAGGAGCACATGTCAAATTTGGTAACAAGTGAGTCGGGAACTCCAGAGTTAAGTATTTTTTACTTCACTTACAAGCTCATTTGCACTATTGCCCACTTGGAGAGAGCAAAGAGCACACAGGAGCATCCGACCTTCTACAGCTTTCTATGACCGCTACGAGAGCTCAGAGGACTCCAGATATGAGAGGTAGACTCGTTTCCATAAGCTTTTGATGTTTATCACTAACTTTTGTAGCGAAAACTAACCAAAACAAAGAAACGAGAGCAGACGAGAAAGGGGTAGAATGCTAGGTAGAGGCACAACCACCTAACCAAACCATGCAAGAACCAACATGTGGCTTACCCTAGTGTAGAAGATGAGTTCCTAACTCTCAAAGTACGAGAAAGACCAACTGGAAAAACCCTAGGTCAAGAGAGCCTGCAAGCGGCAAACAGAAAGAAGTTGTCGAAACGACACCAAACTTCACAAGAAGCTTGACAATATCGAGGACAATGCAGCCATGGAGTATCTCCAGGTATGGACCACCGAAAGTGAGTTTAAACAACCGATTGGACTGCAAACACACAAAGCGTCATTTTGGCATAACGGCCAAAATTGACGACCGATTGCCATGAAACGTCACAAGCAACTTCAAATAGTCATCAATGACACATGTGTACAAGCAAAACCCAAAAGAAACCAGTTTCACCTACCAATGGTGAAAAAGACGCTTTCGAGCAATCAAATGGCTAAAGGTAGAAAAGAAGGAACCAAAGTCGAGTCCAACCATACAAACAACTTCCCAACACCTCAAATGAGCTCGGGATGCAACTCTGAAGGAGAAAGATCGAGGAAAATCAACTCCAACACCAAAGGACGACTTCGGAGACTGAAATTCCTACAAAGGGGGCTTTTAACTAAACTGATGATTTTTAACACTAGAATGGTAACCTAACAGGACATAAAAGTGTCCTTTCAGGGTTTTGGGAAAAAATTCCAAAACCATAGTAGATCCACTCATTTTGAAAAATCCTTTCATGAGATTATAGTTCAATAACTACTCCATATGGAAAAAATGAGAAACTTGTAATTTTTCTCATCCCTTGGTCACTATAAGCCTCCAAAGTTGATAGACCAGTGCATTTTGCCCAAAACAGCAATTTCTTACGGTTGATTGCATATAAATAAGAGTGGGGATTTTTTTAGGACATGAGATAAAATGCCCCGTTAACTTCAATGGGTTGGTGACCAAAACATATGGTTGCTTTTACCTCACTAATTTTTTTTTGGACAAAAACAATATGTACAAAAAAGTTGCATTTTTGCCATTCCGCGGACCTATCATCAAAGTTTCTATAGTCATGCTCAATACAGATACTATATACATGTTTTCTTAGTTCCCTTAGGGACTTTGGATTCAAAAGGAGCCATGGAGAATGTCAAATGTATAATGGATCTCTCACAATTGGAACCTTGGGAGCAATGATAAAGTGCTAAATACAGCAAACATGAAAAAACTGGGTTTAGCGTTATGACCTCTAGAAACCCATAGAAACTACTCAATATCTAGCCAAGTTTGTAGTCTATGATTAGATATGGTTAGTACCTACAAAATACACACAATTGGCCTAAGAAACTAGCAATATTGAGAAAGTTATACTTGCTACTCTAAAATGTATCGTATTCTTCAGCAATAAAAAAACTCAACCATCATCATATACTATGATATATAGCATATTAGGTCCCCCAAAACTCAAGGAAGATTAGCTTTATGTTATACATTACACTTACACAATCAAAATTGAATTTGGATATCAAGAAAGGCACCAAAAAAATCATAAAAGTGCTAATTTTGCCCAAAAAATAGGATTATGCAATTATGGTAAATTGGTCATAACTTTCAATTTTAACACTTAGCTCCCCCTACAAGCATCAAAACATGTTGAGAACTATGAAGGCCTAACCTCTAGCCATCTAAACCTCACAAACATGAAGTTTAGAGTGGTATAGTTGCCAAAAATTGAAAAAAAGCCAAAAATAGGACCCGTTTTTTCACACAGTTTAGGTTCAAAAATGTTGTGCAAGAGTAAGGTTAATGGTGAGATCGATACTCCAAAAAAAATGCTAAGTTTTTTTCAGCTCATAAGGCAACTTTGTGGATATATAGCACCTAGAAATTCATTTTCATACTCTTCAAATAATTCAAGTAAAGTGGTCACTTAACAGGACACAAAAGTTTCCAAGGACATAAAAGTGTCCTGTTACCATTCTAGTGTTAAGGTTGAAAACTAGTTAGCAGGGCTTAGGGCACTAGCACAAACCATTCTTTGCACAAAGAACACTTTTTATCAAGAATAGACATCATACGCGTATGATGTCTCTCAGCATGATTTTCACAGCATCTTGAACACATGAATGCATAGCCTCTTTCTACATGTGGACAACATCAAATGTACAAAGTATCATGAGATTTAGAGTTGAAAAACCAATTGGAAACTAAAAAGACACAAAGTAGGGCAAAAAACTGTCTTATGGCCCTAAATTTGCCAAAATAGCTCCAAACTCAATGAAACTTTGTAGAGATGTTGTTTAACACATGCACAAGCTATCTGGAACCAAAAAGTACCATTTTGGCCAAAAAGACATCATACGCGTATGATGTCACTTTGCACATACAAAGCCAAAATTGATCATTTTTCATCATATATCCATTATATATATCAAATACATGCCACATATGGATTTTGGTACCATTTGGTCAAGGGGATCACTCTATTAGCCCAATCAGCGGAAAATTCTCTGTCTAAAGCCTGACCTAGCCAAAATTCACCATACTCAACTTCAAGTCCAGATCTGAGTACACACAGTCCGTTGCTATCATATGTGGAGCCCACATAACCAATCTCGTGCAAAAAATGACAAAAAAGACATCATACGCGTATGATGTCTCCAGAGCCAATTTCAGTCCAAACTATACCCAACTTTCATAAAATCATTGTCTAAGCCTATATAAAGCCAAATCCAAGCTTACAATGCAAAATGGTTCAGTTTTACCCAAAAAGACATCATACGCGTATGATATCTCCCTACTTGGTTTTTGCATTTCAGGGTTGCAACCACCACACAGAAGTGATCTACATGCCATTTTAGAGCCAACCACCAAGTTTCATCCAATTTGGATCACAAAATCCAATTCTCACTCAATATCTTGCAAAAAGCCTGATCAAGACCAAAATGGCCATAACTTGACCAAATGGGACCCAAATTCAAATTCAGGCATATAGAATGGAAGTATGCACTATCAACTACAAGGACAACCAATATCAAGCCATTTTGACACAAAAGACATCATACACGTATGATGTCTCCAACATGATTTTGCACCCAAATGTCATATTTTTCCATATGCATTGTATCCTTAGGCCCTGAATAGCTTATGTTTCAATTTTTAAGTCATTTGGACAGTTAAAAGCTTAATTTCGGCTTTTAGTACTGAAAAAGACGCTAACTTCTGAAATTGGAGTTACACGATCCATGGATTCGGGGAAGTCTTCATCAAAGAGGAAGAGAACGACACTCAAGGAAGCAATAGCCGAAGCAGACCCATTTTCTATCCCCCCAGAGACTCTCAAGCCCACAAAGACTTGGATGGAAGAAGCAGTGTTAGAAGAACAAAGGATAAAGATATACCAAGGTACTATCAGAGACCCACGGGGACAAACAGTGGATATCCCCATGATTCCCCAAGTACTGGTGGACTACAGCAGAACGGAGGAGATAAGCAGATACCTGGAAAGGGTAGATCTCCGCAGCTTTTTTACTTCCAGACCATCAGGAGTAGATGCTCAAAGAGTGTATGAGTTGGTAACCACCATACACAAAGATGGAATGGCTACACTCACAGCCTGGGACGGGGAAAAATTTGAAGTGATTATCACTCCTCAGATCTTTGCAGATGCTTTGAAGCTACACAACAAAGGAAGCTCAGTCAGAGAAAGACGAGAATCTATAGAAGTGTATGGGCCAAAGAAGCAAAATGTCACCTATGAAGACATGGCAGATCCGAGAGCGGCAAAGCTTTGCCGGTTCTACAGCCAATTCTTACACATATGCAGCAAAAGGCCACAAAAGTATACCACACCCCCACATGCCATTGCCACAACCATCACTTGGGCAATAAAGAGCAACATCCCGAAGGAAGTAAATTATGCGCAACACATTCATGAGCAAGTAATTGCTATGCAGAACGAGAAGCCAAAGTACATTGGGGGAGCCGAAGTGTTGACTAAGATAGCTTAAGAAGCTATCGCATCAAGGGACCAATGGCCAAAGGCTCCCTCGCAAAACCAATGGCTAAGAGAGATAGATGAAGATGAAGACTAGCCAGAGGTCACCAAGAGAGTGTCAACAAGGGCAAGGAGGAAGCTAGAGATTGTTTCCGAGCCAGAAGAAGAAGCAGACGAGCCCCTCAAGAAGAAGAACAAGAAGAAACCCGCTCCCAAGCAAACTAAGAGCCAGAAAGCCGCTAGAATGAAGAGATTGATTGAACAGTTTAGAGCCGAGAAAGCTTTAAAGGGAGATTTTGAGGAAAAGTGGGTACCAGACCCAACTAAAATCGGAGCGAGCTCAATCAGACCCCATATTGATCAGTATGATCAATATATCAAGGCTTATGAAGAATCAAAAGCTATATTGGAGCAGCAACCAGTAGAGCCATACACTGAAGCAGAAGTTCAACACATTAAATCTGAATTAAAAGGTGGTGACAAGGGCACGAGCAAGCTAGAAGAGTCCATTCCTGAAGAAGAGGAAAAGATAGTGGAGGAAATGACCACTGAAGTGCAGGTGGATGTGCCAGAAAAGCCCGAAATACAACAAGAGGAGAAGGCAACGGATCCAATTCAAATGAAGAAAGAGCAATATGATGTTCTAATCGACTCAGGATATAGTCAAGAAGAGGCTCTCAAAGTTGTGTATAGCACAAGAAGAACAGAGAGGAAAGGAGAGGAGGACCAAGAATTGATTCGACAGAGAGCGAAGGTTGGTACCTGAAAAGGCAGAGGATGAGCTTGAAGAGGAGGATGAGCTCGAGGATGAGAATGACAGAGATATTCAAAAAGTGCATCTGCAGCATATCAAAACCCGATCAAAGACAATGAGGGATAGCAAAGAAGCAGCGGAAAAGAGAGAAGAGGAGATGGAAACAAAATGTGAGAGTGCACTAGAAGAATCAGAGTACCTCAAGGAATCTCTCCTGGAAGCAGAAAATGAAAGAGATGGACTAATCCTCCAACTTTCTGATGCTTCAAGAGATGTGGCCAGTGCACAAGAAGCCAAGAAAAGAATTAATGAATAATTGGAAGCTACAAAGGACAAGCTCATTGAGCTTTGAAAAAGAATGGAGCTGCAGGATAGAACAATCCTAAGGCTTAGATTCACACCAAGAGCTAGCAAAGCAGGAGTAGAGCCAGAGGGAGCAATAATCCCCGGTTTGGAAGATCAAATCCGGAGTTTGCAAAGAGAATTGCGGCTAGAGCAAGTGCAGAGATTGCACATTGCGGAGGGCTCATTGGCTGCCAAAGAACAACTGACATCAGAGACCCAAGCATTGAGAGCAGAGAATGAGGCCCTCCAAAAGCAGCTCCAAGATCTTCAAGACAAAGTGATAAAAGATACAGAGGATCATCAAGAAGAAAGAAGCGGGGCAGCCGTGGAGCTTCCAGACATTGGGAAAGCAACAACAAGTGAAGATCCAGCCCGTGCACAAGACGAGAACGCAACATCCAGGTTTACCGAAGATGAAGAAAAAAGATTGCACGAGCAGACAGAGAAGTCAACAGAGAAGAGTGCAAAGGCGGCCATGGAGTGGGAAAGAAGACTCATGTTCTCCATTGGACTCCAAGGAGTGGATACTAAGGTGCTGCAAGAACAATGGATGCAACCTACATTGCCCCTTCCTCTACTAAAGTTTGAAGTGCTGAAGACAAAGAAAAGGATAGAAGAAGAGCAGTATGTCGCGCTATACGAAGGTGACATCACAAAAGAGGAGGAATCAAAGAAGATAGTAGACTCCCAGCCGAGATGGAGAAAAGGGTGGTTTACAAAGTACCCAACCTACCTAATCTATTGGGTGGAGGCACCCAAGGAAGTTAGAGAAGTTGCGACGTTCTGTCCAGTGCCACGAGTCAGGAGTTGGAAAGAACATTCCAGAATCACAGCAAAGAAGCCGAATTGGCTTAATTACCCCAAGATGCCAGGACCGAAGGCGGCAGAGAGAATAAGTAAGGCCTACATGGTGAAAACCCTCACGGGCACCATTAAGCTCTTTACTGGCTCTCCTGACCTTTCGTGTCAAAGGGTCAAAAAGATTTTCAAAAAATTATTGGCTTGCATTGAGGTGTTCGCGCCAGAGAAAGCTACCAACCCAACATTGTTGTCAACCGCAGACATAGTCACGGATATGATGTATGATTTAGCCTTATAGCCATCTTCAAAAGTATTACACCTCTTTTATCAGAGAATCATGTTTATGCCGAGTTTCCACATGCAGGCCTTTAAGGAGGCATTTTATACTGGTTTCTTTACTCATGAAAGTAAGATATTCAGCCCTACACTGACTATTGGAAACCTGAGATACGAGTCACATATTCAGATGCTGAAATCGACGGGACTCCACTAAAGACAAAGAAAAGATGTCATGTTAGGGACGACATGGATGCGGAGGGGAGGAGTGCTGAGAGGAGGGCTACACCTAGACATTTTTACTCACACTCATATTTTTGTAAACACTTATTGTAATAAATGTCTTTACGACATTTCATTTTTGATGGAGCCAATTCATTGTAATTAGCGGGACTCAATTGAGTTTCCAGCTTGTATTCCTCAAGTAGTTTCACCTGTTGATGTAATTAGATTAGAGATGTGTTCACACTTCCAAGGTTGAAGTATAAGAGCCAATTATTGTAAACCTAAGGACAAGTTTTTTGAATCATTAATCAAGATAAGTTTTGAAGCGCTGTGACTGTGTCTGAGAGAGAGAGAGAGCGTCTTATCCTCTTGCTACGCGAGCTACGGAGCTGCCATTGGAGAAGCGACACCACCATTGTGTTAGCAACGGCGAGAGATACGCACCGATACCAAGCGTGCACGCATTCGTCTTCTACGCGAGGTGAGCTCCCACGAGCTTCTATGTGAGTTTTCTCCCTATCTGTGTGTCGGAATCGAGGGTGCCATATATCGATAGAACCGCAGCGAGTAGAGCTACACATTAGTGTCATCGGAGTCGAATTTTGGTCACCTGAATTTTTCGGCCTGTGTTCATACACGTTTACTGCATGGAGTGGTTACAAGTTGAGATTATATTGTAGATTCATAGGGTATTGTCCTTACGTGGTGTATAGACTCTCCTTTGAGTTTGAGGCTGATTCGATGACTTTTGATCATGTGTCGGATAGAGTTTACTCGTAGGATGGATTTCAGTCATTTTCATTTTTAGAACTTAGATTTGATTTCCTTGGTAGTTATTGTCTCTAGAAGGTCGAGTAGGTTATTGACACCCATCTATTTGTTTCCATGCGCCTGCGGGTCAAGCTCCGTCCTCCTCTGACATTCTTGTTTGTTGGTTGAGTTCTCGCTATTACAGCATCCGCTAGTGGCCTAATCGCCCAACACTACTCCCAGTGTCGGTGTTGGGTTCTTGTTGTATCGTTTAATACCCAATATTCCCAATGTCAAAGACTGACTTGTTGCTTTCTTGTACGTGGAATAGCTGGTTTCATGTACTCAAGCTCCTCTATCAACCAATGCATTTGTGCTATGATTATTCATATATACTTTGATGCGAAGGTACATTCCATCCAACCATTCATCATCCATTATCTTTTTGTAATTCCCATAGTCGTTCATCTAGTTCCAAAGTGTTGATGGGAATAGGTATTTGTTGATTTTTGAGAGAATCTTTCCTTTTGAGTATCCAAAGCCGAGCTTCCTCTTGGGATTTATCAATGACCTGCTGTTGCTTTATATTTCTTTGCTTTGTTGCATGCATCATTTCTAGCAATTCATTGGTTATTGGAAAATTGTACTTCTTTAAATGACATCCTCTAATCCAATTAGCCATTGGTTTGCCATCCAAGGTGGACAACTTAACTGCTCCACTTGGAGATATATCTTCAATGATAAACGGTCCATTTTCCTTTTTGTTAAACTTGGGAATGTGTTGCCCAAGGGAATAGACTAAAACTAAGTCCCCCTTTTTTAATATTTTTGTAACTTGATGTGAATCAAAAAACTGTTTTTGTTTTTGCTTTTATGCATAGATGTGATCTACAGCTATTAGCCTTTGCTCATCAAGATTTTCTAAATCTTCAAGCCTCTCTCTCAGCTCATTTCCAGTCCACTCAAGATCCTTAGCTACCCTTAGTATCGGTAATAGAAATTCTATCGGTAGTATGGTATCAAGACCATAAACAAGGTTAAAGGGTGTAGCATTAAAAGGTGTCTTGAGTGAAACTCTATAAGCCCATAGAGTGGCATGGAGATTCATTTCCCAATATGTTCATCCTGAACTAACCACTCAATCAATCTTGACGTAGGAATTTTATTCGTATGCTCAGATTGTCCATTTGCTTGTGGGTGACAGGGAACCAATTTCTTATGGATGACCATAAATTCATTAAGCACATACTCAATTACCTCATTGAGGAAATGAGTTCCCCTATCAGTGACATTTTCTTTTGGCACTCCATATCTTGTGAACATATTCTTATACAAGAATGCAGCTGTGGTTTCGGCATCATTCTTTTGGGTTGCTTTAGTGTCTACCCACTTGGTCAAATAGTCTGTAGCTACAATGATGTATTGAGCTTGGGTTATACAAGCAGGTGGCTATATTGGCGCAACAAATTCTATACCCCATTTAGCAAAAGCTCTAGCCCCCATCATTGGTCTTAAAGGCATGCTATCTACACGGGTTGGAATTTTAGCTTGTTGACGCATATGCATCACACCTTTGAACCTATTCCTTGGCATCTGCAAAAATATTTGGCCACCATATGCCTGCCATTAAGATTGTTGTTGCAGTGGTTTCACTAGAAAAGTGACCTCCAACTAATCCAACATGTGCTTGTTCTATAATGGGAATATATTCATCGTAATTTGCACAAAGACGCACATGTTGATCCTTTCCTCTCCAATACAATTGATTTCCAATAAGAGCATATTCTCTTGCTTCACTTTCAATTGCTCTTTGGCAGCGTTTATTCATATACTCAGGAAATGTTCGGCTAGATAAATAAGTAACTAGATACTCCACTTAGGAGCAAGTGATATTTGGAACAATGTCACATGAGGTATGGATGTGTGTTTGTACAAATGAGTTAACATCACTCCTTATAGTTGGCCAAAATACTCCAAGTTGCAAGATCCATAGCATACTTTGATCTTTCGCAAAGTAAAGTCCTACTATGTAATATGTGCTTCACTTAGATATTGTGTTTTCTCCTCAGGATTAATACATAAAAGCAATATTCCATCTTAATTTCTTTTGTACATCCTTCCAGCTAGTAATTGATACATAGTCGATTGCTCAATTTATCCGATTGTAATACAAAGTGGTATTTGCAAGTCCACTTGAGCTATGGTCATCAACGATACCATATTTTCCGACCACCTAGGTATCATTTCCACAAAAAACAGATATGCATCTAGTAGATCATCATCTACTCCCTTTGGTGGTTCTCCTGATATAATCATTGACAAATGATCTACTCTTTGGTGAGTGGTGCCCTTTTTCACAAGTATAGTGAAATCAAATTCCAAAAAAATGATGAACCATCTCACTATTCCTCTTGCGTTGCATGGCTTTTTGACCAAGTACAATAGGGCTTCGTGGTCCACAAAGAACACAAAATTTGTCAACTAATAGGTAATGTCCATATTTTTTTATGGCATAGATCATTCCTAATCCTTCCCTTTCGGTGGTTGTATAGTTTTTCTCTGCCATATTCAACTGTCTACTAGCATATATAATAGGAAAATCAATTTCTTGTCTCCTGGTTGAGCTAGGATACACCCAATGGCAAAATTAGAAGCATCTACATGTATGTGGAATATCTTATTCCAATCCGGTGCTTTAAATATTGGAGCTGAAGTGAGAGCTTGCTTAAGCATCATGCAGGATTATTCACACTCATTAGTCTATTCAAAGAGTGTAATCAGGTTGTACATGGGCTATGCAATTAGAGAGCACATGTAAATGAATAGTTTGTAATATCCACAATGTCCCATGAAAGCTTAAACCCCTTTGATTGTTGTCGGTCTAGACAAATCAGCAATAACATTAATTTTATCCATATCAGTGGCTATGACATTTTAGACACTATATGTATAAGAAGTTTTCCTTGTCTGCCCATAAATGTGCACTTTTCAAGATTTAGGTAAATCATGTAATGTATACATTTTTCGAATACCTTTTAGATGTGTTCAAAATGAGTCCGGATTGATGAATGTACACATAGATCATCCATATATACTTCCAAGACACTGTGAAGATATTCTTTGAAATCATGACTCGTTAATCTTTGAAAGGTGGCAGGAGCATTAGTTAACCCAAAAGGCATAACCCGATAGCCAAAAATACCCCATTCAATTGCAAAGGCAGTTTTATGATGGTCTTTGGGGTCAACCAGAAGTTGATTGTATCCCAAAAAGCCATCTAAACAGCTGTAAGCTTCTTTCTCAAAAACTGGTTGTCGTACAACTTCTCTTTCACGATAGGAAAACAACATAAAAATGCAAGCTAAGCTTTTTTGAAGCCTACACATTTATTGAGCTGTAGCCTGTCAGGGCTTGTTAACAGGCCAAGTTTAATGATTAATGTATGCCAGATGTGGCTTAAAAGGACCAATTGATGCCTTAATGATTCTAAAAAGGACTATGCTTGATGTGAGCACAAATGGGATATTATGATCTAGAACTCCAAGGCCTGAAGTGCTCTAACAGCGTGTCTTTATGGTTCGTCGATTGAGCTACGATGAAGAATTTATGGCATTTTGAAGTTGGAGTTAATGCAGATCCGTACGGGATTGGACAACTGCAGCTGAGGTGATAAAAATGGAGTGAATGCATGCGCCTAAAGTGCTCAGTTTGTGGAGCACGTGAGTCTTTTCAGATCAGCGACGATCGGAGTTTCGATTGTCAAGTTATTGGCCATTAAAGATTTACCGGGGGCCGGTTCCGCACCAGTGCGGTCCACTCGGTCGGAGTGTCTTCTCGGAGTTTTTGTCTCTTGATCGGATCTTGAAATGCAATGATCGTGGGATATACCCAACAAGGGAGGACCAGGAAGCGTCTATTTGGAGTAGATGCAAAGAGAGGAAGACTCTCCGAATGCAATCACTTATACTTTCATATTGAAGGCATATGCTACTGTCGAAAAAGTAATGCGGGCATTGAAATTCATGAAGATATTGTTAGTCAAGGACTGCTGGTGAAATATGTTTTCCTTTGGCAATGCTTTGGCGGCCGCTATGCATGTCAAATGTGGTGCCCTTGTGCTAGGCGCCCAAAGGCAACCAAGAAAAAGGGCTGCCCAATTAAATGGCATGGCCAATGGTCGCCCACTTGAAGAATTAAAGTGGCCCTAACTTAGGGGGTCTGGGAAGCCAAAGAAAAACTAAGGCGATGGCAGGCAGAGCAGTGAATGGGAGCGTGTAGAGAAGAGGAAGTGCTCGCACAGGCCGCTAGCACATCAAATGGCTTTGGTCCATGAAGCGATAAGTGATCGGAAGCTAGAGGATACGCGATTTGGCGCTAGCCGCGTAGCATTTGGAGCTGCCCAAAAACCTCCTTGCCACGTCAGCAGGGGGGTTTTTAATGCCTCCCTAGCAACGACGGCGCCGTCGTTTCTAAAGGACGGGGCACACTATTAATAGGTCTCTCTCTTTTGCATGAGGGGAAGGAATTCACATGCAAGGAAGAAGGGAAGAACATGGAAAGAGCTTGGAAGAAGGAGCAAGGAAGAAGCTTGGTCAAAGACGAGCCATGGTCGAAGCTTGAGAGAGCAAGAGGCCCGAAAGAGCTTGGGAACCAAGGAGCAGAAGCAAGCAAGAAGGGGAAGGATATTGAATCTTTTCTGAAGCAACCAAGGCAACAAACTTGTCGAAGTGAAGCAACCAAGAAGGGGAAGGAGCTTGAAGCTTTTCCGAAGCAACGAAGGCGAGAAACTTGTCAAAGGGAAGCGAGCAAGAAGGGGAAGGAGCTTGAAGCTTTTCGAAAGAAACCAAGGTGAGAAACTCGTTGAAGCAAAGCAAGCAAGAAGGGGAAGGAGCTTGAAGATTTTTTGAAGCAACCAAGGCGAGAAACTTGAAGTAAGCAAAACCAATCTTGAGAAGGAGAAGGCAAGAGCTTGAGAAGGCGAGCTCGGTTGAAGCAGGAGAAGCACTCTTGGTCTTGAACCAAAGCAAGAGAAGAAACCAGGAGAAGTCATGCATGGTAAACAAAACAAGGTAAGAAGCAAGAGGAAAGCACGAGGCAGGCCAACCAGGGGTTAAGGGACTCAGAGCAAGTCGAGTAGAGGTGAATATAAAGCTCGTGAACAGTAGATAAGCCAGTCCAAAGTGCATAAAGCGGGAAGTTAGAGGATAATTGGTAATAAGTAAAGCTTGAGGATCGAGGCAGTGAACTGAACTGATGCTTGCAGAATCGCGAGGTATTTGAAGCAGATAAAGCGGTAGAGGAAAATTTCCATGGAGATTTTTACCGAATACTTGATGTATTCAAATATGCACGATCGGAATTTCAATACTAGTAAGAGTGAAGGTGCACTGCCAATGCTTTTACCTGTGATTGATGATCGACAATTGGATGAGCCTGTTGCATAGGGGATATGGCAGTATCTAGTGCTACCTGCTACTTTATGGAATCTGATGTTACCCTATCGTGTAGGGAATTTTGAGCTAGCTTTTGACCGAGGAGGTGACATTTATATGCATGGTGCGGGGCAATTGACTTATGAGCCATATGATCCAGGCTGTTTGTATGAAGATTTGTGGGCTAAAATTATGTTTATGCTGTAATGATTGGAAATTATTGTATTTTCCCTATGATCTTGGAGGATGGTGCAAAACGTTTAAGGGAATGCTCACAGTTGGACAGATGATTAGTTTCCCATTTGATCCCAGGGGACTACTATAGTGAAAAGTTTTTGATTTGAAGAGTACCAGTTACCTATTGTAGCAGGTTGCATGGTACAAGATTTTGTTTTCTAGATCTATGCTAAGTCACAAGAGTTTTTGGTTATGCAGTCAATAAGATAACATGGTTGGCTTCCAGTTGACTTCTTTGGACAATTGATGAAGTATCTATACATCTTTTAAGTTGGTTCTGCTACGAGAACTTGAAGTAAAGGACTTGACGACCATTTTGTGTGCAAACAAAGTAAGGCATACTTGAGCTTGATAGGGTTCCCTTAAGAGAGATTAATGGTCAAGCCGTGTGCATCATTAACTGGAGCACTTGAGTCCGGCGGGGTTCACTAAACAGGATATCCATAATTGAGTTCTTTGGAGATAGGACAGATACGGTTCAGAGATTTCAGATGGACAGCTACCTAGTGATCAAGCTAGAACTTTGATGTTAGGGTGTAAGCCTTATTTTATTTTTCATATATATACTAGTTACGTGAGTCTGATGATGGCAAAGAGCTTAAGGTACCTAAAGCTGATGCAGATTGAAGTGAAGTTGGCAGAGACCGAACGAGGGGGTGGATGTCATGCAACTTCGCTTTCATGATAGGAAATAGAGCAGAGAAATGCAATTTAATCTTCTTTGAATCCTACGCATTTACTGAGCTATGATCAGGGCTTGTTAACAGGCCAAGTTTAATGATTAATGTATGCTAGATGCGGCTTAAAAATCCCAATGGATGCCTTAATGATGCTAAAAAAGACTATGCTTGAAGTGAGCACAAATGGGATATTATGATCTAGAACTCTAGTGCTTGAAGTTCTCTATCGGCATGTCTTTACGACTCATCGATTGGAGCTACGGTGAAGACGTTATGGCAGTTTGAAGTTTGAGTTAATGAAGATCCGTACTGGATTGGGCAACTGTAGCTGAGGTGATAAAAATGGAGTGAATGCACGGGCCTCAAGTGCTTAGTTTGTGGAGCGCGTTGGTCTTTTCAGATCAGCGGGGTCGGAGTTTCGATTGCCAAGTTATTGGCCGTCAAAGATTTACCGGGGGCCAGTTCCGCATCAGTCCAGTCCACTCGGTCGTACTGTCATCTCGGAGTTTTTGGCTCTCGATCGGATCTTGAAATGCAATGATCGTGAGATATACCGAACAAGGCAGGACCAGGAAGCTAGCTATTTGGAGTAGATGCAAAGAGAGGAAAACTCTTCGAATGCAATCACTTTTACTTGCATATTGAAGGCATATGACACTGTCGAAAAAGGAATGTGGGCATCGAAATTCATGAAGATATTGTTAGTCAAGGACTGCTGGTGAAATATGTTTTTCTTTGGCAATGCTTTAGCAGCTATGCATGCCAAATGTGGTGCCCTTGTGCTAGGCCGTCCAAAGGCAACAAAAAAAAAGGGCCTCCCAATTAAAGAGCATGGCCAATGGCCGCCGACTTGAAGAATTAAAGTGTCCCTAACTTAGGGGGTGTGGGAAGCCAAAGAAAAACGAAGGTGATGGCAGGCAGAGCAGCGAATGGCAGTGTGTGGAGAAGAGGAAGCGCTCACGCAGCCCGACTAGCATGTCAAATGGCTTGGTCCACGAATCCAAAAGTGATCGAAAACTAGAGGCGACGCGATTTGGTGCTAGTCATGTAGCTTTTGGAGCTACTAGAAAACCTCCTTGCCACGTCAGCAGGGGGGGTTTATGCCTCCCTAGCAACGACGGCGCTATCGTTGCTAAGGGAGGGGGCACACTATCAATACGGCTCTCTCTTTTGCATGAGGGGAAGGAATTCACATGCGAGGAAGAAGGGAAGAACTTGGAAAGAGCTTGGAAGAAGGAGCAAAAACGATGCTTAGCCATGGTTGAAGCTTGAGAGAGCAAGAGTCCCGAGAGAGCTTGGGAACCAAGGAGCCGAAGCAAGCAAGAAGGGGAAGGAGCTTAAAGCTTTTCCAAAGCAACCAAGGCGAGAAACTTGTCAAAGCGAAGCAAGCAAGAAGGGGAAGGAGCTTCAAGATTTTTCGAAGCAACCAAGGTGAGAAACTTGTCGAAGCGAAGCAAGCAATAAGGGGAAGGAGCTTGAAGTTTTTCGGAAGCAACCAAGGCGAGAAACTTGTCGAAGAAAAGGAAGCAAGAAGGGGAAGGAGCTTGAAGATTTTTCGAAGCGACCAAGGTGAGAAACTTGTTGAAGCAAAGCAAGCAAGAACGGGAAGGAGCTTGAAGCTTTTCGGAAGCAACCAAGGCGAGAAAATTGAAGTAAGAAAACTCAAGCTTGAGAAGGAGAAGGCAAGAAAGCTTGAGAAGGAGAGCTTGGTCAAAGCAAGAGAAGCACTCATGGTCTTGAACCACAGCAAGAGAAGAAAGCAGGAGAAGGCATGCATGGTAAACAAAGCAAAGTAAGAAACAAGAGGAAAGCACGAGGCAGGCTAAGGGACTCGGAGCAAGTCGAGTAGAGGTGGAGATAAAGCTCAAGAATGGTAGATAAGCCAGTCCAAAGTGCATAAAGCGGGAAGTTACATGATACTTGGTAATAAATGAATCTTGATGATCGAGGCAGTGAATTGAATTGAAGCTTGCAAAATCCGCGAGGTATTTGAAGCAGATAAAGCGTCAGAGGAAAATTTCCATCAGCGTCATCCGTTAGAGATTGAATTAGCATTTTGTCAAGTTTGGTGTCGTTAACGGCCTGGTTAATCCTGTAAACGGGATCTTAAACTCCTAGTTAGCAGATGACCCAAGTGACTGTGTTGTTAACATCCCACCTTGGATAAGGACTAAGTTGTACTCAAAGTAGTATTCAATTAATTGATGTTGTGGTGATTGCTAGAGTTGTTAGTGTCTCTTGTTCTCCCTCTTTCACACCTCCCATAGCTAGAGGCCCGGAGCCTGCCCGGCTCATGTAGCGAACACATATACCCTGACATCTTTGGTGAACCCGACGTGAAACGAGCCATGGTGAGAGGTAAAGATGGAGATGCCAGAACAATTAAATCAGTTTATTGATGATTTCAGTTTAAATGGATTTGATAAAAATCTGGAAGTTACAAATTTGCAAAAAATGATGGAACTGGTTCAGGGGTTTCTGCAGGAAGCAAAGGCCATGCAGATAAAAAAGTAGATTGATGATTTTTTAGAGCTAGCACTTGATACTATATGTGAGCAGTTTCATATTTTTTAGGGAGATGATCCAGAAGGTTTTATTGCATGTTATGAAGCTGAGATGAAGAGCCAAAATGTTCGAGAAAATCGGATGATTGCAGCTTTTCAAGAGATTTAAACTCGGATTTTAAAAAGCAGGTTCAAGAACTAGTAGAAGCATATCCCACACGGTGGGACTATTTTGTAGAGGATATTATTTAAAAAAGTTCAAGGATTCTAGATCAAGAAATACAAGAGATTACTGAATGAAGCCAGGTTGTATTCAATAAAGGTGATGGGGATCAGATGCAGATTCTCAACTATGATGAATTCTGGGAGCATATTTCTGCAAGAAGTAAAGCCAAAGAAAATGTTGAGCTGGAAGTAGTGGATTCAATTTCAGAGAAGCGTATTTTGAGCAACGAAGAAAAGGTAAACGATGAATTTAATGTTGAATAGGCTTATATGATTTTTTTTCAAAGATGCTCGCAAGGATGCTACCTTCTTACAGGATAATGATAAAGACATAGTCAAAGCTGTGTATGAAAGCTAGGTTTAGCAGATGTTGTGCATGAAGTAATAGTCTTTGAGGGTGAGTCTCTTCATCCTCAAACCACACAGGGTAAATTTTGCAAAGAACCTACACATGCAGTACATTAGAGAAAGAGATCAGTGAATTAAAATAACGAAGTGGCTAAAGCTAAGGAAGAAATTGTGCAATTGAATGAGTGCAGTCGTATTCAGCTAGACATGCAGGAAGATTCAGTTACAACTGATACTTTTTTCAGACAGGGGTGACTCGAGCCTGAGAGTCCTCTACCCAACCACCCTTATATAGGCATGCCCTTGGCCCTTTGCCCTACTCCCCATTCCACATGGCCTATCCCGGCCCTGCCTTATCTACTCCGGCCTTGCCGGTGTCTTGACATTACTGCCCCCTTAAGAAGAGTTTTCGTCCTCGAAAACAAAAGTGGAAAACTTCTTCTTAAGAACACTAATGTTTTTCCAAGTGGCAGCTTCTGCAGGTCGGTCTTTCCAGTTGATTAAGGATTGTTGTCATACGTGATGACGTGTACGCAACTCGTGATAATCAAGAACACGTTCAGGTTCATGCGGTAAGGTATGAGACTCAATGTAATTAACCAAAACCTATTGGTCAATGACATTGTCGTCCCCATGTAACCGCTTTCGTAGACGGCTTACATGAAACACCGGATAAATGCGAGAATGTGAAGGTAGTTTTAGTTTGTAGGAACGATCACCGACTTGCTTGAGTATTTTGAAAGACCCACAATATCGGGGAAATAATTTAGGTGTCAGTCCAGTTTTCATACTTTCTGAATGTTCTGGCACACGTAAAAATTACTTCCTCCCCTTCTTTGAAGGTAACTTGCCGACGTTTCTCATCAGCGTATTTCTTATACCGATCTTGTGCTTGCCGGACATTCTGGCGAGCAAGTTTCAGCATATCCATATGGTTTTGGAGAAAATCCTTAACCTATTGGAGTTTTTTGATTGCCAGTCCCACCTTAACTGGTGACCTAGGTTAAAACCCGTACATTAGCATGAAAGGACTAAAACGTGTTGTGACATGCTTAGCACTGTTTTAGGCAAACTCGAGAATAGGTAAGTATTCTTCCCAGTCTGATTGTTTTTTGTTGACATATGCTCTTAGCATATCCTCTAGCACCTGGTTAACCCGTTTTGTTTGACCACCCGTTTCTGGATGATCAGTTGTACTAAGGTTTATTTGTGTACCCAATCGTCTAAATACAGCTCTCCAAAAGTGGCTATTAAAATTGGGATCACGGTCATTAACAATGTTACTTGGCAAACCATACAATTTGTATAGATTATTTACAAATAACTTGGCTAGTTCTGGTGTCTTAACCTTTGATTTGGTTGGAATAAACTTACATAGTTTAGTCAAACTATCTACGACCACCCATACTGAGTCATGATCTCGTATAGTGGTTCGTAATCCTACAATAAAATCCACAGAGATACTTTCCCATTTTCCATTGGGAATCTCCGAAGGATATAAGAGTCCTCCTGTTTTTAGGCGCTCTGCTTTGTTAACTTCACATTTTTGGCAGTGCAAGACATAAGCTTGAACAAAGACATGTATACCTGGCCAGTTAAACTATCATCGTACAAGAGGATAAGTTTTTCTAATCCCACGGTGCCCTGCACTTAGACTATCTTGACATTCATAAAGAATTTGGCGCCGAATGTCCATATTCGTCGGTACACAAACTCTCCCCTTGTGGAGTAGGTACCCATTGTCAATGGTAAAATGCTTCCATCGTTGTAGTTCATCACTTGATAAAGGAGAACTAGGTGTGGAGGTTAACTGTACACTACCATCGTTGGAGTGAGAAGGATCCCTCTTTTGAACATGGCTCCACACTTTGGAATATGCTTCATCATGCTCATATTTGCCCTTGAGAGAATCTAAAAATTCACTACGAAGTTCCGTGAACAAGAGCGAAATAATCTCTGGCATTCTTCTTAGAGCGTCCGCCACTACATTGTATCGACCTTTGCGATACCTTAGCTTGGCGTCATATTCCTGAACAATCTCGGCCAACCTGGATTTTCGACCCTTTAAATCTATTTGTTGTGTAAACCATTTGATGCTTTCATGGTCAAACACAATCTCGAATTGAGCACCATACAGATAATGCCGCCATGTTTTTAAGGCCGACACTATTGTGCGCATAGAGTTTGTGCGCGTAAGCTAAATAATTATGCTTAGTTGCATCAAGCTTCTTACTTTCAAATGCAATCGGTCGTCCGTCTTGTAACAAGACTGCTCCAATAGCACGATCACTCGCATCCCTTTCCAAAACGAGTGGTTTCAAAGGATCTACAATAGCTAGTATAGGAGCTGTAGCTAATGCATCCTTGAGCGTATCAAAACTGTGCTTTTGAGCGGATCCCCACTGAAAAGATTTTCCTTTGCCTTTAAGTTGATCTGTCATAGGAACAACAATTTGAGCATATTTTGTAACAATCCTTTGGTAAAAAACTGCAAATCTTAAAAATATATGTAATTCTTCAAGATTTTTAGGAGGAGGCCATTTTTTGATGGTATCCACTTTTGATTGATCCATGTATAGGCCATGAGCTGAAATAACATGCCCTAAATAATGAATTTCATCTTTTAGAAAATCACATTTAAATTCCTTGGCATATAACTTGTTTGTACGTAACAACTCAAACACTTGTCTGAGATGTTGTAAGTGCTCTTCTTCAAAAGCACTATAGAGGAGGATGTCATGGAGGAAAACAATGACAAATTTTCCCAAATATGGCTTCGAGACACTATCCATAAGTGTCATGAATGTTGCAGGCACATTGGTTAACCCAACGGGCATCACCAAAAACTCGTAGTGTCCAAATCGTGTTCAAAAGGCAGTCTTAGGTATATCAGCAAGCTTGGCTATGGGTATTTGTTCTTAACCGTAACTTCATTTTAGGCCCGGTATTCTATGCACATGCGCATACTGTGGTCCTTTTTCTTCACTAGAAGGATAGGTGAAGCCCATGGTGAAGAACTCGGTTGTATAAACCCTCTGCTAAGGTAGTCAGCAAGCTCACGTTCCACCTCAGCAGCCTCTGAGTAACTCATACAATAAGGTGGTTTACTAACAGGTTTACAGTGTGCACCCACGTCAATGCTATGTTTCACTAATCATGTCAGCGGTAATCCTAGTGGAAAATCATTAGGAAATACAACTTGGAATTACTTTAATAATTGTTGTCATTGACTAGCAATGTTTTCTTGTTTAGAACTAGCAATTGGTGGAATAGAGGAGAGAGAAGCATGCGGCGTTGAGGAATGTTCAACTGACTCAATGTCAAAAAGAAAATGAGACTGTGAGTAACACAAGAAAACCTGATCTATTTCATTATCAGAAACGAGCTACCTAAGCTTGGCGGTACAAATTAGTGGTGATGAAGGTATATCATTTTCTCCTAACAACAACACATGTGCGCCATGGGATTCAAACATCAAGCTGTTGTGCTCATAGCTACGCTTCAGTGATGGTCCTAGGCTATGCAACCACTCCCTACCAAGAACCACATTATCCCTTTCCATGTTCATAACCTAAAAATCCAAACAAGTAGAGTACACTTGTACTTCAAATGGAATATATAGCTCGGCATTGAGTATCCCATATTTCAGTATCATGTCCATTCATCATTGCTACCTTGTAGCGGTGGGTACTCGCTGTTTGAGGCAGTTTGAGCTTTTTCACCAATCCATAATTGATGAAATTGTGAGAAGCACCATCATCTACCAAGATGCGCACATTATGCACTTGCAGATATCCGTGCATGCATACTAACTCATGTGGTCCAAAGGTTTGTTGCCATATGGAAGCTGTGAGACAACATGCATACACCACCTCAGCGTGTGTTACTTCCACTGTGGAGAATTTTGAGGAAGACTCAAGAGACAGTAGTTGCACCGTGTGCACTGATTTATCCTTCCCTTGAGCAACAAATTTCCCCTTGGGACAATCCTTTTTGCCATGACCTCTCCCTAAACATTGAAAACATTACCTCTCTTTCTTGGCTTTATCAAAATCCTCAGGAAAAAGAGGACCTCTAGACCCCTTGGGTTTTTTAGATGCATCTAAATTAGCAACTATAAATATTCTTTTATTGTGCCCATATTGCGTGCGTGTATTACCGTGTATACTAGCATGCATGTTACTATTATGTAATTTCGTCTCATTAGGGTCATCATGAATATGTGCTTTCACTATGGCTTCCTCAAGTGTTTTAGGGTCTTGGGTCTTGACATACTTCTTAAGCTTAGGTGTCAGACCTCGTATGAACCCTCGTACTTGTTGAAAGGTATCCAAGCCTTCGAACTTGAGGATAACATCCTGATAGTGAGAGATATATTCAAGGAGTGATGGGTATTGGCACATGGAACATGTATCCCAAGCCATCCAGTTCCAGTCGGCTTCATTAGTAGGCAAAAATTCCTTGCTAAACATTCCTTCCAAGGCTGCCCAGCTCTGTGGTATGATGTTCTTCTCCTTGAGAGACATCCACCATTGGTAGGCCTTGCCTTCTAGAGTTAAGCTCGTTTGCAGATCTCTAACTGCATCGAGAGTACGCCTGAAGACGTGAATTCCATCCCATTTGCTAAGAAAGATGTTTATTGCATCCTTATTGCGGCCTCGATGTTCGCCCTTAAAGACTGGTGATTTAAAGTACATTAACAAGCCATCCACCTCTTTGGCAGTGAGAGTATGCAACGTATCGTGAATTGGGCCTTGCCCTTGTGTGCCAACGTGCTCATGCATGTGGGTGTCAGCAGGACTCTTAGACTGCCAATGCATTAATTGAATGACTAATATGGAAAGTTTAGTAACATTTTCATTTAAAGCTTAAAAATTTTCATCCATGACGGTCATGCGTGTCTGAAGTGCACGAAATTCTTGAATATCGAGCAACTCATAAGTATCTTCTTCTACCATAGCATCACGGTTACTCTCCTTGAGAGGATCCGGCCGTGGGCCATCATTGGTAGGATCAGGAGTACTTTGATCAAAATCGAATGTCATATTGATATCTGAATCCATGGCTACATAGTGCGGTGAAAGAAGTACTTGGAAAAGATACCTGATATTGGGAGCACTCGCAAAGTAAAGTAGCCATGCTAACTCCGTCCGAATCGATGGTAGTCCGCCGTATATGGAACTCCACAAGATCTTGATAGTTGAATCAACTATGCTTGACGATGCCGCCAAAAATTTGTACTCCTTGAAATGTCGTTGATGCCTGAATCCTCTCGAAGGAAGAAATTGCAATAGATATTCTTATGAAACTTCAACTCCATCAAACTTTAACTTCGATCAACTTCTGCAATTTGTGTCATTCGGACTGTTTACTTGGAATTTGGTGGCCCCTTGCCTATGCTTGTGTCGGATTTTGGCCTTGCCAACACCTTCCAACACCCTGACTTGGGTATCGGGTGTGTGCCCGGGTGGGCACGCCTCCTATCTTGAGGTTTTTTTGGATGAATTGCCCAAGTCCAAAGACTTTGGGCGCCTTGTGTGTGAAAATAAACGTCTGCAGCAGTCGGCTATGGCGACCACTACAGTGCCACGAGGGCGAGGGAGAGAGACAACTCCCCGCGCTGGTGCAGCCAAAGTTGTTCCGCGCTATAAAGTGTGCTATGCAGTGCAAAGAGTGCTCATAGGTGCATGATAGAGGGCTAAAGCCGGTGTGGGAGACCTCAGTAGGACAGTGGCAACAAAAATGCGTCCTTAAAGGGTTTTTTTAGGCCAGGGGGGCATCCAAAAAGAGATAATTATGACGGCAAGTCAAGGTGTTCAAAATGCAAAAAATGTGTCCCGAAATGTGGTGTTCAAGATGCTCTAGAAGCTTGTCCAGACGGCTCATCAAACGGGGCTTCGATGTGAAAGATATGCCAGTCCGAAGTTAGAAGGCTTCGAAGGTCCCGACGGAGAGGCAGGTATAGACAGGTGGCCAAAATTGGGATCAGTAGATATGCATGTAAATCTCAAGTTGTTGATCATGACGGTCTTTTTGGTTCGCCATTCGAAGCTCAAACGAGCAAGTTATGGCCTGAGGTATATTTGCCGGGGGTGAGGTATGTGCTCACCGGGCTGGGTGGTGGTAGGCACGCTGTCAAGAATCTTTTTAAGCTCGCAAAGGTTGTGGAAAGTGGCATGTGACATGGGGAGTCAACCAGAATTCATGGCTCGCCGCTCGGAGTCGAAACGCATCATGGTACGCCCAATTTAACTTGGCGGACATTTGCAATGGAGGCGAATCAGTTTTTTCCCCCCACTTTTGTGACTTGATGTTCGAGGGTGTGAATTGATCGAAAGAGGAAATGTTTCGAGGTTTGGAGCTAGCCTTAGTGTGGCTCAGCTCCGGGAGAAGGGGGTTCAGTGAACTCGAACTCACGGAGCACCCATTGCATGGGACATGAGGACTAAAAAGCCTCTTTGATTGTGAATTGTAGAGGAAAGAAAAAAGTGTGGATGGACTTCCGGGAAAAACACGAAAAAGAAAGTAAGCCTTATAAAGCCATAAGGACCAAAGACAAAAGTAAAAAAGAAAGTAAAGGCTTTGGTTGAGAGGCGCCATTGCCAAAAAAAGGAGTTTTTTTTCTTGGCCTTAAAAGAAAAAACAAAAAGGGAGAAAGGAGAAAGGCAACGTTTTTCGAGCGAGGTTGGATTTCGGGTTTGGATTTGAGTTTGGGGAAGGAGGAGACGCTTCGTGCGTAGTGTGATCGAAGCGGACATCCAAAGGAGAAGGATCGCAGGGAAGCGGCTCGAAAGGGCAAACACTGGGTAGAGGAAAGGCCCAACAAAGGCTACCAAGAGGATGCTTCGTGCGCAGAGTGGTCGGACCTGACATGGGTGGTCCGTGAAGTGACCCGAGTGCATGAGGGCTTGGAAGAAGAGGGTTTCCACAAGGAGGAGCTACTATGCAAGTGAAGACATCGGTGGATTTTCTATCGAGTTGTGTGCCGACAGAGTCAAGCTTCGAGGGAGGTGTATGCCCCTCAGTACGGATTGATGGTGCAGCCTAGAGCAGACAGTGAGGATCTTGTACAGTGGGTTTTTCATTGACGGAAAGCTATCATTACCAGTTTTTGGCTTCGTCTTCCCCCTTTTCCCCCTTTCTTCTTTGCTTGTCCCCAAAGTGTGTGGTGCCGGTGTGTGTGAGCGTGTGCGCCCCCTCGGGCCCCCTGTGTGTGTGAGAGAAAGAGAGAGAGGTGTTGAGTTGTGGAAGAGCGGGAAGTGGGCAAGATTGGGTTGATCGGTGTTTGGTGATCGTGCAAAGCGTGTATGGATTGGGCGAAGTACAGGCGAGGCCCTGCTAGTGTGAGTTGCTTATTTTGAAGGTGTGTTTGAGAGGACAGGGGTGTTGTGAATACCCTGAGCTATATAGGGGCCATTGTGTGTGTGTCGGGTGTGTTCCCCATTCCCCCTCTCCATCTTCTGGTGCCCCCACTGAGGAGCACACTGATTGCTCCGAGTTAAGTGAAGAGAAGCAGTTTTTGGTGTTGGTCGACATGGCATCTCGAAGCTATGGGCCAATTTCTATAGGTGAAGAAAATCTTGACGAGTGGGTGGAGACTTTGAGTTGTATATGTTGTCGCTGCGCATGCCGAACGAGGATAACAAGATGCAGACATTTCCTTTGGTGATGCGCAAGAAGGCAAAGGTATGGTACGAAGCTTTAGAAGGTGAGCCGAGGCATGCTTGGCCGGCTCTGCGGGCGCGTTTCGTACATGATTTCCGCAAAGAGGCGTCCCCAATGGAGATGGGTGCCAAACTGAAGGCACTCAAACAGGATGTAAGTGAAGAGTTCAGCTTGTTTTTGGATCGTTTTGAAGTGTGCTGGGCAGAGTTAGCGACGACTGCCATGCAATTGACCAATGGTGACTACTTCAAGCTCGATTAAATTCTTGGCATGCCTGCATCCTAAAGTCAGGGAGAAAGTGGATTTTGAGAGCCCAGAAAACTATAATGGTGTAGTGGCTATCACAAAGGCAAAAACCATGAAAATAAAAAAGAAGATTGAACAGGGTGTGTCGGGTTATGAAGCGGTTATCAAGCGGTGGTCCAACCTCAGGGTCCGAGGAATGCTATTCATGATGAAACCAGGCAAACCGAGGTGTAGCTGTTGTGCCACAAAATTGGGTGCGAATCGTGCAGGATTTGTCTGAGAAAATGCAAGAATTGCGGTTAAGCATGATGGATGGAGGTCAACCCAGAGGAGCAAGGGGCAGGGCAAGGCCACTGCCTGGTCGGTGTTACAATTGCGGTGAAGAAGGACACTATGCGCCAGATTGCACTCATCCGCTAAGAGAAAGAGGCGGTATTTATCCATTGTTTGGCAGAGGTAGAGGCCAAGTACAACCCAATGGCCCGAGGGAGCAGGTAGTAGAGAATCAGGTGCAGCCAGCTCCTCCGGATGGTGGTGAAGTCCCTAGGACGAATATCATCAGAGTGGATAAGCAGGATGTTGAAGTTTTGGCAAACAAAAGAGCAAGGATGGAAAGAGAGACAAAAATCGAGCGGGAGACGAGGGCCCGTAAAGGTAAGGAGAAAGTGTACGAAGACAAAAAGCAGTCGGAAACAAGCAAGAAGAGGAGGCGTCGCAAAATCAAGCAAGCAGACTTTCAGCTAGGGCACGGCTACCCTGAATATGATTTGGTAAGCGATGTTCAAAGTGAAAAGGCTAATATTACCTTTGGTCACTTGTTGGATTTAAATCCCAAGCTACGAAGAGAGTGGTCTACAAGTGTTAGCACGAGGCTGCGAAATGGCATTAAGAGTGGGTAGCCCGACGGATGTCCTTCCTCTATTGGATGCGGTCATTGAAAAGAGGATGCAGGTTGAGGACTATATAGACGGTGGAGCACATGTTTGCGCTATGATGGAAGCTGCTATGAAGGAAACAGGGGTCAAAGCAGTAGCTAAATCAAATGTACGCATGAGGATGGCTAATGATACCAAAGCGAGGTGTTTGGGCGTAGCTCAAGACGTAAGAGTGAAAGTGATGGGCATTGAGTGCCTAATCAATTTCTTTGTGATGAAAGTGGGTGATAATGCTTATCCAATCATCTTGGGTAGGCCATGGCTACTTGCAATAGGGGCTAAGCAGGATTGGGGGAGTAGTGTATTCACCTTGCCTGACAAGGAGAGAGGGAGACAGGTGGTGCTTGATTTGAAGACCAAAGAGAGCCGTTTTCACCCTGTGGCAGAGAAAGACAAAGATGATACGACAAGCTATGAATACGAGACAGAGACAGCCTATGATGAGGGCTACACGGATATTGAAGAAGAGGAAATTGAGGATGATGCTAAAGATAGATGCTGACTTGTTTGGGGTCACTATTGAAGGCTCCCATGCCAAAGGGGAGGTGCAACCACAAGTTGATGGCATAGGTGTGGAGGAGGTAACTGCTATGATAAGCGAATATTTGACCAAAAAAGAGAGAGAAAACTATGTTGAGTTGTGTGCCTCTTTTCCGAATTTATTTGTGATGAAGTATGAGGATTTACGAGGAGCGAAGGGTGCAGAGCACAAGATAGTTCTTAAAGAAGGGTTCAAACCAAAGGAACAGAAGCTAAGGAGGTTAGGGGAGATTCAAAAGGAGGCTCTTTGGCAGGAGATTAACCAATTGTTAGATGCAGGTATCATACACCCCGTGAAGGAGTCGGAGTGGTTTTCTCTAGTGGTTATCACCCCTAAGAAGAATGGAAAATGACTGGTGTGCGTCGATTAGAAGCCATTGAATGTGGCAACCAAGAGAAACCACTACCCGCTGCCATTCCAAGATGAAATCTTAAATCAGGTGGCAGGTCATGAGAGGTACTCTATTATGGATGGATTTTCAGGGTACATTTAGATAGGGATTCCTCTTGAAGACCAACAGAAGAGGACATTTATCTCTCCATGGGGGTGCTTCGCCTATGGGGCAGGATGCCGTTTCGTTTAGTGAATGCCTACGCCAACTTCCAAGACTGGATGAATAGGGTGTTTGGTCCCTACTTGGGCAAGTTCATTAGAGTTTTCATGGATGACATTGGGTGCTATAGCTCAAGGGAGGATCATTTGTCAAAGCTCCGGCTATGTTTCCAAATTCTGGACGAAGAAGGAGGTCAATTAAACCCTGAGAAGTGCAAGCTAGCACAACCTCGAGCGCAATTGCTAGGTCATGTGGTGTCACAGAATGGAATTGAGGCGGATCGGAAAAAGGTCAAGGCGCTAGTCTTGATGGAGCCTCACTCTACTGCGCAAGGCTTGGCCTCCTTTGTACATAAACTAAAGTACTTGTCGTGTTTTTTTTGGATGCTGTCACAGTATGTGTATCCTCGCCAAAAGAAGGCTCAGCAGGTGCATGGCTTTTGAATGGGATGAAGATGCTCAAGAAGCTTTTGACAGAGTGAAAGAAATTTTGTGTCAGCTACCAGATGTGTTACCTCCAAGCCAAGAGGATGATTTCTATGTGTCAATGAGGATAGGTACCGTGGCTATTGGGGCGGTGTTACTCCAGAAGGTAGGAAGGAGCTATAAACTTATCTACTTTGAAAGCAGGGTGATAAGTACTGGAGAGGTGACTTACACTGAAGCAGAGCAGTGGGTCATGGCATTGGTTTTTGCTTGTAGAAAGCTCAAAGTGCATCTCATTGTGCGTAAGTTTTATGTGTTCACGGCTAACAATCTATTGCCTGAAATAGTACTACACTTGAAGCCATGGAAGTGGATCATGAAGTGGGTGATAGAGTTGCAGGAATTCAAGTTTGAGTTCAAGATTGACCATACAAGTCGGTCCCATTTGGCGGACATTTTGTTCAGCAAGGCGGTGGATTTGCCAATTTATCCAAGAGTAGTATGAGATGAAGCCAAAGAGGAGCCCGACCTGATGGGAGATTTTCCCATGTGGTTTGATGGTGCATATAGGAGGGTGATAAAGAAAGCTGGTGGAGGTGTGGTGATACAGGATCCACACGGCAAGGTAATCTTCTCAAAATCCTAGGATTTGGAGGATGTTCATATCAATAATGAAGTAGAATATCTCGCCCTTCATCTAGGTTTGAAACAATGCGTTGAGTTCCGTATTTCCAGGTTGGTGGTCAAAGGTGATGCATTATTGGTCATCAAACAACTCCTAGGCCAATGGAAGGTAAAGCGCGATTCCTTAAAACATTGGTTTTTTGCCATCATAAAGTTGTTGAAGTTCTTTAGAGAAATCTAGTTCAAGCATGTGAAGAGAGAGCACAACCAAGAGGTAGACCAACTAGCAAGCAGTGGTGCAGGTACATGTCGCAGGTATATATGTGGCCCCTACCACATACACAGGTAGGGAGTCATTGAAGGAGGTGGAAGATTTCTTGGGTACAGGGCAGTGTCCTCAAGGTTCGTCTAAACTGCAAAGGAGGAGGATAGTTCAGAAAGCACACAAATTTACACTAGTAGGTGAAGACCTAATGACCTACAGCAGAGATGGGGTGCTAAGGAGAGTGCTCTATAAAGAAGAAATTAACTTGGTGCTAGAGCAATGTCATGAGGAGAGTGGGCACCAGGGTAAAGGTCAAGTACTATTTTGAGTGTTGAGAGCGGGTTTTTGGTGGCCTTTAGTGTGGTGAAGGATGTGCACTATTGGTGCAAGACTTGCCATGAATGTCAGACTATAGGAGAGAGGCGTTTGGTAGCTGATTCACAGGGAGCCATTATTACTCAGAATGCTTTTGAGAAGTGGGGTTTGGATGCCATCGGTCCACTCCCTAAGTCTACAAGTGGTAAGAAATATGTTGTGGTAGCCATCGACTACCTCACTAGGTGGGTCAAGGCCAAAGCTGTGAAAGAGGTAAATGCACAGGTTGTGGCCCACTTTGTTTTCGATAACATTTGTTGCCGTTTTGGAGTGCCGTGGGTACTCATTTCCGATAGAGGGAAAGGATTCAGAAGCAAGCTTATGTAGGCATTGGTGGAAAAACTAAAGATTCAACATCGGTTTTCCTCGCCTTATCATCCCAAATGCAATGGTCTTGTGGAGAGTGCTAAGGGACAAAACATCAAAATTATCACGAAGTATGTATATAAGCAGGAGACAAAATGGGAGATCAATCTAGAGAAGTGTTTATGGGCCTACAGGAGGTCCTACAAAGTGGCGACCAACTTTACTCCATTTGAGTTGGTTTATGGTAAGGAGGGAGTGCTGCCAGTGAATGCACAACTGGGTGCTTTGAAAGGTATGTGGCGCATCAATGCCACTCCACAAGGTGTCTTACAAGATAGGATTGTCGGCCTTGAGGCATTCCAGATGGATAGAGAGGCAGCAACAGACTACTATGTGAAGCAGCGGGAAAGGAGAATGGCCAAAGTCAATGAGAGTCTGCCAGAAAAAAAGATAGAAGAGGGGGACCTAGTAATGAAGTATGAGAGCTACTTGGACTTCACCTTCAAAAAGAAGTTGAAAAAGAAATGGACGGGTCCGTACAAAGTGCAAAAGGCCTTTTCGAATGGAACCTATCAACTGGTGAGAGCCAATGGTAAGATTCTCAGGCAAAGGGTAAATGGTGTACGACTCAAGCTGTACTTTGATAGGGGAGTGCTGGCCGATGTACATCAAATGGTGACCAGGGGGGTTGGGCAACCCACTTGAAGGGACTCAAGAGTAATAGAAATGCAATTTTTGTACATATTATACATATTGTACATATGGTGGTGTGTTTTCCACTGTAGTTGAGTGTTTGCAGAGTGTTGCAAGTTTCAAGTTCAATAAAGCTACTTTTGATTGAACATTAATGTTCAACAGGGGGTGGGGCAATGATGGTGCAGCCAAAGTTGGTCCGTGCTATAATGTGTGCTATGCAGTGCAAAGGGTGCTAACAGGTGCATGGTAGAGGGCTAAAGCCAGTGTGGGAGACCTTAGCAGGAAAGTGGCAACGGAAATGCGTGCTTAAAGGGGTTTTTTAGGCCAAGGGGGCCTCCAAAGTGAGATAATGATGACGACAAGTCAAGGTGTTCAAAATGAGGAAAATGTGTCCCGAAATGTGGTGTTCAAGATGCTCTAGAAGCTCGTCGAGACGGCTCGTCAAACGGGGCTTCCGTGTGAAAGATATGTCAGTCCCGAGTTAGAAGGCTTCGTTGGTCCCGATAGACAGGCACGTACAGAGAGGTGGCCAAGACTAGGATCAGTGGATATGCGTGTAAAGCTCAAGCTCTCGATCATGCCGATCTTTTCGGTTCGCCATTCGGAGCTCAAACAAACAAGTTATGGCTTGAGGAATATTTGTTGGGGGTCGGGTATGTGCTCACCGGAGCGCGTGGTGGTAGGCACGCTGTCAAGAATCTTTTTAAGGTCAGAAAGGTTGTGGAAAGCGGAATGCGACATGGAGAGTCAACCAAAATCATGGCTCGCCGTTCGGAGTTGAAACGCATCAAGGTACGCCCAATTTAACTTGGCGGACATTTGCAATGGAAGTGAATGAGTTTTTTTCCCCCACTTTTGTGACTTGATGTTCGAGGGTGTGAATTGATGGAAAGAGGATATGTTTTCGAGATTTGGAGCTAGCCTTAATGTGGCTGGGCTCCGAGAGAAGGGGGTTCGGTGAACTCGAACGCATGGAGCACCCATTGCATTGGACATGAGGACTAAAAAGCCTCTTTGATTGTGAATTGTTGAGGAAAGGAAAAAGTGTGGTTGGACTTGGGGGGGGGGGGGGGGAAGTAAGCCTTATAAAGCCATAAGGAGCAAAGGCAAAAAAAAAAAAGGAAAGTAAAGGCTTTGTGGTTGAGAGGCAGTGGCGCCGGGCGCCATTGCCAAAAAAAGGAGTTTTTTTCTTGGCCTCTAAAAAAAAAACAAAAAGGGAGAAAGGAGAAACGCAGCGTTTATCGACCGAGGTTGGATTTTGGGTTTGGCTTTGAGTTTGGGAAAGGAGGAGACGCTTCATGCGCAGTGTAATCAAAGCCAACACCCAAGGGAGAAGGATCGCAGGGAAGCGGCTCAAAAGGGGGAACACTGGGTAGAGGAAAGGGCCAACAAATGCTACCAAGAGGACCCTTCGTGCGCAGAGTGGTCGGAGCCGACATGGGTGGTCCGAGAAGGGACCCGAGTGCACGAGGGCTTGGAAGAAGAGGGAGCTAGCGACGGTTTCCACAAGGAGGAGCTTCTATGCAAGTGAAGACATCGGTGGATTTTCTATGGAGTTGTATGCCGACAGAGTCGAGCTTCGAGAGAGGTGTATGCCCCTCAGTACGGGCTGTTGGTGCAGCCTAGAGCAGACAGTGCGGATCTTGTATAGGGTGCTTTTCATTGAAGGAAAGCTATCATTACCAGTTTTTGGCTTCGTCTTCCCCCCTTTCCCCCTTTCTTCTTTGCTCGTCTCCAAGGTGTGTGGTGTTGGTGTGTGTGAGCGTGTGCGCCCCCCTCGGGTCCCCTGTGTGTGTGAGAGAGAAAGAGAGAGAGGTGTTGAGTTGTGGAAGAGCGGGAAGCGGGCAAGATTGGGGTGATCGTTGTTTGGTGATCGTGCAAAGCGTGTGTGCTTTGGGAGAAGTATAGGCAAGGCCCTGCTAGTGTGAGTTTCTTATTTTGAAGGTGTTTTCGAGAGGACAGGGTGCTGTGAATACCCTGAGCTATACAGGGGCCATTGTGTGTGTGTCGGGTGTGTTCCACATTCCCCCTCTCTAGCGCGTTGCGTTTTGGACGTCGCCCCAGTGCCGTAAAATGTTCCCCAAGGCAGCGCGCATCCGTCGGGATAAGCCGCACAACGTTTGTCAGAGGTCGAGGTCGCCTCCCTTCCGGCACAAGCGGTGCTTCTCACATAGTGGGACCTCGTTGTCCCCCTCAGCAGGCGGCTCTTCATGCCCTCAAAGAGATGAGCATGCAAAAAGCTCCACGACCTCTTGCCCAAAATTGACCATGCTCTGATACCAATGTAGGACGAGGGTGACTAGAACTTGAGATTCCTCCACCCAACCACCCTTATATAGGCATGCCCTTGGGCCTTTGCCCTAGTTGGACTCCCCGTTCCACACCACCTAGCCCGGCCTTACCTTATCTATACTGGACTTGCCGGTGTCTCGACAACTTTTGCTATTGACTCAGAATTAGAGAAAAATGTTTCTGGTAATAGAGGTGATTGAAGATACTGGTACAGGTTTTGCCAAAGAGTTGATTAATGATATAAATGTTATAGGTCAAAGCGGGGCTTTTGTTGAGAGCAGTAGGACCATGGATTTTGGTATACCAAATTTACTAAATTCAGATGTACCAGATTTTGAGGACTTGACTAAGCAAGAGTATATGCTTGAAGATCTGCAAAATGTTGATTCAGAGGGATTGCAGACTCCTTCGTTGACAAGCTTTTGTGAAGCACAACTACCAAATTGGAAAACTCATCTTGAACATCATTATGATGATTCAGAGGGGGTGCAGGCTCCTTTGACACGCTTCTGTGACCTAGAGCTATCGATCTGACAGGGGAGCAAACTTCTTCTCTGTCAAGAATTTGTGACACAGGGCTCACACTATAGTAGAATGACCATGAAATTGATGATGTTGATTCGAGGGGCTGCATATTGAAGTGCAATCTCTTGTTGATGAATATGATTGGTTTCATTATCCAGATGATACAAACAGGGTAGTAGATGAACTTTTCAATGTGCATGCTGAACTTTGTGCTACAGAAGTGCAAGGATATTTGGATGAGGGTGAAAGACTTAAAGAGCAGTTTATAGTAGATCTGCATGTTATATGTGAAAATCTTAGTTTACAGCAGTCTCAGATGTGCAAGATGGAGGAACCTTCTCAAGCGGTGGATCTAGATCTTATGTGCTTACTGGACGAAGCTTTGGAAGGGCTCTTAAATATAGATGCTAAGGATACTAATCAACCTAGATTCATGCATGGAAAAGTTTGTTCAGATGCAGTAGATGATGAGCTTATGCAGTTGTTGGATGATGCACTACTTGATTTTGAGCTTCTAGGAGATAGCGAATTGTTTTCAGATGCATCTTTTGAGCCTAATGAAGAGATTTTTTCCAAAAACTTGATGTATTCAGATATGCATGATCGGAATTTCAATACTAGTGAGAGCAAAGTTTACACTACCAATGCTTTTACCTGTGATTGCTGATCGACAATTGGATGAGCCAGTTGCACAGGGGATATGGTAGTATCTACTACTGCCTGATCCTATATTGCACAAGGGATATGGTAGTATCTACTACTGCCTGATGCTATATGGAATCTGATGATCCTGATTACTGTATTTTCCCTATGATCTTGGAGGATCCTGCAAAATCTTTAAAGGAATTCTCACAGTGGGACAGATGATTTGAAAGGGCAAGGGAACTGAACATGTCAATCTCCACCCAGCCATGCCCTATATAGGCCCTTGGCCTGTTAAATATAGGGACCCCCTTAACTGCATGTCCATCCTAGCCCTTGGCCGTGACTAGTCCTACCCTTGTCCTGACATGATTAGTTTCCCGTTTGATCCCGGGGGACTACTAAAGTACAAAGTTGCTAATTTGAAGACTACCAGTTATCTATTGTAGTAGGTTGCATGGTACAAGATTTTGTTTTCTAGATCTATGCTAAGTAAGAAGAGTTTTTGGTTATGCAGTCAATAAGATTACATGGCTAGCTTCCAGTTGACTTCTTTGGACAATTGATGAAGTATCTTCACATCTTCCATATGCAGACAAAGTAAGGCATACTTCAGCTTGACAGGGTTCCCTTAAGAGAGCTTAATAGTCAAACCGTGTGCATCATTAACTGGAGCACTTGAGTCTGGAGGGGTTCACTAAATAGGATATCCATAATTAAGTGCTTTGGAGATACGGCAGATACGGTTCAGAGATTTTTGATGGACAACTACCTAGTGATTAAGCTAGAACTTTGATGATAGGGTGTAAGCCTTACTTTATTTTTCATATGTATAATAGTTACGTAAGTCGGGTGATGGCAAAGAGCTTGAGGTACCTAAAGCAGATGGAGATTAAGGGGGCAGTTGGCACACATCGGAGGCTGTGTAGGTTCCGACGGGGTGGATGTCGTGAAACTCCTCTTTCATGATAGAAAAAAAGATAAGAGAAATGCAAGCTAAGCTTCGTTGAAGCCTACACATTTACTGAGCTGTGATCAGGGCTTGTTAACAAGCCAAGCTTAATGATTAATGTATGCTAGAGGTGGCTTAAAAGGGCCAATTGATGCCTTAAGGATGCTAAAAAGGACTATGCTTCAAGTGAGTACAAATGGGATATTATGATCTAGAGTTGTAGTGCTTGAAGTGCTCTACTAGCCTGTCTTTATGGCTCGTCCATTGGAGCTATAGTGAAGACGTTATGGAAGTTTGAAGTTTGAGTTAATGCAGACCCGTACACGATTGGGCAACTGTAGCTGAGGTGATAAAAATGGAGTGAATGCATGGGCCTAAATTGCTCAGCTTGTGGAGCATGTCGGTCTTTTCAGATTAGCGATCGGAGTTTCGGCTGCCAAGTTATTGGCCGTTAAAGATTTATCGGGGGCTAGTTCAGCACCAATCCGGTCCACTCGGTTGGAGTGTCATCTCGGAGTTTTTGGCCCTTGATCGGATCTTGAAATGCAATGATCGGCACCATCGTTGCTAAGAGAGGGGGCACGCTATTAATAGGGCTCTCTCTTTTGCATGAGGGGAAAGAATTCACATGGGAGGAAGAAGGGAAGAACTTGGAAAGAGCTTGGAAGAAGCAGCAAGGAAGAAGCTTGGTCAAAGCCGAGCCATGGTCGAAGCTTGAGAGAGCAAGAGGCCCGGGAGATCTTGGGAGCCAATGAGCCAAAGCAAGCAAGAAGGGGAAGGAGCTTGAAGCTTTTCGGAAGCAACCAAGGTGAGAAACTTACCGTAGCGAAGCAAACAAGAAGGGGAAGGAGCTTGAAGATTTTTTGAAGCAACCAAGTTGAGAAACTTGTTGAAGCGAAGCAAGCTGGAAGGGGAAGGAGCTTGAAGCTTTTACGAGCAACCAAGGTAAGAAACTTGAAGTAAGAAAAATCAAACTTGAGAAGGAGAAGGCAAGCTTGAGAAAGCGATCTCGGTCAAAGCAGGAGAAGCACTCTTGGTCTTGAACCAAAGCAAGAGAAGAAAGCAGGAGAAGGCATGAACGGTAAACAAAGCAAGCTAAGAAGCAAGAGGAAAGCACGAGGCAGGCCAATCAGGGGTTAAGGGACTCAAAGCAAGTCGAGTAGAGGTGAAGATAAAGCTCGTGAATGGTAGATAAGCCAATCCAAAGTGCATAAAGCAGGAAGTTACAAGATAATCAGTAATAAATGAAGCTTGATGATCGAGGCAGTGAACTGAATTGAAGCTTGCAAAATCCGTGAGGTATTTGAAGCAGATAAAGCAGCAGAAGAAAATTTCCATCACCTTCATCTATTAGAGATTGAATTAGGATTTTGTTAAGTACCGTGTTATTAATGGCCCGGTTAATCCTGTAAATGGAAACTTAAACTCCTAGTTAGGAGATGATCCAAGTGACAGTGCTATTAACACCCCGCCTTGGATAAGGACTAAGTTGTACTTAAAGTTATATTCAATTAATTGATGATTGCGGTGATTGCTAGAGCTGTCAGTGTCTCTTTTTCTCTCTCTTTCACACCTCCCACAGCCAGAGGCCCGGTGCCTGCTCGGCTCACGTAGCGAACACATATCCCCCGACATTGTTCTAAAACATGCTCAGTGATTGGAAGAGGAAAGTGTCTCTAATGGTAGCTGCATTCACTTTCTTCAGATTGATACACACTCTTAATTTTTAATTTTTCTTCGATACTACCACAATTGGACACCCAATTTGTTTTCTCAATTTGATAAATGAATTTGGCTTCCTTTAGCTTTTCTATCTCTTGTTTGATCTTTCTGGCGAATGTCTCATTATAAGTGTATGGCCTTTATCTTCTTTTTGGATCAACACCCTTGAGATTCTTATAAGAACAAGCAAAGATATCTCGGTATTCTTTTAGTGAGCTTAACAAAAGCTCTTCTTCTTCTTCTGTCAGGTCGTTTGCAATGTAGGCAGGTCTAGGCTCTTCTCGTGGTTCGGCCAGATCTATCTTTTTTGTGTTTTCAGGTCCTTCGTAGGGCTGGTGCTGTATTCAGAGTTCCCTAACAGGTTGTTTGACTATGATTTTTTGGTCTTGGAGGGTATATTTCTTGTAATGGGATGGAACACTCATTACATCTTTACCCCTAGGGAGGTCGCCTAATAAAAATGTCACCTATCACGTGAGTTCAATAGAAGGGTATTTAAAGTTCTTGAAACTTATAGAAATATATATACAAAAGGGCATTATTTTGTCAAATTTGAAAAAACTTACAAATTTTAAAAGAAAAGGGTATATTATATTCTTAACAAAATTCACAGATAAGGGATTTTATAAACATGTCTTGAACGCACGTGATATGGTAGTTTTACACATAGTGAACCCCCCGAGTCTTTACCATCCTCCTTAGTGGTTTCCATTTCACTTGTATATATCTCCTTTAGAGATTTCTTCAACTCTTGATACTTCTTTCTCCGTTCAATTGTGTCATGGTTGAATCCTTGTCCTGGTATTTAGGTTTTGCTTGATTTTCCTTTCTCATTTCTCTTAATGATTTTGATATTTCTTGGTTTTTTTTAAAGGATATCTACCAATGATTTTGTCTTTGACACAATCATGTGCATCTATTTGCCTCAAAAACTGTGTTCTACTAGAGAATGATGGCATTGGTCTAACTTTCAAGTTTCTTGTGTCTCTTTTTCTTCTTTACCATTTTTGTCTTCTCTGTTTCTGGTTTGGAAAGTAAAAAAACTTTTCTTTCCCTCCTTTCATGAGTAGTTTAGCTCTCACATGTTCTTTTTTCGACCCCGAATCATGTGAGGTAGCTAAATGTTCTCCTAACTCATCTGTTGCATCATAGTAGAGGTCTAGAAAGACTTGTTGAGCCTTCATCAAGTCCTTGGATTCTTGAATTTTTCTTCAATGTAAAGGATTGAGATCATTTGTATGGGAATTATGTTATATCCATTCTCATTGCAAAATTGAGTAGGCATAGATGTATTTACACATACATCCATTGTTGCTAGAATTTGAGTCCACTGAAATGGCTCAAACAAATGCTCCAGAAAGGGTTTAGGTACATAGGATTCATCTGTGCAATCCCTTTCTAAGATAGATTTTCTCGTTTTAAGCTCCCACTTTCTGAGGCTTTGCAATTCCAAATAGGTGTGTCTTTGTTCAACCAAGATGGAAGCTTAGTTTTAGCCAAAGAGACTGAGTCAAATTCTTGCATGGGTGTTTTCATGACATCTCTATAAGTGTGATCTTTTAGATTAACCCTTGTTATTGATCCCACTTGCTTCAAGTATAGATAATTGTTTCCCCAATTCTCGATGAGTTGTACTTGTCACATGAAAGGTCTTCCCAAGATGATTTCGTAATTGAGTTTCTTTTTGAAGTCCACTATTACGAAATTATGTTGATAATCAATTCAAAAGGAATTAACTATCACTTTTTCAAGTAGTCCTAAGGGTCCTTCCATGTGTCCATCAGGCAATTGCAATTTCATTTGAGTTTGTCTAATGGATTGTTGCCCCCATAATTCCCGTACTGCTTTTGTGGCTATGGCTATGGCTGCCCCACTATCTAGTATTGCCATGGTTTCTATATCATTATATCTCACTGGAAGGGTTATGTTTCCTTCTTCCCCTTTGTAGTATCCTCCAACTCTGTTAATGGGAACATATCTAATCTCTTTGTTATCCACTTCATGTTTTAGTTTTTCCAAAATTTTCACGATTAGCTCTGTTATTCCCACCTTCTATAGAGTTTTTTGTAGATCATCCTATAAATATGGTCTGATTTTTAACAGTTCTCCTAAAGTAAGAGTGCATTGAATGGCTGTAGACATGATTGAATGGATGTTGTCTACCTCTAGGTCTGTTTCGCTCTTTTTATCTGAGTGGTTTTACACACTATGGATTCACCTGTTGAGGTATCCCTTGCCCTGGTCCCCTTATAGGTGATTTTTTTATGTTATTCATCATTTCATTCATCCTTTTAAGGATGTCTTCTATGGTTGTAAGCGGTGCTGCAACGGCTGTTCCCACTTGTGCTGGTTTGGTGGATGTTGTTTTCTTAATTTGATTATCCTTAGGGACATCTTCTTCATTGAAAATATCACAATTGTCTCCTAAGTCAATAGCATCTAACACACACTCTTCTAGGGTCATATGTTTCTTGCTATACAATATAGTACGAAGTTCTTTGTTTAGCAGTCCCTCTAGAAACAATGATACTAATCTTTCTTCTGCAGTATTTCTAGTTCTGGGCATCTTGCAATGTATTGCTTCGTTCTAGTTGCACAATCCCTAACAAACTCACCTTGTTTCTGTTTGAAGCTATAGATTTGAGCTATCGTATTATGTTTGATACCCGTTTAAGGACATGCAACTACAAATCCTTGAGCTACTGTATTTAAGTCCATGATTGACCTTGGTGGAATGTTTTGGAAACATGTCAATTATTTTTCTTCTAATGTCAGTCCAAATCCCTCGAATTGAGTATGGAAATCAAATATACATTCTCTTGGAACTTGCTTAAAGCTTGCAAAGTGGTCGTATGGATTCCTAGATCCACTGTATTTTTTGACCCATTTTTGAAAATCAGCTGGTCTTACACGTCTATTTGGTTCAACTCCCAATCTCCTAGCAGTTGGTCTTGTTTCAAGTCCCTCAAACCAATCTGTTGGAAATAGTGACTTGTGTAGCCCTGGTATGGATTTAGTGTCATCTTCGTGATGAGGTAGTTTTGGGTTTTTTAACATTGCTCTCAAAAGATCTCTCGTGGAGTTCATCTCTTGGAATTGTTTCTAGTCCTTGGCCCAATATCCAATCCCTTATGGAGTACCCTTGGTATTAGGTTTGTTCCACCTCCTTAGGACTCATCATAACAAAATTGTTGTTATAACAATTCCTAAATAGGTAGGTTGGTAGATTGCTGAACCCTTGTCTTTGATTTTAAGGATATAGATGATCTTCATGGGTGTTAATTGTCTTGATTTGGCATGAGAAGTATATAGAAGGTCTTTGAGGTTTCTATCCTTCCAACAATAGACTCAAATCCAAGGATTGTTCATGCTAAGCCGTTTCAAAGGATTCGAATCAACTTAATCGTATCCCTCGGACATATAATGATTTCCTCTCACAGTATAATGATTCGTTTGTGGATGATTATCCCCCTTCCCTTCCACCATCTCCAGGTGCATCAGATCACAAAATTGAAATTTTTCCTGGCTCGCAACCTCCACACAGAGCACCATATAGACATAGTCCCTTGCACCATCAAGAAATCCAAAAACAGATCACTGAAATCCTAGACAAGGGCCTCATACGTCCTAGTGCATCCCCTTGTGGTACCCCAATTCTTTTAGTCCAAATAAAAACAACACCTTTCGCATGTGCATAGACTACTGCACGTTAAACAAGGTCACTGTCAAAAATCGCTATCCCATCCCATGTATAGACAACCTCCTAGATCGCTTACGAGGAGCAAAACTCTTTAGAAAAATTGACTTGAAATCAAGATTCCATCATATCCGTGTTGAACCGGAGGGAGAAAGCGCATGTAGATGAGAGGAGAGAGAGATGACACCAACATGTACAAGCCCCAAAGTGTGTCTACTGATCACACGAGATGCATTTATATAGAGGGGACCAGGGTGCTATATATAGCTCAACATCCCCACTCAACTGAAGGTCCCTAACTGTGGATGAAAAAACCCTTGGCGGCTCAAGGTAAAAACCCACAGCTCTATATATACCCACCGTTATATTAAATTTTTAAAAATATACATTTACAATGTTCAAAGGAGCTACATCACTCCTGGTTTACAATGTGCCCTTTCAAGGGTCTTGAACAAATATATGCAGTTGAATTGATGAAAATTCTTCAATATATTTGAGCAGCTTGAATATCTTTAAGCCTCTACACACATTGCTCGATGTGACTTTCATCCTAAATACAGGCATGACCACAACCAGCTATTACGAGCATCAAAAAGCTTGACGTAGAACTGCCTTTGTTTTGTTGCGAAGCTTCATCACAGTCATCGAAAAAAAAAGAACTTTTAGAACGAACAAAAAAAACATGACTTATCTTTGATTCTGTGTTGCGATGATTGCTATGCCGCAAAGTCTCGTCACAGTCATCCACCCTTTCCTTGGTCAAAAATCTACCTTGGAAGGCCAAAAGCCTTGTGTTGCACACCACATCATCGGGCATCAAGCCTTGCCTTAGATGTCTTTCACACCGAACCTTGCCTTCGAAGGATGGCTCTGATACCATGTTGAACCGGAGGGAGAAAGCGCATGTAGATGAGAGGAGAGAGAGAGATGACACCAACATGTACAAGTCCCAAAGTGTGTCTACTGATCACATGAGATGCGTTTATATAGAGGGGACCAGGGTGCTATATATAGAGATACTATATATAGCTCAACAATCCGTATGCACGCCAATGACATTTTTAAAACTTCATTTTGTACCCAGTCTGGATATTATGAGTTTATTATTTTACCGTTTGGTCTTACAAATGCACCTACCACATTTGCTAGGATGATGAACAAAATCTTTCTTGATTATCAAGACTTTATTATTGTGGTTTTTGATGACAATTTGAGTTTCATTCGTAATGAGCACGAGCACAAAAATCACCTGTATATTGTCTTTGAGCTATTGCGTGAGCACCAATTGTTTGCAAATCCTAACAAAAGTACATTTTTTCAAACACACATTGATTATTTAGGCCACATAGTCTCAGAAACAGGCATATCCATTGACCCTCAAAAGATTGACACTATTAAAACATGGCCTACCCCCAAATCCGTGCACGACATCAAATCCTTTCTAGGTTTAGTAGGTTTTTATCATAAACTTGTGAAAAACTTCTCACACATTGCATCACGGATGACCACTTTAATTCGTCAGAAAGTACCATTCAATTCGGGCCCCACACAACAAAAATCATTTGACAATCTCAAATATTTTATCACACATGCCCCTGGCATGCAATTGCCAGACTTCACACAACCCTTCTTTCTAGTTGCTACATATGCGAGTGGCTCAGACAAAGGTGCAATCTTAATGAAAAATGATCACTTACTTGCCTTTGAAAGTCCAAAACTCAAACCATCTGAAACCAAATATAGCACATACGTACGATAAAGAATTGCTAGCCGTAGTCCACACTCTAGACATTTGGAAATATTATCTTATGGCTTTGAAGAGTGACGAAGAGGCCGTTAAACATGTTTTGACACAATCCATCATTTTTGACCATCATATCAAATGGGCCGGTTTCATTCAAAATTTCCATCCCATGGTACACTACCAACCAGGTAAAGCGAATGTAGTAGCAGACGCATTAAGTAGAAAACCTTAAGTGACCCCCCCTTAATTGAGGAGGATGAAGAAATTTTGACTCCCGAAATAATTTTAGATCATGACATGAACACTACCCGCACAACAAACCAGTACAGAAGGTATTTGGTTAAATACAAAAACCATTCTTTGAAAGAGTGTCAATGGATTTTGATGCATACTTGAGACACAGATTCCCCGTTTCAAACATTGCCTCTCTTCTTGTGTAGATTTGCCGATTTAGGCAACACAAATTTTAAAAGTGTAGATCCGTCGGTGTACGCAGCACTAGTGTATATTCGCCGATTTAGGCAACACAAATTCAAAATGCAGATTTTCCGATTTAGGCAACACAGATTTGTGTACATCCACCTGTTTAGGCAACACCAATTACTAGATCACTCTACCAGTGAATGGCCACTTCTGTTGCTAGTTTGGTTTTGGTAACAATTGAGGACAATTGCCTTTCAACCCCGGGGTATGTAATGGAATTGATATTTTGATGATTTATTTGTGAAATAGTTGATATTTTTATGAAGCATTGCAATCTTGATTTGAACTGTGAAATATGATCACTTGTTAGGTGTTGTGTGAGCAGATCAGTGACTAGCACGTGTTGGACAATAAGGCGATATCAGCTATTCCGAAAAAAGTGCCACCATTGGATTTTTTGGCAAGCCTTAGTAGTTTATGGTTTAGTTATAAGTTGATATGCGGACAATTATTAATTGCTATATTGAGCTCTTTATGAGCCATGACTATCTTATGCCCAAAGTGTGAGCTGATGTAACTCAATTTTTGAGCATGAACTTTTCTATAAATAAAATACGTGCAAGAGGGACATTCTCACTCTTGCAAAGGGGGAGATTGCACCCAGTGTTTGTGTGATTCTTCTCTCCTCTCCACCCTTCTCTGTCGTTGTGTCAGTGTAGCATTCTGCTCTAGGAGGTGCACCGGTGCATGTTCTCTTCTTCTTCTTCTTCTTCTTCTCTCTCTCTCTCTCTATCTCTATCTCCCTGTCTCTCTTTGTTTGCGTACATCGTTAATTATGTGCTATGTGAGGTGTCAGGTAAGAAGATTTGTTTATTTATGCTTAGCAGTATGTTGTTTTTGATATTTTTCTGCATGGTAGCCATGCATCCATTTGTAGCAGATAGAAAGACAACGGGTACTTTTACCAAAGATACTATTGCTGCCACATTTTTTGATCTCATCCAAAGGCAAGTGGAGGAACCAGCTTGCCTCTATCATTAGTATTTCCACCTCCTATCAAAGAGACTGCCATGGTACACAACTCCAAACCATGCGGTTGCGACTACTTTCACTCAAGTATTAAAGTCGACAGCCAGGCAAGCAATAGATCATGCGTAGTATGTGATAACAACACTGAAGGGCACAAATAAAGAGGGAAAGATCACATATCCGGGCGCTCCAGAAGTGCTATTAAGTATAGCATATCATGCTATTGGAACGGCCGACAATTTTCCACCAACCCCAGTTCAGACCACGTAGATCATGTCAGCTCAACCTTCTCCAAGGACCACTAGATCAACAAAGGAGTAGACAAATTAGATGAGGAATTTGCAGAAAGTTTCCATGAAGCCCATAGCAGCGAAAGCTCTGACAACGAATAAATCAGGGCAAGGAGAGAAGCAATGAAAAAGAAAGCAGTGGTAGCTCACCAAGAGGAGCCACAACAAAAGAAGACTAGAATTGAAAGAGAAAAGCAAACATACAAAAGGAGCCACCAAGCTACAAGTAAAGATCCCAAAAGTGGAGTCCAAGGCATGGAAAGGGACCAAGAACCAGGAACCTTGCAAAGAAGGTTCTAGAGGATCTCAAATCTTGGCTTGAGTGGATGTATGCAAAAGCTGAAGCTTGAAAGTTGAAGGAAGCTCTAGAGTTTTAAAGAAAAGCACCAAAAGAAGCGGCTCAAAAATAGAGACAAGCGAAATCTGCTAAACAAAGTGAGTCACATCATGACCACGAAGAGATGTCTCCACGACCCTCTTCACCAACTACGAAGCAAGAAGATCAGCCCATGCCGAGTCCAAGCCATTCACCAGCGGATAAATCTAAGGAAGACGATGCAGCAAAGGGAGAAGAGTTAGAATGACAAGAAGAAGTAGATTTTGAACAACCCAAGGAAGGCCAAACAACTGTAGCAGGACCTTCCTCTACAAAGCCTCAAGAAGTAGAAGCAGCTGAGGCATCTACAAAGCCTCAAGGAAGACAAATAGAACCCACTCCACAGCCAAAAGCCACTGCACCAGCAAAAGAGCCACAAGTTGGCACAACCCAAACTTATTAACAACCACAGGTAGACAACAGACAGATAGGTTGAGAACAACAGCACTTAGTCGCAGGGCCAACGATAAGGGGCTAGAACTAGTCATTGATGCTCTACAAGGAGAGCTAGATGACCAAATGAACATCATTTCAGATCTTCAAAGACAAATTAAAGAGCTGAATAACGAAGCAGCAATACACCACATTGCAAAGGAGAAACAACAAAAAGAGATAGAAAAGTTGGGAGAGCTCTTGACAAAGTTATGCATTGCATACAAAAGAAAAAATCAACAACTGAAAGAAGTAACCAATGAACTTTTAACCACTATTCTATCAGTACAAAAGATCCAATTGTAGCTCGATGTAGCTAATGCTTCTTTGTAGTACTCCAAGCAGCGGATCAATGATCAAGCGGCATTTATAAGACAGATAAGGGAAAACCCAGTTGTTGCCTCAATTAAGGGAACAACTGAAGTCCACAAGACTTTAGAGAAGAGTAACAAGGACCTTGAACTTGAGCTGAAGCTGGAACAAACACAAAGACGAGACCTTTCACTGATGGGGGTCCAAAGAGAAGAGCAATTACTCAAGGAAATAGAGGAATTGAAGAGAATCAATCAGTTGCTAAGAGAGGGAGAAACAGACACTCAAGATGAGACATGAACCTCTGAATAGCCAACCATTCACATACCATCCATTTATTTTGCTGATATGGAAACACAGCCATCACAGAAGGGCTAGAAGAAGAGTTAGATTTTCAAGTACCAATCACTAAATCCGAGCAAGTGCCAATGGTCTATCTTTCCAAAGCTGAGGACGATGCATTAAAAGAGTAGATTGTCCAAGAAGTAGATGTTGAATGGAAAGCATCAATGGATTGGGAGTTGAGAGTTCTCCACTGAATAAATGTAACTCAGTGCACTCCCAAACAAACAATGCTCGATGGCATGAACAATCATTACCCTACCCATTGATAAAGGTGGAGCCACTGCATGTTAAAGAAAGACTTTACAAGGATATGCAGGGAGAAATCTAAGATGATATCCAGCCAAAATGGAGAAAAAACTGGTTGAACAAGAACTCCAGATACCTAATTCTATTCACAAAAGCCCCTGTAGCCCTACAAAAGGACCCAACATTCTATCACGTACCGTGGGTAAGGACATGTCAGGAACACGATGCACTGAAGAAGAAGAGGCCAACATGTCTAAATTAACCATGACTACAAACTCCAGAGCAAGGATCGGCAACTAAAGAATACATGGTGAAAACCCTAACGGGCACCATGACCTTCTTCAAGAGCCTCCCTGACCTCTCATGTGCAATGATTTATAAGATCTGCAGAATTATACTCACCTGCATTCGAACTTTTCACGAGTCTGAGCAAGAAGGAGCACCATGGATGTCTTTCCTCGAAGGCAACAAAGGTCTATGCTATGAGTTAAGTGGACAGCCTTTAGAAGAAGTCCTCTACCACTTGTACACTAGATGTATGTTTCTACCATCTAGCAATATGTTGGCATTTGAAGAGACATTCTATATAGGTTTCTTCACCTAGCAAACGAAGATATTTGGGCCAGTGATCATCAACCTTACATCAAGGTTTGTTGGCTATTTAGCCATTGAACTTAAGAACAGAGTCACCATGTAGTTTTTGCAAGTCCCAAAAAAAGAAAGACGAATCAGATATAAAAAAGCCCTCCATGCACTTAAATACTACCTCACCAGCTGGTAACCCGAAGACTACTTTAGTCCATGAAGCTGTGTCAAGGGACGACATACTTGAGGAGGGGGGACATGTTAGAAGCAAGATAATTTGGATAACATGTTTCATAGCTTTTATTGTAAACCACCTATTAATTTGAAAAATTGGAAATGTTGTAACTCCTACTTTCCAGATAAACAGTGTTATTGATGAGTCGGGGCTACAAGCTTCCAGATTGTATCAACCTATCTTTAGTTAGAGCTCCCAGATTATTAGTTTTGACTAGAGAACCTAGCTAAGGTATAAAAGCCAATGTTTGTAAGTATTTGTAAGTTTTTGGATAATAGAACATAGCACGAGCTAATGGAGCTCACTTCTCTCCTTCTTGTGCTTCCTACTCCCTTCCCGGTTGTCACATTGCAGTGTCGTTTGTTGCGTTGCAACCACATGTAAGAGCTGCACACGTTGACGTAAGCATTTCATGGTAATCGGTAGCTTTTGGCATCGCTGACTCGCGGCCTAATTTCATCATAAGTAGGAAGTTAAGCTCAAAAATCATAAAATAAGTGTAGGGAGGGTATGGGGCATCATTGCTAAGCATTTAGATGCATGCTCGGTTGAAAACAACTAGGTCAATGTGTGCTCCTTGCCGCACTTTCGAAGCAAGGGCCTTGCCTAACACTGTGTGCGAGCCATAGACGGCTCCAAGCACACAACTAGCTTAACTAGTAAGCTCAAAAGAGGGCAATGGTGTGTCACTTACCGCTTTATGCTCTTGTCGTGGAGGATTCCTCGCCGCGAAGAAGAAGGAGACGCCGCTATGTCGCGCTCAACCGCTTCACCGCCGTCGTGCTGCCACAATGCTTGATCGCTCTCTCTCTCTCTCTCTCTCTCTCTCACATACACACACACACAAGAAGGTGAAGAAGAAGAAGATGGAGATGGAGATGGAGCAAGAGCACTCTTCTATTGCACAAATGAGAGAATGAGTGAATTTTAGGTTTAGTTGGCTTTTATATGAGCTCACCCCATTCACACTTGGGCGCCCATGCTTAGCCAACTAATCCCTTGAATGTCCCAGTTAGAGTGCGCCTCTCATCGGCGATCACTCTTACCCTTTTCCTATTGGTACGACAAGCCCGGTACCTGACTCTACCAAATACATAATACACGTCCGTCATAGGTGATGGGGTGTCCGTGAGCCGTGAGGGTTAACATGTCCCCCTTCTTGATGTAGATTTCGTCCTCGGAAGCTATTGAGTTGAAGCTCGTTCGTCGAGGTGGAAGAGAATTTGAGATGAATGTCCTTAGCCTTCATTAGTCACTGCAAAATCAAACAACATTGAACAGTAATTGCATTTTCATAAGCGATTGAAAAGCATATGCAATTTTAGGCAGACAATTGATTGATAACAGAATTTTAAACAATTTGTCAGCAATAAGCATTAAATTACAATGTAATCAAATGCATAAACAGATGTAAAAGTAAAAAATTAAACAAGTCTGGGGTCACTTATTTAACGGTCGAAAGGCACTAGAGATCGACTATTAATACCATGGGTAAGCTTCTTAATTTTCTCTGGTCAATTAAGTTGTTTAATCGCGAGAGCCAAGTATTTCATGTTCGAGGGCTGACTAGAGGCTCTACCTAGAGGACCTTGTAGTTAAGCTACGATAAAAGGAATTTCTCATAAAATCATCGCCTGACTGATTACCTTTTCTTTGACACCCCAAAGTGTTTTCACGGTGATTCAATTTGATGTGTGTGCTTATTTTGTATGCCTTGGGTTTTTTGCTTTTCAAGGAAAAGCGCCCACACTGGGAACCTCCAGGGCTCTAGTACCATAGGCAATACATGTGAGTGAAGTACCAAATCAAGCTGAGATTTCTCTTCCAGCTTAAGATTTTACAGTGTGGCACTTTGATTTTTTGTTTGTTCATTTTCACCATTTTAATTTTGTAACTTTGGGGGGTCATATAACACTGATACACCTCCCCAAGCTCATCACACTAGTAAACTCCCTTTATAATACTTAAGCGAAAGGTCAATAGGGTCAAGCCCACTAGAAAGCCCTAGTACATTTCACACAATGCTGCCTAAATCGGATTAAGAACCTAAGTAACCATTGATTATTAGGAAGGCATTCCCCATGGTATTAAGAGAAGATATCCAACACCTAACTTGGTCAAACTAGCTTAGTCGGACTTCTTGATTTTTAAACCTAGACAAGTGATTATGACAAAAAATTACAATGAATTAAATGTTTGATACTAAGCAAATGCGGTGAATATTAGGCTACCAATCACAATTAAAGCAGGCAATCATAGATGCAAAAAAGATAAGGGGCAATGCTAATGGACAAGAAACACCTGTTTGTGTCGATGGTCACGCTTGATATGAAGAGTGATTCGAGATAAATATTCCATGAAGGTCCAAATCCTATCAATAGCAACACTCTCCTGTACACACTAGGAAACAAAAGGAATACCTCCAGGAGGCACATTAGTGGGAAAAGGTACCAACACTTATTGAACACAACAAAAAACATAAGGAACCCTAACCTAATTATTTGCACTCCTCTATAGAGTCAAGGGAATAGGATATTGTAGAGGTTGGGGGGAAACCCTAAGGCTAAACCCCTATCCTCGTCGTCGAGATAAACAAAGTCATCATCCATGAGACCATATGTGCCATCCGTGTAGTCCTGTAAATTTTCTTCTTCATCATAGGTGCCCATGTTTACTAAGAAGGTCACTAGACGCCTATAGTCATCTTGGTCAAAAGGGTAGGCTTGTGCAATGGGAGAAACGCTCTCTACTAAGTATGGATCAGACGTGGTCAAGAGACGTATCATCCATTCTAACTCCTCAAAATTCCTCTCACATGCTAGCGTACCTATCAAATCCCATTCACATGTAAGCACTGGAAAGACCATGTGAAATATTTGTGAAAAGTAACGAGGGTACCTCTCACCCAAGGTAGGAATGGATGACTCTAGCGTACTAGCCATATCTGTACACGCAAATAGATGATGGTTAGAGTGCAAATATTACAAGGGTCGTGTTCTTGTGCATAATTTGTTTTTATGATTTGTGTTATGGCTCTTGCTCTTTTACTTTTTTATCTTGTTTTTGTGAGTATAAGGCTTTATATATACATTCCCTAAGATTGGAGATTAAGAGGTCAGGGAGAAAGGTTGAGAGGGAAGCAAGTGAATAATGGATGTCCACAAACACTCCCCCCTTCCTTGGGTAGATCATACCGTTTGAAATGAGCTCGTCACCCTTTGAAACCAATTGTTCCAGTTGGTAATAGGTGAGGATTTTTGCCAGTATTTTTCAATTACCCTAGGTGCCTTGTCAAGGTACAAGGGTGGTAAGGTACTCTCCTAGGATCGAACTTGAAGTGGTTCATCAGGTGTTTGTTGAACACTGGGAGGTGTGGATTCTTTTGTAGCTTCATGGAGGTCCACTACTATAGACGGAGGCTGTCTAGAAGCTTTTACGTCTATGGATGTATTACATGAGGAGCTAGAATCTTCATGGAACTCCCCCCTTCTTGAGCTAGGTGGAATAAATTGGTTTTGCCTTGGAGCCCAAACTAGCTCTGGGCTAGGTGTGTAGCATTCTGTGATCTTTCCCTTCCCACGGTCTGCCATTGGCTTTAGCGTTACACTGTTTGACTCATATGGGTTTGTTGTCGATAGGGAAGGACACATTTTACGTTTAGGTACCCAAATTTGCTCATTTCCATCATAGTAGCCTTGGGCTTCTAATAGTTGTTTTGGAATCCATCGTGATTTGGTCTTGACTCTCCTAGGGCGCGCTCTTGGTCTTCCGGGGAAATTTTTTCTTGGAATGGATGGGAGGGTTGAGGTAGTTGGAAGTAAGGCCTTGGGGACCCATTGATATGTACTCTTAGGTCGTGCAGGTTGAGTACTTGCAATATTACTGCTTGCTGCAACTACAAGTGTTGAAGTGCTAGGTTCATGGGTAACCGGCAAAGACGAGTTAACCACCTTGGCTTGTGAATGTTGGCTATCCTTCAACTTTGCTAGAGTTTGCAACGTAGGTGACTTTGCTTGAATGATAGGGGTAGCGTTGTGACACTACCAGTATCCCAATCAATAGTGCATTTGGTTGCCAACATCCACGTGCATCCCAGGTTTACATTGCCTTCCATAGCTCCCGCGGGCATGAATAGAAACCTCTGCACTATGCTTCCATTTTCATAGACAACAGAGGTCTGAAGGACTCCAAGAATAGCAGTTTTCTTTTTATTAATTCCCTTGACTTGCATCGTACTCGGGGATAGGGTCGGTTTCCCTAATTGACACCAAACTCCATAGGATAACAAATTGTGTTTAGCTCCCGTATAGTACTTTAGTCATTGTATAGTACTTTCCCATAGGGGCTATTTAGCTCAATTGGGTATCGTAGGGGTGGCTCAGATTCTAATGAGTCGTTATCTGTGTCCTCGAAAAATGCTTGCGTGATTCCCAGATTAGCCTCTCGTTGGCGTCTAAGACGTTGTTGTCGTTCTCGAGCCTCAACTCTTGCTTGGATTTTTCTAAGCTCTGCTTGTTCCTTGGCAGCCTTCTTTTGATGGGTGGCTTGCAACTCTTCCTGGCTTAGAGGATCATAATATCTTTTGAATTTACTCCCATTAAGGAATCCAATGGTTTCAACTCCATCTAGAGTCTCCACATGAATGGTACCTTGCGGGGTAATTTCCCACACTCGATATGGTCCCATACCAGCGTATTTCAATTTGTTCTTTTCATTACGTACCACGTACATAAGAACTTTATCACCAACCTTGATGTCTTTATCCTTTAAATGGCTATCAAACCACTTCTTTCTCCTATCCTTCTCCACTAGAGCATTTTGCACAGCTAATTGCCTCTCTTTATCTAGCCTTTCCAGGATATATAATCGCTCCACTAAGGGGTTACCATCCCAACCTTCTTGAGAAGCTACTCGAAGACTAGGAATGAAAAACTCTCATGGCATAACTGCTTCTTGGCCATACACCATCTTAAATGGTGTGCAATTAATAGCAACTTTATACGCGGTACGATAAGCCCATAAAGCTGATGTAAGCTTTTGGTTGGGTTACCTTGATAGGATGTAGAGGCATCCTATCACTTCTTTGTGGCTTCTTGAAGCGTTAGCATTCATCACATCCCTTTGCAAAAAGTGATGCATCCTTAAACAGAGTGGGCCACCAATAGCCTGACTGTAAGATCTTTCGGGCAGTCAACTTTCCTGAAAAGTGACCATCAGCTACGCCCATGTGTGCCTCTTGTAGAATATATAAATACTCATCCTCGCGGGCACAGTGTCTAAGAACATCATCTTTTCCTCTCTTATAGAGAGTTCCAACCAGTAAGCAATAGGGTTCGCATTCCTTGATTAATTTTTGAGCTATATCTTTTCGCAGCTCTTTGGGTGGCAAACCATTAACTAAGAAGTTAACAATCTTTTCACTCCATTCACGCATTGTCTCAACAATGAACAAGGGAGTATCAGGAAATTCATCATCAACCCCCGTAGGAGCTTCGCCATTAGGGATACGAGATAAATGATCCGCCATGACATGTTTCCTCCCAGGCCTCACAACAACGGTGAAGTCAAACTCAAGAAGAATTAACAACCGTCGTGTAATTCGACCTGTGGAACACGGCTTGTTTACCAAATAAAGCAATGCTTGATGATCCACATAAAACACAAACTTGGTAGCAAGAAGGTAATAGCGAAATTTCTTTACTACGTAAATCATAGCTAGACCTTCGCGCTCTGTAGTAGTGTAGTTCATCTTGGCATCATTTAATTGGCGACTTGCAAAGCTAATAGGGTAGTCCAATTTATGTTCTCCTGGTTGAGTTAGAACACACCCAATAGCAAAATTTGATGCATCAATATGCACATGAAAAGGTACATTCCAATCAGGTGTTCGCAAGATTGGAGCACTTCTTAGGGCCTTCTTTAATAACTCATAAGATTGATGATATTCTTCCGTCCAGTGAAACTTGATAAGAAGCTTGTACAATGGATGCGCTATCTCGGCAAAGTTTAAAATAAACCTTCGATAATAACCAACATGGCCCATAAATCTTTGAACTCCTTTATAGTTAGTAGGTGGTGGCAAATCGTCAATGGCTTTAATCTTACTCTCATCTGTGGATATCCCATTCTTGGACACTATATGCCCTAGAATGACTCCATGCTTAACCCAAAATTGGCATTTGAAAGGGTTCAATGAGATGCGATAATATCTGCACCTTTCAAATATTTTTCGTAGATATAATAAATGCTTCTCCCAAGAAGAATAAACACAAAGTTCGTCTAGGAAAGCTTCACAAAACTCCCTTAGAAATTCTTTAAACGCAGTGTTTATTAATCGTTGGAATGTAGCAGGGGCATTTGTTAAGCCAAAAGCCATAACACGAAATGCAAACACTCCAAACTCTGTGATAAAAGCAGTTTTAGCTTGGTCCTCTAATGCAATTGTGATTTGATTGTAACCAGAGTACCCATCTAAAAAGTTATAAGCTTCCTTGCCCGCAACTCTTTCAAGCACATGTTTTGAATATGGCAAGGGATAATGATCTCTCCTAGTGGCTGCATTAACTTTCTTGAGGTCCACGCACACTCTTAGTTTCCCATTCTTTTTTGGCACAATGACTATCGGAGAAACCCATTCTGAGTGCTCAATAGGGTATATGAATCCACATTGGATAAGTTTTTCAATCTCCTCTTGTACAATTTTGGCGTACTTAGGATTCATTGGATATGGTCGTTGCTGGACGGGTTTAGCAGTGTTGATCATGGGAATTGTATGTTGCACCACAGAAGGTGGAACACCCTTCATGTCATGATATGTCCAAGCAAAGATATCCTTGTATTCCTTGAGGAGCTCCTTAAGTACAACCTCTTCAGTTTCGGTAAGGTCTTGAGAAATAAAGACTCGTTTAGACTCCTCACCTAGTTCTGCTAATTCTATCTCTTTAACTACCGCTGGACCATCGTAGACTCCACTGCTTCCATTGGTAGGTATTCTTTGGGCTTTGGCATACACAACCTTTCACTCCCCCGTGGTATAAGATTTAAAATGTTCAGGAGCCGTATGTAAGTCAACAGGCTCTTAACCTAACGGAGACCTTTCTTTTAGTTCTGCCTCCTTTTGTTGTTGTACTAACTCTCGATTTTGACGTCTTCTTATAATTTGACTCAATTTCGGCTCTGTAACCTCCAATTGAGCGAGGTAACCTCTTGTAGACTCTATGCACTAGTTGAGTCAGCTTCGTCCCATGGATTGACAATTATATTTGTGGTACTCGCTATGTCTGCAATAAAATTGGAGTGAGGTTAGACACCCGTCCCACACTCCGTTTTTCTTTGACTACCTTGTTGGGCTCACCTCAAGATTAATCATCTTTTAGACCGCATGCACATCTTCAAGAGTGTCACACAAAAAATTTAGAATTTGTTGACGAAGAGACATGGATGCTAGGAATGTAAGGGAGGACTTCAAGTCTATTGGTAGAACCCCTTCTACATGGCCAAGGGAGAAAAAAAAGTGGCTGTTTGGTATTGCCAAAGGCACTTTGGATATCAAAAGTCAAAAAGGAGAAAGTGGTCAAGGGAGTGATTTCATAATGGACCCAAACTAGGTATATGCATTATTTTGAAGGGTTCTTTCACGTAGACAAAGAGAAGAGGCTCATAAGAATGTATGGCCTACACCTTCCCTCAACACTATATGGCACAAGCCTATTCAAATAGGAGCAACGCCTATTCCCCTTGCTGCCCCTGGGTGCGACCCATCTATTATTTACTCTGTTTATAACGTTGAAGAGGGGGAATGGGGGAACACACCTGGCACAAACACAGTGGCCTCTCTATAGCTCAGGGTATCCACATCACCCCTATCCTCTCGAAAAACACCTTCAAACACACACTTTACACTAGCAGACCACTGCCTGCCCAATTTCCAGTGCTCACACACTCCAAGAATCCACCACACAATGCACATGTACTGCCACGATCTGTCTCCACCCTTACACACGCACAAAGCCACTCAATCTCACTCCCTCACACAAAATACCATCGGTTTGGGGGGGCACACACTTCCACACTGCCGGCACCGAGGGAAAACACGAGAGAAGGGGTGAAGGGGAAACAACAACAAGAAGTGGCAATAGTGGATTCATTGCACTTCAAAAGTCATGTACAAAGGATTTCATTGCCATCACCATGGCCATTGTTAACCCTCACGGCACACGGACACCCTATGATCTATAAACGTTGTATTATTTAGAGTCAGGTACCGGGCTTGTCGGACCAATAGGAACAGGGTAAGGGTGATCACCGATGATAGGCGCACTCTAACTGGAATATTCAAGGAGTTAGTTGGCTAAGTATGGGCGCCCAAGTGTGGATGGGGTGAGCTCATATAAAATCCACTAAACCTAATTTTTACTCATTCTCTCATTGTGCAATAGAAGCCGCTCTTGCTCCATCTCCACCTTCTCCTTCACCATCTCCTTGTGTGTGTGTGTGTACGTGTGTGAGAGAGTGTGAGAGTGTGTGTGTGATCGAGCGTTGCGGCGGCACGACGGCGGCAAGGCGGTTGAGCGCGGCATAGCGGCGTCTCCCTCTTCTTCGTGGCGCGGGAATCCTTCATTCGCAACTACGCAGGAAGGTGAGTGACACACCATTCTTCCTTGTGAGCTTGTCTGTTGTATGACTGTGTGCTAGGAGCCTTTGTGGCTCGCACACAGCGCGTAGCAAGTCCCTAGCCGTGACATTTTTGGCGTCGCTGCCGGGGAGCTGCTGCGCGTGAAGCTCCAATGGCGACTTGTAAATTGTATTGAAGCTATTTTTTATGTAGGAAAGGCGTGGCTTAAGTGTGATTATTGTTGTTATGCAAAAACAGTAGAGAAAGACACAATGTTGTTGACTGCATTCAAGTTTTCTGTGTTCTGTTAAGCTCAGATTTCAGCTTACACAGTTAGCATTTCTTGCATTTCTGCGTTTTCTGCATTTTCTGGTTTGCACTGCACAGTTCTGTCAAGTTTCAATTTTCTGCATTTTCTGTGTTTTCTGGTTTGTGCACAGTTAGGCGCACAGTTAGTTAATTAAGTAGGTTAGTAATTAGGTGAACCACTGATTAGCAGGTGAGTAGGTAGGTGAGACAGTAAATAGTTAGGTGAGGTCAACGCGCACCAAAACGCGTACCAAATAATATCCAAAAAAACTTTAAATTAAAAAAAAAAAAAAAAAAAAACGTGAGTGAGAGGGAGGTTATAAAAACGGACGGGTTGGTTTGTATAAAAGTGAGATGTGGATCGGGATCATTTGACCCAATCCCAGGCCCTGGCTCTGTCTCTGTCTTACGATATAGGGTAGTCTCACTCCTATATATATAGGCTAGACTCACAAGGAGGGAGTGAGGAATGTGGGATAAGTCCTACACTCTCCTCTCCTTCATTGCACACTAGGACTTGCTATTTGGAGCCTAGTTTCCCAGCTAGGAAAAGACTGTTTTGGGCTTTTCTGGAGCAAAATAGAACCAAACGGTGGGCTGTAAAGCACAGCGCGTCCCTCCTACCGATACGCTCGTTTCTAGCTATCACACGGCCCATTCCACGACTCTCTCTAAAAAATCTAGCAAAAAAACAAACAAAAAACACGCAAAAAACTAGTCACAAGGCCTCCTAGAGCAGCTTTTTGACACCTTAGGGTATCAAAAGCACATGCACTTACGCTCTGGGCGGGTGCTAGAACACGATCATATTGAGGGTGCCTATGTTCATACGGACACCCATTACCCATCCACGATAGACTCTAGACCCTCAGCGGGGACACAAGGTAGCACCACCCAAGACCCTAAAATAGCGGCTAGTGATTCCTCCTCCGACTCAGAAATCATGGAAGCATACCCTACCCAAAACACTGAGAGAGAAGGACATGCACCTCCCGAAGCTCCACAGCCTAGTACTAGTATGTTTAGCCGTTTCATGGAAACATTAGGTAGAGCTACTCGCTCGAAACTCGATGCAAATGAAGCACACGAAGGGGGTGGGGAAGTGGACTCTCCTTTCACATCCCACGTGGACCCCACACCCCCAAAGAGTGTCCATGTGGATATCCTGCCAACTTCTTACCAAGAAGGCCCTCTTGAGCTGCCTCCTTCAGAAGTTCCCCCTAGAGTACCGTTGGTGACAAGTAAAACAACCGGGAGCAAGAAACCGTTAACACGTCGACTCTAGAAGGATTGCTCATTAATGATCATTGGACATACGACCTCCACACTGAGGTGTTGACGGATCTACACTCTGTCCACGCCTACCATGTAGGATGGATAGAGATTGTACAATCCACCTCTAGTGCCACGAGCATCGAAGACCAACAGAAAATGATTTGTGATGTTATCCATGGCATTATTCAATCAGAAAGGCAAAACCGAGGGGTAAATATACTCTCAACTGGCCCCATGAGCTTTCTGTATACGAGCAAGGCTCAACAGCCTACTCTATCACAAATGGAGACTCCTCTAATGAGTCCCATGGACCCATTTTACGTCATTTCACCTGGGGTCTCTATGCAATCTGAGCCTCCGAGCGACAACTTTAGCTTCCCTAACTTGGCTCAACCCTCTATTAAGGAAAACACAGTGCTCACTCCAGGGATAGGCCTGACAGAGAATGTACGGATGACATCTACGGTTAGAGCAGCGCCACTACCTAGTGTTGTAGTACCTAATATGGGGCCTCGACCGTATGTGCCTCTAGCCCCTTATGCACACATGGCCCCCACACCTCCAATTGTACCACTTGTTTATGCTCCTCGAGTGCCGCTCCCTAGCCCTTATCCGAGTGGACCTATGCCCGGTTATGTTCCATATCCTGCATCATCCACACATATTCCAAGACCGGTACCCATCCCTCTCCCACATATGATTCCAAGAGTACCTCCACCGGCCCTGCCTCCGCACTTAGGTGACTTGGCAGCGTCTGCTCAAACCATAGGTCGATCTATCGCGGAAAATATGCGTCATGCATCTGATAGAGAGCCTAGAAGTAAGGCAGTACAAATTGCCAAACTCACGCAAAAATTCAATGGGGACGAAGATGCTAGAAAACACATTGAAGTGTTTGAACAAGTATGTGATTCCTTAGGGGAACGCAACGAGCTACATAAGTGCAATGCCTTAAGCTTGACATTAAGTAGGAAGGCTGGAGATTGGTATAGAACCCTAAGGGTGGATGAGAAAACAATCTACCCTACCCTTCGAAGGTTGTTTCTAAAGGAGTACATACGAGAAGGTGTGCTTTGGGGTGTAGCATCTCAGCTACAGACGGCCGAACGTAAGGAAGGAGAGTAAGTAAGGGACTTCATTAGTTGTCTAAAGCACTTAAACTCTCGCTGCCCTGTAAATGAGCGCTTCAACAATAACCAACTGCTTGATCGATTCATTTGAGGGTTGAGGAATGAAGGAATCTATAATGGACTAGTGATTAGAGGTATCACAACCTGGGAAGATGTCACTGCCAATGCAATCCAATTAGAGGACAACTTGATGATAGCAGGCATGAGGGTGTCTACTGACACGAGATCCACTAGCTCACAAGCCATTGAGTATGAACCCATGACTGCAAAGCCCATTGCCAATGAGCCAAAGGTATTTGAGACATTCTTGACAGACCTCACCAAGGCAATCCAAGAGTCTCTTAAGGATAATCGACCCCCTCAAAATAGTCACATGTATCCAAGAAGGGAGCAACAATGGTGTTCCATTTGCTTAGGTCCACATAGCACTAGTGAGTGCCCTACGTTTAGAGTAAAATTTAATGGAACTTGCAACGGATGTGGTAGGTATGGTCACCAAGCTAAGGATTGTTTAATGATCAAACGTATGATGGCAAATAGACCACCTGTAGCCTGGACGGATGCACCTCGAGCTCCTGTATTGATGCCTGCTCCACCTGTTGAGCAACTACCGTAACACATGGTCCCTATATCTCAAAATGTTGTACAAGCTACACCGCTACCACCTCCTGTGCTAGGACCGCAGCCCCCGCATCCAAGAGTCACCCCTATGAACCAAGTGGGTTGCGAGCCATCTAATGCTTATGCAGATGGCTGTGAGGAGGAAATAGATACTAGTATTGCCTACGGACTTGATATATTGGAAGAGTGTCCTATATACTACATGGAAGATTGTTGGGGGCAAGTCAAGCCGGTTTATCAAGCTGCTGCTCTCGCATCCAGAGGTCAAAATATCAACACCCAGGCTAGGAGGCCACCTCTTCAATGCTACGAGTGTGGTGGACCACATCGGGCAGCGGAGTGCCCTATTAGGCTGCAAAATAATGCTGCACAGATGCAAATGAATCAAGGGAGCACGTCTGCAATTCCAATACTCACATGTAATCGTTGTGGCATAGATCACTTGATTGCCCAATGCGCCTAGAATCACACCCCTAAATTTGGTCGAAATTGCTAGTGTGACATCGCCAATACCACCCGTCGCACCCGTTTATGCGATTACACGGTCCATGCTTCATGGGCCAGGCCATATCCTCGAAGAGAGAGATACCGCGTCAGTTATCCAAGCAAAGAAAAAGAAGACACGAAGGAAGAGGTCGCAGAATACGGGAAATTCAAAGCCAAGTTCCAAAACAAACATAGGAACAGGAGATGACCCCGTGTATATGAATGACCTCGAGGATGATTCAGATTCAATCGAGACAATGGAGACTAGAACCAATACCACAAAGGGAAAGACTGACAAAGAAAACCATAACATGGAATCAAATGAAAACCGAATAAGAGAAAACCATAAAGAGCCTCTGAAAACACCACAAGTGTTTCCAAATCCAATCCAAGACCCCCAAGATAAACCGCAGGGGCAAAAAGGGAAGAATCGTAAAACGAAGATTGGGACGTACCCAAACCCAGTAGACGACATTGAGCAGGTGAAACATCTAAGAGGTTTAGTGGAGGAGACTCAAAGGAAACTAGAACCAGAACCCATGCATGTCAAAATTCATGACACAGTGTTTCCCACGCAAGTTCATCCACCGCACATGAACAATAGACTGTTAGCCATACCTAGTATCATCCAAGAAGGAAGTGAGGACGGGACATCAGAAAGTGAGCATACACCTTTCTTGTTGGAAAGGATGTTTAACGAAGGAATACCTGATCCCATTGAGGAATATGAGATTCCATCCTCACCAGTTCCTAGTCAAGGACCTACACCCTGCAAAATGCCAATGAATGTTGCCAAACTAGTGGACTTCATGTCTTCTGAGGTCCGAACCACGATCATAGCAAAGCTGTATGGAGATCCTGAGTTATTCCTTGCACTTTGAGCAGTCCTTAACGGAGAGCTACGAACGGGATTACCGCAGTTTGCACAACCAAATAGGCCTGACTCGATTATGATTGATGAGGAAAATCATGTGCAATCACTTGACTTAGATGGACACGAGTCTGTGATCAAGGTACCCATTAACGAATTAGGGCAGTATTTTGAAGGCGACGAGTCTAATGCGACCCTACCCATCACTACCAAGGGATTAACTATAAAGGGAATTCTTGATGGTGGTGCGGGAGCTAGAATCGTTACAAAAGATTGTTGGGAATCCACGGGAAAACCCCGCATCAGTGTTACTAACATTGTGGTAAAGATGGCAAATGGTACCATAGCCAAACCTATGGGGATGCTCAAGGATCTTAAGATCAAAGTTCTAGGACACAAGGTATGACATACGTTCATTGTAATGGATTTCTCTAAACACCTTATGTCATATGAAATGATTTTAGGACGACCATTCATGAGGGAAGCACAAATGGTTCGTGATTGGTCTAAAAATCATGTCTATTTGCAATTCCAAGACTCTGTCCTTAGAGTGGATTTGGTGACTGGTAAGGTACACCCCTTAGGGAGTAAAACCATTATTGATCATCGCTCTGACACCACAGTTCACTCGGCCCCACTACAATATTGTTACACTTGTAAGAAGGATACAGACATTGGCCAAGATTCTCCTTACATGGATGTGTTACCGGGTATGACGGAATCAGACAACGTAGACTGGGTACACCTAGCTGCAACCATAGATACCTGGGGAAATAGAGGAACCACTTGGGTCACACCATAGGGGGAAGAGGTACCACAAATTGCACCTCTGAACATGATAAGTGCCATACATGCATCTTCTAAGGGCAAGGCAATTGTAGACCAATCTGACAGTGACATCGATAGCTCAATAGAAGACTTTGACCAACACGACTCAGACACCGACTCCCAGAGTGAAACGGATTCTGAATCTCATGAATTAGAGAGTGGAGCAAGTTCAGAGTCAAAACATTCGGAAGGACCGAGCACATCAACCGATGATAGCTCCTCCGAGAGTGAAGAGGACACCAACGACGACTCCTTTAGTGAGCCAGATCTAAATGCAAATCAAAAGCAGGTCTCAAATAAGAAAAAGAAAAACTTTAAGAGGCGTCGATATCGAGCCAATGTACGTGCTAGGATTAAAAAGAAGAGATCCTCAGCAGAATGGCTCAGTTATATAGGAGCATGTGATGCTCATCGAAAATTGGTAGACGATTGGGGTGAATATCTCCAAAATGTTATGTGGTGTAGACCACGACCCCATGACATAGCCCAATTTGAGATCATAGACAAGCCAAAGTTGAGCCGCACTGCAAGGAGGCGTCAAAACCAAGAGTTAGCTCGACAACACAAGAAAGCAGAAATGGAAGCACAGACCAAAGCACAACCAGAATCCACAGACTGGCATCCTGCACCAGAACATTTCAAATCTTACACCACACGGGAAGCAAAGGTTGTGTACACAAAAGCCCAAAGAATACATATCGATGGGAATAATGGAATCTATGATGATCCGGAAATAGTTAAAGAAATAGAATTAGCCGACCCCGGTGAAGAATCAAAACCTATTTTTATTGCCCAAGACCTCACAGAAGTTGAAGAGGCGGTCCTCAAAGAGCTTCTCAAGGAATTCAAGGACATATTCTCTTGGACATACCATGATATGAAAGGTGTTCCACCTTCTGTGGTCCAACATACGATCCCTATGATTAGCACTACGAAGCCCGTACAAGAAACACCCTACCCGATCAATCCTAAGTACGCAAAGATCATTCAAGAAGATCTAGAAAAGCTTATCAAATGTGGGTTCATATATCCTATTGAACACTCTGAATGGGTGTCTCCAATAGTTATCGTGCCAAAAAAGAATGGGAAACTTAGGGTATGCGTGGACCTCAAAAAAGTTAGTGCAGCTACTAGAAGAGACCATTACCCCCTACCATATTCCGAACATGTACTCGAAAGCATTGCAGTCAAGGAAGCTTATAGCTTTCTAGATGGGTACTCAGGCTACAACCAAATCACGATAGCGCTAGAGGACCAAGCCAAAACTGCCTTCATCACAGAATTTGGCGTGTTTGCATTTCGTGTGATGGCTTTTGGCTTAACAAATGCCCTTGCTACATTCCAACGATTAATAAACACTGCTTTTAAAGAATATTTGAGAGAGTTTTGTGAAGCTTTCTTAGACGACCTTTGTGTTTACTCTTCTTGGAAAGAACATCTATCATGTTTGCGGAAGGTGTTTGAAAAGTGTAGGTTATATCGTATCTCATTGAACCCGTTCAAATGCCAATTTTGGGTCAAGCATGGAGTTATTTTAGGGCATATAGTATCTAACAATGGTATCTCAATCGATGAGAGCAAAATTACAGTGATTCTAGAGTTACCACCACCAACCAATTACAAGGGAGTTCAAAGGTTCATGGGACACGTGGGTTATTATCGACGGTTTATTTTATTTTTCGCTGAGATAGAACGTCCTTTGTACAAGCTTCTCATTGAATTTAAATGGACTGAAGAGTGTGACCAGGCCTATGAACAATTGAAGAAAACACTAGCAAGTGCTCCGATTTTAAGGACACCTAACTAGGATGTCATTTTCCATGTGCATATTGATGCATCAAACTTTGCTATTGGGTGTGTTCTCACTCAACCAGCAGAACATAAATTGGACTATCCCATTAGCTTTGCAAGCCGTCAATTGAACGATGCTGAAAGGATCTACACCACTACAGAGTGAGAAGGTTTAGCAATGGTTTATGCAGTAAAGAAATTTCGCTACTACCTTCGTGCAAACAAGTTTGTATTTTATGTGGATCATCAAGCATTGCTGTATCTGGTAAACAAGCCATGCTCCACAGGAAGAATCACATGATGGTTGTTAATTCTTCTGGAGTTTGATTTCACGATTGTAGTGAGACCCGGTAAAAGGCACGTCATGGCTGATCATTTGTTTCGCATACCCAATGGTGAAGCCCCTACAGGAGTTGATGATGAATTACCCGATACTTCCCTATTCGTGGTTGAGACTATGCCTGAATGGAGTGAGAACATTGTTAACTTTTTAGTTAATGGTTTTCCACCCAAGGAACTTCGTAAGGATATCACTCGAAGGCTAGTCAAAGAATGTGAACCCTATTGTTTGATTTCCGGAACTCTGTATAGACTAGGCAAGGACGATATTCTTAGGCGTTGTGCCCGCGAGGATGAATATTTGTATATCTTGCAAGAAGCACATATGGGCATAGCAGGAGGACATTTTTCAGGAGACCTGACTACTAGAAAGGTGCTGCAATCAGGCTATTGGTGGCCAACTTTATTTAAGGATGCATCACTTTTTACAAAAGGGTGTGATGAGTGCCAACGTTACAAGACCATAGAGCGCAAAGACAGAATGCCCTTACATCCTATTAAAGTAACCCAACCATTTGAAAAATGGGGCTTAGACTTTGTAGGTTCAATTAGTCCCGCATCTCGCAACACTCAATCTCGATATATTCTAGTTGCTACGGACTATGTAACAAAGTGGGCTGAAGCTAAGGCTTCACAAAAAAAGCTTACGCGAGGACAACAGCTAAGTTTCTTTTTGAGAATATTATCCCAAGATTTGGTTGCCCTTTCGAAATTTTTAGTGATAATGGTACCCATTTTATAAATGAGGTAATAAGAGAGCTTACCACGACCTTTATGATATCCCACCATAAGTCTACACCTTATTACCCACAAGCTAATGGACAAGCCGAGAGCACCAACAAGACTCTAATCTCTATTTTAACCAAGACGGTAGAAGCTCATCACACTGATTGGGATTTCAAGTTGACATCTACTCTATGGGCTTATCGTACTGCTTATAAAGTGGCTATTAATTGTACGCCATTCAAAATGGTATACGGCCAAGAAGCGGTTATGCCTTGGGAGTTTGTCATTCCTAGTCTTAGGGTAGCTTCGCAAGAAGGATGGAATGGTAAATGATGCATGGTTTTTAGGACCCCTTCTGAAGATGCAATAAAGGCACAGTCAGTTGTTGGGGAGATGAGGATACTCTAGTCCAAGGGATCTCGAAAGAGAAGAAAAATCTACTTCACAAGCACCAAAGAGTAAAAAGTGCCATGGACAGAAGATACGTGGGAACGAGCTCTTATGCATGCCTACAACCTATATCTTACAGAATAGCCCATTCTAGGTGTGAATTTCTCGTAAAATTTTGCACGAGGATGTTCGTGTGGACTCACAGCACAGCATACTCCGTTTTCACTTTTTTACCGACAATGAATATTTTTTACCACAGTAAATATTTTTCACCTACATGGTAAATACAAATCACTTTTTACCTACAGTAACTTTTTTTACCCATGGTAAATATTTTTTACTGCACCATAAGTATTTGGTAGGTAACAGTTCACCGTTACTAGAAGCAGTGATTGGGCATCAACAATGCAGTTATAGGAGGAGAAAAAGGAGAAAATCTTATGGTAAAGGTGAGTCAACAGGGATAAAGACTTTTGAGTTGAAAAGAGACATGCTGATTTTTTCAAAGAACACATGTCAAAAGAAGCCATGGTTGAGGATTTTTTGAGAATTTGATATTCAAGAGGACCCAGCAGGTCCCCCCCCGACATGTGCAGAACCTCCAGTTTCAACAGCCACCTTACCTGCTCTTAAATGCTGGTCAAGGCCTTATCCCCATGTGTCACAATCAAAAAACTCAGCATTTACCCTCCCCTCTCACATCACTCTAGAGAATATCTTGATGGTGACATATCAGGTGACCTCAATCTGTTGACCACCCTAAGCAAAAAGTAACCCCAATCAGCAGATTTAAGCATGTTTATCCCTAATCCTAAACCCTCTCAGAAACCTATATAAGGAGGCCTTCTCTCACTCAAAACCAACACTTCACCCACTTCACCAAGCAACGAAGCTATGACGACATTGCTCACAACGAGGAGCTATGGATGGAGCTCTACTCTCTCTCCCTCTCTCTCTCCCCCTCTAGTATGCTACATTACTAGCCCTAAAACCTAAATAAGGAGTCTTCTCTCATGCTCCATGGCCACCATCCTCGCCATCATTCTCTGAGGTATTGATGTGTTGCTAGTAGGATCATACCTACTTGCTGGGTTGATTGTTTTTGACAAGGGATTATGCCATCCTTGGCTTGCTTCTCTATATCCTTGTTATGTATGATCAGATTCCGTTGTATTGTTAAGCTGATGTCTTGTGTATATATGCTACATAAGGTCCCTAAGCTTCGTTTCTATGTGTTTTGCCATATGTTTTGATGCCATCATAATGCCAGAAGTCTCACTTGCCTATGTGCACTATGTGTGAAGTCCCTAAACCTCTTAATTTAGGGTGGTGCCCCCTTTGTTTTGTTCTTTGCTTGTTTGCATGAGGCGTGGTTTGTGGAGTGTGCACGAGTACAGAGGCCACCCGATTGCACTGCTCTTTTTCCCGCTATCAGTAACCCCTTGGTGTCAACAAGAAAAAAACTACGGTTTTTGGAATCTGGCGCACTTCTGTCAGTTATGACAATGGAATTGTAGCTCAAGACTTTTTGGTCATGCCTACTGGAACTATGGAGGGTAATATAAACCTAGGACGCACGTGGATGATAGCCACCAAATGCACTATTGATTGGGGAACTGGGGGTGTCACAACGCAAAAACCAACTCTTATCCCTACCACTCAAGCCATAGTCCCTGAGATATTGCCTAAGGAAATAAAACCCAAGACATTGCATGTCCAGGAGGTTGAACCATATGTCCCCATAGCCCAACTCTATAGATCTTCAACTGATGTAGTGGAAAGAAAGCTTGAGACACACAAGAACCATCCTAATATAACAAAGAAAGCATACAAGTGGGTCCCTAAAGCTTCTTTAGTAACCCTGGCTGATGCTAAAAAACGGAAGCCTCGTAAGAAATGTCCCACTCGCTCTAAGAAATGTAAGAAAACGTGGCGCTGGATTCCTAAACAACTATTAAAAGCCCAAGGATACTATAAAGAAAATGATCAAATCTGGGTGTCCAAACGTAAATTGTACTCTTACCTATCACCTCACCCATGTAAACCCAATCTTGTGGCTCCAAAACAAATTGAAAATCGTGGAAAGGAAAAAATCACGGAATGCGACACACCTGCTCCAAAGCTAGTTTGGGTACCAAAGAAAGAACGATTTGTTCCACCTAGCTCAGGAACAGGAAAAGCAAATGAAGCTTCTTGCTCTTCATGTAGTTCCTATACGGAAATAGAAGCTTCGACACAACCTCCACCTACCATTGTACATATCCATGAAAGCAAGAAAGAGTTTGCACCCCCCGTTGTAGATTCACCACCTCCAACAATGTTGCAAATAAAATCATGGGAGAGTATCTTACCACCCTTGCAACTAGATGAAACACATAGGGTGATCGAAAACTATTGGTTAAAGCATTTACCCATAATAACTTGGAAAAATTGGTTTCAAAAGGTGACGAAATCATTCCAAAAAGTATGATCTACCCAAGGAAGGGGGGAGTGTTTGCTGACATCCGTCATTCACTTACTTCCCTCTCAACCTTCCTCCCTGACCTCTCAATCTCCAATCTTAGGGAATGTATATATAAAGCCTTATACTCACAAAAACAAGATAAAAAAGTAAAAGAGCAAGAGCCATAAC